>NW_027103621.1:1999151-2381654 GCF_902728285.1 Clytia hemisphaerica
TGCTGACACACCTGTCCTGTGTTTTTTTCAGGTTATGAAAAGTATTATTGAATCACACCATTCAAAACTGTCCCGTGTTACATTGTGAAAATTCACCAGACAAACACTGTTGACTTTTTCTTTAGCGTTTTTTAAGCACGAATCGGACTGATACGTGTATCCGGTCTGATGGTAAAAAGTTTTGTTATTCAACACTGGATATTCTGTGTTTTATGAGATGTTTGGACTGGTTTGGACCAAAATAGCAAAACATCATTTTGGCCCAAACAAACATTGATGTTCGGTTCAAGTTTGGGCTGTATACAAAAGAATTTTTGCCTTTGAAAGCCTGGCCTAAAAAGTTTGGGCTATACCATGGATCATGTTAAAAAATCTTTCTTGTCAACCTGTTTTTTTTTCTTGTACAGTTTTCTACCATCAGTCAGTCCTGTCAAAAACTTTGCTACTTACCCCAGATAAAAGGCATGTTGACAAAGCTTTCAAGTATAAGTTTTAATCGATAAAATAGCAAGGCAAGCAACAAGTAAATAAAAATTTGCTTCCTTCAAATCTGAATATTACATGAATCTGTGTCTTTTTAAAACTAGCATAGGTTTTTCTTTGGTTTTCAGGGTAAATATTGACATCTAGACACTTCCATATCAAATGATTACATATAACAGCATTTAAATCTTGTCAAGCAGTAGTAATGAAAAAGCGAATGCAAAAAATCATCTAACATCAAATCAAAAAGCTTTCTCTCGGCAGTCAAGAAAAATTATCAGCTGATTTTCAAAATAACCGTCTGTTTACAATCCCGCTGTAAGCATCTACCATTTTTATAAAAAACATGCATTACTTTCTGAGAAAATGTCGTGTTATTTATAAGAACAAAAACTGACTTTCCTAATTTCATCGTTCTAGTTTTTTTTATCGCACCCCTTCCTCACTCATTACTTTTTGTCACAAGTAGTTAGTTTCACGAACATTTTTTATAAGAAGTTACATTTTCCCTTGTTTTAAGCAAGCACGAAGTCATTTTCTCTAATATTAATAAGAAACAGAAGAAGAAAGATTATTATTGCTGAAGAAAAAGCAATAAAAGCTAATAAATGTATCATGTGCATCAGCTCAGGTAGCTGAGAAGTAAAGAAATAACGAGTAATGACTTTTCCCCCGTTATGATAGTTCTCTATCTCCATGTTAAGAACAAATTCTTACCTTGTCAAAATTCCTCCTCTGAGGGTTAATAAGTTTTCGGTTTCTCTTCCTTGGTCTTCCTTTTCTTGTCTCTTGTCGATTTGATGCCCGGTCTAAAAATGGGATCGTTTTCAAAACATTCGATTTTTTTTTCCCGCGCTTTGATTCAAAACATTCGAAAAGTCAAATCGCGCGTTTTCATTGGTTGACTTAGAACACCATATGAGGGGGTTTGGAGAAGTGGGACGTGGGACGGTGGGACGCTCAGGTGGGACGCTAAGGTGGGACGGTAGTGGGACGCTAAGGTGGGACGGTAGTGGGACGCTAAGGTGGGACGCTAAGGTGGGACGGTAGTGGGACGCTAAGGTGGGACGGTAGTGGGACGCTCAGGTGGGACTGTAGTGGGACGCTCTCTCGTAAGGCTTTTGTATTTTTGCTTCTCTGATAATTATGTACGACTAAAAAAGAACTCAATATGAGTAAATGAATACTTTCACAAAACACATATACATGATCTGTTCTTCAGTTTTCAACCTACACAGGATTTCGGCCAAAATATATATATTGATTTTTTTTTATCATATAGTGGATGATAAACGAATAATAATAATATTCAAATTGGATGTTTGAAAAGCTACCAAGCAATATGCGTGCGATTCAGAAATAAACACTGGAAAATGTGTAATCAATTTCTGGCTCCTTATCTTCAGGCTCATATTGTCTAATTTATACAACAATTTTATTATTTTCCAACACTTTCAATCCATTGCAACTTTGTCTAGGCTAAATCTGGGAAAACCTAATGGCCAGTAAAACTTTTTTACCCCCTTTAATCATATATAACAGGTTTCAATAGGTTTTAGATTCTTCACACTAAGGTTTTTACAAAAGTGGTCCAGCAGCAGCCTGACTATATTTCGAAGAGTTTATATTTATTGAGAATAACAAAGTAATCATTCGAATCAGAGGGATTTCCCCAGAAACACGATTTTGAATTCGAATGAAAAGAAAACATTCTAATTGTAATAAAGGGCTTTCCCCTCAGCATGAGTGGGACGGTAGTGGGACGTTCAAGTGGGACGCTCTTTTATTAGAATATTGTCTTTTTGTCTTTATAACTATTTAATGAAAAATGTGAAATCAATTTCTGGCTCCTTTTCTTTTGGTTTGGCTAGTAATTTATAGAACACTACTGTAAGTCTGCGATAACGTATTTCGAAAAAAAATGATGCACAAACAAATGAAAATAAAACCAAAAAACTCAATAAAAATCTAAAAACAACTTTCAACGATGGACACGCGACTTTAAAAATCTTTAGCCTAGTCAACTTCATAAAATTTGATGAAAGAAGTTTTTGGGCGCCACGTGTATGTTTCACCTCACGGGTTTTCCCTTTCACGTGAACAATGTGGATACTTTTATTATTCATGCTGATGGTGTAACCCTTTGTTGTCGATTCGAATGTTTTCCTTTCATTCGAATTTTGAATTCGAAAAGTAAACATCTTGTCTCTGGGGAAATCCCTGTGATTGGAATGTTCATTTTTTATATGATACTCTTTAAAATCAGTTCTCGCAGATTTAGACATTTAGCCTCTCTAGGCTAAAAAGAGCGTTAGAATTGTTGAAATTGCTCTGTAAATTACACAATTGAATTACACAAAAAGAGCCAAGAGGAGGAGCCAGAAATTGATTTATCTGACTGACTAGCTTTTTGTGTCTTTGTAGCTTCGATCAAATTGATTATGTTATTATTTTATAATCCATTCACTATGAAAAAAGTCAAAAACATTTCGATCGATCTGTGTATTGTTTATAAGTACTTGACCTGTCCCTCTTCACTGTATTATAAAAAGAAAAAGACAAAATACATATAAAAGAGCGTCCCACTACCGTCCCACCTTAGCGTCCCACTACCGTCCCACCATAGCGTCCCACTTTAGCGTCCCACTACCATCCCACTTTAGCGTCCCACTACCGTCCCACCTTAGCGTCCCACCTTAGCGTCCCACTACCGTCCCACTTTAGCGTCTCACTACCGTCCCACTTTAGCGTCCCACTACCGTCCCACCTTAGCGTCCCACTACCGTCCCACTTGAGCGTCCCACCTGAGCGTCCCACTCGAGCGTCCCACCTGAGCGTCCCACCGTCCCACGTCCCACTTCTCCAGTATGCCGTTTATCTAAAGAATTTCAAGAGTATACAATTGTTCATTCAGCCTGTAAATACAATGCAAACGGCGAGACATCCCTTAGACTAGAGTCCAATAGATGGCCCTAGATCGCAATGTTCCCGAGTTGCAAGGGAAGAAGGTGAACTGTCAAGGACTGTGTAAATGAAAGTGACCCCGCTAATTGCAAAACCCGCTCAAACATATATTAGCATGTTCGCTTGCTAATCAATTAGGAGCCATCAAGCCAATATTAGCGGAATCAGTCAACACGTAGTAATTCTGTGAAGAGTTGAATTAACCTTAGCAAAATTAGATGAGCTATATTTTTGAAAATATAAGAATCACTCATCAAATCACAAATGCTAGGCTGAGAGGAATGCTATTCATTTCAATCATCCTCTAAATTTTTCTTTTCCAATTTATCCCTGGACACTAATCAGGGTGAACTGATTTAGAAATTTTTCACGAAAATGGTTGAATCTAAGCATGGACATATCTAAGTAAGAAAAAGTCAGACTAGGCGGAAGAAAGAAAAGATGTAATTGTTCAGGATTATTTGAAATAGACCAATAGACGGCTAATAAAAATCAGTGAGCCACGTCAGAAAATCTGCCTCCGTGGATAACGCCTAATTTTAAACCCTGGTATGATAACGAGTAAACCCGATCGTATCAAGAATAGGTCAACCCGGTCAAAATATAAGATCGAGTATTAGGAAAACCAGACTCACTAAGGATTCTCAATCCCTGGTTTGAGTTAAGTTAAGTTGGGTTAGAATTTAGATTTCTAATTTCACCGGGTCATCGAGACGGGGTTGTAGAAATTAATTTAGATAACCTTAGGGTGGTAGCTCCGCTAACGTGAAGCTGTTACTAACTGTAATTTTGTAGAGATGGACGTTGCTAATTAAATGATAAATCGTAATGGACGTGATATTTCGATGGGGCAAGGACCCTGTGCTGAGGTTAATCAATATAATTTTTAGTAAAGGATGATCGTTTGAAACAATTTAAAAGCGATAATGAATGATGTGACTATTACGAAATGCTCATTAATTATACTTCCTGATGTTAATGACATTCACGAAACAAAAGAGGAATGAGATTCTTTATTCAATATTTATTTTTTGCTTGATGAAAAACTGTTGTTGGTTGGTTGTTAGTGGTAATTTCAATGTAATTTTTTTATTGAAAAACAAGATTTGATTTCATGATAAGATTTTTTGGATAGATACTTTACTTGAAAAATTTTGTTTGTGTTTGATTCCTTGCTGTGCTTGCTTTACTTGAGATTTGAAAAGTACAGGCATTACCTGTACTGTTCAAGAGCAATCAGTACTACGTTGGTTCTTCATTGTTGATAGTAAAATCGTGAGCGAGCTGAGGGGCTTATCTTATATGTGGTGCGATTTTGATATTATAAAATGTTAAACTGATACTCTATTATAAAATGAGCGAAACGGGCTAAAATGAAATCACCAAAGATCTTCGTTATCACCAAACAAGTAATTGGTCGAGATTGGTCAAAAAGGTGCAGTCGTCTGCGCTAATTCCTTAAAGCTGGTCTAATGATCGCTATATTTTATGTTTCCCCCAAATGTGACATTTTTTCAAATTACGAGATTTTTTAACGATTTCAAAGATTCGAAAGAGCAAAAGGTCAACGACGTGGTTGAAGGTTAAAAGGTGTGTTGAAAAGAAACCAGCAAATTTCAGTAAAATATTTTTGTTCAGCCTACTGTCTATAATTTCATTTATCAGTTTTCAATCTCTACACCAACTTGTTTACCCCTGTTTTGATGGGAAGGATACGAGGTGAAGCAATAAGCCTTTTTTGTCAGTTTTGCGGTGTTTAAAGAAAAACATGACAGCGTTTCGGGGTCAAATTGCCATACGGTGTTAAAATAAACCCCGTACGCCCCCTTTTCATGACCCCTCTTGTTTTTGAATATTTTACCTCAAGGTAAAATAATACAAAGGGGGTCTTAAGCATCTAGAAGAAACAAAAGCAGACAACAGGTTCGGTGGGAAATCAGGATACTGATAATGATCCACAGACTCTGAATCAATAACCAACAAAAGAAAAAACATCCAAAAGGGAAACCCTGAGAATGACTTTCTTTAATTAAGCAAAGTAATCTTAAGTAGAAAGCCTTTCTTTGTGTCTTCTTGCTAAAAAATGAAGTTTGACGCATCGAAGAAAAGAAATTTCCGTATGATGTATTAAAAATAAAATAGATATATAGACTTTCCTTTGTTTACGGAAGGATGTCAAGGAATCACGTAGGTGGTTTTTGATCAAAAATTGTACTCAGGATTTTTTCATTTACTGCTTGGGATTGCTACTTGTATAAGTTCTTCAATATTTCTCTATTGTCAAGGCTCTCTTTGATACTTAAATATTTTTGTTTTTCACAACCCTGTCTCAGTAACCTTCTAGTAAATATCCCCGTTTGGGAGTTTTTTCAATTAGTGAAATTTTAGGGGATTGATATGAGTCCCAATGGGGATAACACGGTAGGGATTACTAAAGCATAAAAAACTTCAAGAAAAATAATTTTTAAACCATCTTTCATAACAGATAATAGAGCAATTTTTAATTTTTTTGGATCTCGAGCAAAAGAGAACATAAGTCTCTACCAAAGGTTAGCCATACGTCCCTTTTTGTTCTTTGTCTTGATTATCTCGCAAGCAACTCAATATTTTACAAATTTTTGTTTTTCCTTTTAAACTCAACCAAATGAAACGAGCTTCTATGTTTGAATGTTTTTTTGTATCGGTTACTAATAGAAACATATCCGAAATGGTTCCAGTCTGGTCGAAAGTTACAACCCTTTCGCATTTACATTAAGTACTTTTTAATGTCAATTATAGGTTACTTTTTATCGACTTTGAAGCTGTGGTTTAAGTGAATGACCGTTTTGATTGATATTGTAAATGCTACTAATGTCCGCATGTCTATTACTTAATATATTACTTTTACAAACTCTTGTCTGAACAACATATGCATATGCATTCATTTCCAAGAGTTTATCATTATCACAAGAATGCAAAAAGATTCTCAAATTTTGTTGATGATTTGGTTGTTGATATTGCTATTTCCTTGAATAACTAACATTGTTCAACTTTTAGGAATTGCCAAGTCCAGGTTCGAGGTTCTCAGGAGCTTCTCAGGAAATTTTATATTAATCTACCCTTCATTCTCCCCACTGTTTCACCACCAAACCTGTTCTATAGGGGGCTTTAAAAATAGTGTTCAGGTGGCATTAGAAACTCGATTAGAAAGGTTTGCGACATGCGAGACTAGGCTTGTATATGGTTTGTTTAACCAGGAGACAACAGTCATTGTGTATAATTACGTGTATCGTTGTATGATTTGAGTGTGGTTTCTTGTCCCATTTAAAACCCTCCTCACTAATCATAAAAGGAATTGGATATTTTGTGAATTTAGTAGTAGGTAAGATCATCAACTAATGACCTTTTTAAAAAACTGTTATAACCGATGATAGTTTTATTTTTGTTTCGAATTTGTTTCCTCATATTGATTTGTTCTGACGCGATCCGATGGATTCAGGAGGTAATCGTACTGAAGTATCAATTCTTGAAAATATACTTTGGTTCATCCACCCAAATGCTCCCGAGTGCGTTTGACTTATAGGTACTATGGGTACTAGGGTTGGCAGATGAGGGTATATGTGCGGACGGGACCTCCGAAAACCGACCCTTAGAGTGACTGATTTTTGCTGAAAAGGTAACACTTAAGACTTTTGAGACTTTAAAAAAAAATTTTCTTCCATTTTTGAAAAAAGTCCTACCCTTAGAGAGAAAGTGTTACCTTTTCTTAAGTGTTACTTTTTTTACAAATATGTCTCTCGAAATCGGAATTTTTTTTAAAAATCGTGGAATTTTCGACCTTTAGAGAGACTACTTTTTAGAGAGTCTTTTGAAAGGGTGAAATAACCGACCCTTACCGTCCGCACATACTCAGCACCAATTTTTGCCTAAGTACTCCCTGGGTTTTGTTTCAAAAGAAGGACATAGTGATATTCTAGAATAGAAGTTATTGTTATATAGCCCGTTTTAAAGGTAAAAAATCTGTACTTTAGGATGTGATTGCGTTCGTTACAATAGAATTTGTACTGATTCAAATGAATATGAGTAAAGTTTGCAAATACGTGATGTTTCTGGCGAACATACCCATATCATAAATTCACGGCTACAAAACTTTTAGTAAATTGTCAAACTCCAACTCGATTCCAGTTTTGACTTCAGTACCAACCACGTAACAAGTTTAAGGATGAAATTTTCGTAGGTTTATCGTATCGATCGTATATCTGTCTTGTATTTCTTTTTTTAATGCGTACTCAGTAAGATAATATTTTAAGTTACTGACTTCAGATCAGTTCTATGTTTGTGATCGTTCTTCCATGGAGCTTTTCATCTTGTTCGATAGCTCCAGTTAGATTTGCTTTCTTGATCATTCAAAAATATCTGAATAAATATCAATATACCTACAGCATTTATATTAGCGATAAACTCCATTGTCGTCTATTTTTTTAAGGTGTTCAATATATTTTTTTTTAGCATAGATTCTTGTCGTCCCAGTTATGAAAAACTTGACCGGATCAAAACGACTGCTGAGTATAATGATCTTCAAAATATAATTTTTTTATAATTGTTTCTTTCTAAAGTGAAAAACTTTACAAGAAAATGTCTCTCAATATGGTACCATGCTTCACAACACTGGCTACCATTTTGGCATACGCTATCGCCACGGAAACTTCTTCATCACCCATAACAGCCACTGCCACTACAACGGCGCCCTCGTTTACAGTCCCACCAGCGCCTTTCCCGCCCTACGATAGTAAGAATAAAACAAAACTCCATATCGGAGCACTTGTGCCATTCCTCTTGACACGTGACAAATTAATGTTTCATGCAGCTATGCATACCGCCGTACGGCTGATCAATAATGACACCAATATGCTGAAAAATTACGAACTCGTCCTTGATTATCGAGATTCAACGGTATGTATTGGATTTATGTTAGATACTTTTAGCGAAGAATCCTTCTTTGACAGTTCAAAATAGAATATACACGAATCTCCTTCAGAAATGTCTAGTTTTGTGGATTTCAGACTTTATCAGAGATTTTCTTACAAAAATGATTTTAACCTTTACTTTCTGTTTCATTTTTAGACTTTGATTGGATTTTCATACCTCATGTTTTACGATTTGGTGGAGAAAGGACCTATAAAGCAAATGCTGATTGGACCAGCTTTCGCTAGAGCAACTCGTGCCGTTGCAGAGCTTACTACGCGATTTAAATTACCTCAGGTAATCCGCTTTTTTGTGAATAGATTGTTTGTATTGAAACCCACGGAGATGTTTTAAGTTCATTAAAATTTGGTTAGTAGTTGAAATTGCGAAATTGATTTTACGCACTTTTCCGTTAGTCATTTTTCTGTACAAAGTAATTTTCCTCTCACATCCACTAATGACAATCTAACAAAGAACATTTTCTTTTTCGTTCTCTCAAACAGGTGACCTATGCAACTTTACAGAAATTTGGAGCTCGAGAGGTTCCGGATCCAGAAATCCAACAAATTGGAGTTCCACGAGTTGAACGTCACTTCCCTTTCCTCGTTAAAGCAACGCCTTCACTCTCATCCTTCAATGAAGCTATCGTCAAAATCTTCCAAAACTTCAAATGGAAACGTGTTGCAATCTTGTATGAATATTCCGCTCAACAATTTTTCTCAGTGCGTACTTTTATTATTCCTTTTCGTTACAAACTTTATAAGAATGATGTTTTTCCATTATTCATTAATATTCTTTTAAGAAGTTAAAACTGGAGAAAATCATCCTTAATCTTAAAGCATTCTTACAGTATTCTACTCTTAGGTCAAGATCAATATTTAACCTAAATTTAACATGTAGGATACACATGAAACGTAAAATGGTATTTAGGCTTACTGGGGATAATTTAAGCGTGTTGCTCAATCTATGCTGTGCTATGCCCATGCGACATCGCATCTTTTAACAAGTTGTAGAGGTCAAGATCTTGTTCGTAAAAGTTCTTGTGTTTTTCGAAATTATGCATATTTTGGAGCTATTCATTTTTCATCTGCATTTTTTCTGTACCTATTCTTTTTAGACTGCGTACGATCTTTCATTACGACTCAAGAGCGCAGGTATCGAGGCTGCCGTTATTCAAGGGTTTTCAGGGACAATTTTAACAGTCGATGCACAATTGGATGCAATCTTGGAGAAAGATGTTCGAATTATATTCGGTATTTTCAGTTCGAAAGGAGCACGTCGGATTTTTTGTCAGGTAATGAAGAATTTATAATCACGGCTACCGCCGGAGTAAGATTATTATTCCATTATGATTTGCACTTTAAATAATTCAAAATGTGATTCTCCCAACCAATGAGTGTAACACGTAAAGTTTCCTTTTAACCCCGCATTCATTTAAAAGTAAGTCGGCGCTAAGCTTATGTAGTAAATACCTATTTTCATTGCGCTTTTGACCCAATGAGCTTTTATTTTACCATTTCCGTCGACATCATTCACATTCACTCTACTCTATCAGAAAAGAAGCTAGTCTAGCTGATATAATGTACAAAAACATCAAATTTAACTCTGCTCTAATAACATTGTACAGGCTTACAAGCGTGGTATATACGGTTTAAAATACCAGTGGTTGACTGTTTCCACACTCAAATCCACATGGTGGAAACCTGTTACTTACAACGAACCACAGAATTGCACTGTAAAACAATATCTCACTGCATCTGATGGTTATATGTCAATCGCTAACACCAATGTGAGAAGAGATGGTGTTCGTAGCATTGGAGGACAGGTACAAATTTCATCATCTTCATCGCCCGAGACTCCATATCTATGATCATCTTTTTAATATCTTGGCATGGAGAAATATTATCTTTTCTAAAATTCTTTTTTCGTCCATGTATGGATTCTATTAAATTTAAGAACGCTTTGCATTGGCTGTTTTGTTAATATCTGTATATTGGAAGTTGAAATTGAGACAGGGGTGTTTGAGTCACATCAGTCTATCCTTACATTACGGCTATCATTATTGTCAAAAAACGAAAGAAAAAGTTGGGTTCCAAAATGTGACTTGATCAATCCATCAATGGTTTGTGACTTTTCAGACTTAGTTCCTACCTACTACACTAACTAACTTTGACACGTTCTTGTTGTTAGACTGCTGAAGAAATATGGGATCTGATGAAACGTCAGAAAGCACACGATTACTTCCGCTACATGAAAGAAGCAGGCTTATCCAATGAACCACCTCCCATTGATAATGAGATTAAAGAAGAATCTGCTTTCGCTTTTGATGCTGTCTATCTAGCCGCTATAACACTGGATAAAATCATTAAAACAAAAGGTTAGTAAGGTTGACTTTGGCTGGCGGAACCTCTAGGACTCAAATCTATCAATTATTTAAACACACTTACTTTCCAAAAGCCCTTAAAAATGGCACTCTACTACTCGAACTCTCCGACCAGCAAGGCTATAAGTAGCATATATCAGAAAAATAAAGATCAAAATGACGTTTAGTTCTATAAAATCTTTAATGAATC
This sequence comes from Clytia hemisphaerica, assembly GCF_902728285.1. Taxonomy (NCBI): domain Eukaryota; kingdom Metazoa; phylum Cnidaria; class Hydrozoa; order Leptothecata; family Clytiidae; genus Clytia; species Clytia hemisphaerica. Next base: position 2,010,116 of record NW_027103621.1, read on the forward strand.
AAAACTTTAATGAACAATACATAATTATCTGGTATTTATCAAAACAGCTCCTTTTATCGTTAGGATGAAAGTTGCAAAACAAACATTGTGTGCTAGCTAGGAACTTAATGATTATTTTCAACCATAGGAAAAGGTGCATTGATGACGGAATATTTCAATGAAAGTCAAGCACTGTATATGACGGACGTCATGCTCAACTCCTCTTTTGAAGGACTTACGGTAGGTGAATTTAGATTCATTGTAAATAAAAAGTCGCAAAATTTGCTTATATATGCATGGCCTTTGCAAGTAAGTTTTAAAACAATGTATTCTGTTGTGTACAATCAAAGTCATAATATTTGGGAAAAAAGGGAAATTTCCACGAAATCTTACAACCACAAACGATTTGGAATTTGGTTGGAAGGGTAGACTTAAAACTTACGGCCTTAGGATCTGAGGATCCAAAAGTCCAAGAATGGTCCAATAGGGCTCAGAATATAGCCTGGAAGTCTTTAAACCCCACCCGAATTGAAATATTCGAATAAATTTATCAATTAGCCCAAAAGCGACTTTCTCGCCCGAACTTTAAATTGCTAAAAACGAGGAATTAACGAAAATTCTCAATATATTTTGACCGAGGTTGCAGAGTATCTTATCTGATACGGTGTTACCGTCATTTCATTCTAGCTTCTTACTATTCATACAAAATAAATGCTCATTCTTTAGGGTCGCCTTCACTACGGTGGCAAATCTGGAGAAGAAAGACAGGGCATTGTGCGCATTCAACAATTTCGTTCAAACTATACACAAGTCACTCACAATATTTCCATCAGCCGTAAGTCTATTTTCTGATTTAGTTCCTTTTTTGTCTAGAAAGGTATAAAGTTCATAAATTCCTATTTCTATAAATCCAGCCCCTGTTTTAACTCGTCAACTGTATTTCTAACATGACGATGAACTTACTTAATGTTTCAATATTTTGCGGATTTCAGGTGCTGAACTTCACGATATTGGACACTTTGATATTGAGAGCAAAGTGATTGACATTTACGACAAAACTGGAATGACACTTTTTAAAGGTAATGCAAATGAAATATACTCCCCAATATACTCAATGCGTACACATCGTAAACATGCAGAGAAATTACCTCTTTGATCTGTCATATAAAGTCAATAAAGAGGCGAGAAAAGTGATCCACCCGCGATTTAAGAAAAGCGTATCCTCAGTTATATTTCTGTTACATCAATGCAATAGTCATGCAGAAGCTAAAAATTCACAACCAATAACATTTTAAAAGAAATCTCAACTCAACTGTTTTAGCCGCGGTGACTAAAGTCCACATAGTCAGTGGCAAAGCATTGAAATATGCATATGCGAATCATGCAAGTTTGATTTTTGCTTTCCTCTTTCCTACAATTAATTGAACTATCGAAAATGAGATGTTCGGGTTATCTCTCTGGAAGAATATTAACAGTTGATCGCACGCTTTGATCATCCCTTATAATTTGATTTAGGTGGACGAGTGATCAAAGACCGTAAGACGATCAACCGGATACCAGAGACATACTCTTTGACCACCATTGGCATCTTGTGGGGTTTAGCAGCCGCTGGATTGGTTCTTTGCATCTGCGTCTTGTTCATTAATGTCAAGTATAGAAACATAAGGTAAGCAAGCTACAGTGACCACTTTGCTCGATAAAAAACCACCAGCTTTTACCTTTTTACCTTCTCCTTTTGACAAGTACTAAACTGGGACTCGAACCTAATTTTTGCATTACTGGAGTTATTTCATAACTGGCTTTCCTCACTTATCCAACTTTAATTACCAAAATTTTTAATTTGATTTTTCAGGATGATCAAGATGAGTTCTCCCAACATAAACAATGGCATTATAGCGGGAAGTATTATTTGTTATGCGTCTGTGGTTGTTTATGGGCTCGATTCACGCTTCTTAACACCCAGAGGAATTGGTATAGCTTGTAACGTAAGTAAAGTTTAATTCCTTGAATTTCATTTTCTATTGTCATCTTCATTTTTCTTTACCCATTAAAACTAGAAACAATCACAATGGGGTTAAACCGAAAGATTTTCTTTTCCTAAAAATTAAAGTTTTTTGTTTAGCTAACTTTTAATTTGGCTGATAAGTCTGCAGAAGTCTGTAACATTTTATAAATAACCCTTGATCCTACCAATAATCTGATGCTAATGCGGGTCGTTTGCTGTATCTTTAACGCGATTCTCAATGATCGTATACTAACTCTCTATATACTAACTCAAAATTACCTTTTTCTATCGTTGAATTTCTTTTGACATCTGGTTGTTTTATGTATATTTTCAGGCAGTGACCATTGCTCTCTCCATCGGCTTCACCTTATCTTTCGGTTGTCTCTTCACAAAGACATGGAGGATCTACAAAATATTCACAGCTGCAAAAACCATGGAAAAAGTGGTAAGTGTTTCTATCTTTTACAAATGCGTGACTGTATTCGTGACAATCTTTTCCCCAACAATTTCCATAACTCTAGAATATTCGATAAAAATTTGGGCCAAATTAACTGTAAATAGAACCGCTTAGGTGACCCTTAGTGACTAAATTTTGACGAGGTGACTAAAATTAGGGCCGACTAATAATTAAGGCCGACTAAAATTAAGGCCGACTAAGTTCTGGCCGATAAGGTATCTATTAAATCATAACGCTTAATTTAGTAGTTTTTTATGCAGGGCGTTGCTTTCAAGGATTCGCAACACTGGTGTTAATACCAAATTTATAAATACTTATATTTTTCGGTTTTCTTTCCTACAGTCGATCAAAGATACACATTTGTACTTCATCATCACGCTGTTGGTTAGCATTGATATTTTTGTTTTCTTGCTGTGGGTTTTCTTATCTCCATTCAACGTAGAAGAAAGCGAACTGGAGCAAATCGTAAGTACCATTAGCGTTACGACTCTAAAACCCTACTTTAAGTCTTACTGACAAGTCTTGGTGACAAAGTGAGAGTTTTAAATTTATTACAGTCCAAAAAATAAAGATCCCCTAAAGTTTTATAGTGTCTTTTCGAGTGGGAAGGAGGGTAAAATGTAATTTTAAAGACGATGAAATTTCTACCCCACCGGGTACCTGTGGCCTAAGTATTTTAGAATGAGATGTTAAAATCTGAATATCTCTTGATTTTTCTAAATTGTAAGTATTTTATATTCCCAAATTTTTGTCCTTTTCAACGTTTCATTTACACAACACCCGCTCTATCTTCAGGTTTATCAAAATGCTGACGTCATCGATTCGTTCTTCTACCACAAATGCACGTGTGAATATCAACTTCATTTCACGGTCACAATGTATTGCTATAAAGGCTTCTTACTCATATTCGGATTGTTCTTGGCATGGGAAACAAGGAATGTCAAAGTCGCTGTTCTCAATGATTCAAAATATATAGGTTTGTAGCACTTTGTTCACCGTAGCAGTGTACATGCATGAATTCTGCACTAACATGCTCTCAAGAAAACTAAGAAATACGAGTAGCTTAAGAAAACTGAGCTAGTAATTGCTTAAAACGAAAAACTAATCAATTGTCTAAAGTCGATTTGTTTACATAGTTGACTGAATAGTTTACTTAGAACTCTTTGAAATTTGACAATAAGATGACAAAAAACATCTTTCTTTATTATCACTAGGCATGGCAGTATACAATGTGTGTGTAGTATCGGCAGTAGGGGTCATCTGTGCTTCAGCCCTCTACAACACACAACATTATACAACGGGATATTTGGTGGTCACCATCAGTATCTTCCTCTGCACCACTGGAACCCTCCTTCTTATCTTTGTCCCTAAGGTAAGTCTACCAGCGAGTAAACATACCAATCTAACCTATAAGCCTTCAAAGAACTGTTTATTGATCCTCATCCTTAAGGGATTGATTTAGCTGGTGATAAATTTTAGTTTTAACTAATTCAATCAAATGTCTAGGCAGATTTAAAAAATGAAACATTCTAAGTAATTGTTAAAACTTTTAAATTTTAGATTTATCTGCTCTTCGGAAAATCATTTGATGTAACATATGGCAACGTCTCAGTGCGAGCATTTTCATCCAGTTTCGCCGGTAAGAACATGCGGAAAGGAACTGTAAGCCACCAACCCTCCACCAGTATTGCTGAGAACCCTTTGGAGTTGAGTATGTATGAAAAACAACGAGAAAGTGATTTATACGCACACAATCGATTCGTTAAAGCTAATAACGCTAAATTACAACATAATAACTCGAACACTTCAAACATGGTTGGCGTCTGGGCACAACCTCGAATGAACTCTTGTTGAGCAGGTGTCCTCGCATATGTATTGAACTGTATATATGGATGTAGAAGATTGAGATATTTATTTGATTGATGAATGATGGATGTTTTCAATCTGGTGAAACGCGCAATTGTTCTGTCTCACATATATATTGGAAATGGTTGGTTGGTCATCTGAAAACGTTCAACATTGGGAATGACAAATAATTATGCTTTTCCCTTAGAAAAAGAGTTTACCTACTTCTTTTTCCTATCATATAGACATATGAGAATCTAATTTCCATAAGAGGTAAACCAGCCAAGTTTGATGAAACACCTGGATCTTAAATTTAGCAATGATGCAAAACATATATGGTATTCTTCTGAAGTCCTGCCAGATAGATGTCGCAAATTTCTGAAAAGACAATTGGATGATATAACCTCTTAAATGACGATGACGTATTTATTAAAAGCATCAGCGTATCAGCTTTGCCAACATTATTGTCTCGTTTGATTTTATACTTATAATTACTCTACAATTGGCGCGTAGAGCTCTGTGGTATGCTATCACTTACCATCAAATGGAATGACAAAATTTTGTATCGTTATTTCGTATACATTGCTGCACTGTTACTTAAAATATTTCACCCTCCTTTTAACCCACCATTACCTTTATTTTACTCCCTTAAACATGAGACCAAAAATATTTTGTTCGTACCTTAACTAAGCCTCCTGTTCCAGTACTCTGGGGTACCGATAGGAGGAACACCCGTGTCTCAGTGGCATTCATCTTTCTTGTCTTTCTACTGAAAACTTTTTAAATATATCCATAGTGCTTCTACCCCATTAAAAACTAAACTAGCCATAATTTTCATTAAAGTGCCACCGCAGAAGAACGATCAAATAAGTTGTTGAATTTGGAAAGAAATGTTACTGATAGCCGTTACTTTTGTTAGAATGGCATCTCATCTGAAGCAAAATTTAGTCTACAAATATTAGCAAGTTGTGTCCATCTCATAGATATCTTCTTATAGAGATAAGATAAAGTTATTTATCTGTTTTTTTTTGTCATCTCTTTTATTACCAAAATAATAGAATATAATGGCTTGTTTATATCATACTAAACGCTACTGTACTAAAAACTGCCTTTTTAATGCAATAGTCACACGACAAGTTTTTGAAAGGATACAAATTTCTAATTTGCCTTGCTCAGAGCGGTTAATAACTACTTGTGGTTTAAATAGGGAATTTCCCAACAAAAAAGGAATTTCCCTTAATTCAACTCCCTGAGGTAATAAAAAAAGACATATAGAGCTTTGAAAATGGGTAATCAGATCAAAACAAATCCGGAAAAGTGTTTTTAATGATGACAAAACAATAGAAATACAGTCAAGCTAAGAATGTTACCGGTACACCATTTAACCGGAACTAAAATACTGAAAAACGCGCGCAAAATTATGAGATGTTTGCCCAACTTCCTTATGCGTGAAGCTATGAATGCCATCCTCGGAAGCTTTAGGCTTCCTGCGGTGGCAAAAATGCGAAAGAAGACTGACAATGCTACCCGTTTCTCTTTGTTCCTTCTCACTACCACAACTATTACAAGTACCCTGAATTACAAAACTTGTTTCAAAAACATGTCTCTCTTCTTCTGATAATTCTTTGAAAATATTACTTCCAAAAATCTCTTGAAACTCTGCGTCGCTATTTCTTCTCACAAAGGTACCACAATTTTCAATAATCTTAGACCATACCGGTTCCCTAATTTCATCCAGCAGTCGAAAAGCATTACTTTTCATATCGTAATCTTCAAGTGAAATTTCCATTGATCCACTTAATTGAAGCAGCTTAAAAAAATCACTTGATTTTTCATATGATACTTTAGCTTTCATTTCTGGAAGAAGCAAGCGGTAACATATTTCAAGAAAGCAATCAACAGCGCAAGAATAGGTACGACTGCCAGTTGTCCTGCTTGAATTTCGGAAATGTGCAACATTCAATGCAGTGTCTAGATTAATCGCAAAGTCTTCCTCTGCCATACTGTGAAAAATCTTCAAATTATTTTAGGAGCAAAAAGCAAAAAATGTAATTACAGTTGACACTGTCTAATTTGACGTTCTACTATTTGATAAGCCCGTTTTGGATAAAAATTTGAAGTCACTTTAAAGGTTTTGAAAAACCACTCTCTTATTTGATTTCTAGTAACAAAAAAAATGCCAGATATTTTGAAATTCAAATGTTCGATTTTGTTGCGTTCAAATTAGAAACTCAAAATTTGACTCCTCAAATATTGCAAATATCAAAGATTTCTTCCAAAAAACTTATATAAATTTTCAGCAAGATCTTCGGTTATTGTACTGATTCGACGTTCAAAAACCAATCGCAATAATCAACCTTCGCTTCGCCTTCTTCTTCCCGTGTTACTCTATAATTCAATATTTACTTTAGGGATTTGGGAGACTTTCTCAATATTCAATATGCTGTGGTATTCGATGAGAATCCCTTGAAATTTGAATTAGAGAGTGTCAACTACTGTATATATAGATTTTTGCAAAATGCAAACTTTCCTTTATGGAATTTCCCTTTTATAGGGCGCCTTGTTTTATACTTTAGTTCAGTTTCAAAAATTCTTTTAATTGTCAGCTGTGTGCTGTTCTGTATCAATAGTGTTAGAACGATGATGGAAAAAACTATATAAATAACTGTCAGACTGTTGTTCTGTCAGTCTGTGTTCTGTTTCGCTGGAAAATATAAATCAATCTCAATGTCTAAAAAGGATTCAAATTGTTTAGTTTTCCTTTCAGCAAACTCACACTGGATTGTTGGGTTTATAGAAAAGTAGTGCGATTGGACTACTGGACTGTGCTAATAACTGGAATAAAACAGACTTAAAGAAACAGGGAGAAATTCAAGATGTCTGCCACCATCACATCAGGTCCACCAACTTTCCTTTTTTATCGCTGACATTACCTTATACCTAAAGCCAGAGCCATCGGCTGATCGTTTGAAACATAGTCAATAGAAGAAATACCAGATAATTCAATTGACATTGTTTGAAAGCTCCGACACGATAGGAAGAAACAAACGTCCGCCGCGCAAGCTAAAAAAGAGCTATCCTGTAAAACACGGCTTATCGCTCTTCATTCCGGGAAATCAAATAACCGTTAATTGATAATGTTCCGCTAAGCGGAACTAAAATACTGAAACGCGCGCGCAAAATTATGAGATGTTTTCCCAACTTTCCCTCACGAGTGAAGCTATGAATGCCATCCTCGGAAGCTTTAGGCTTCCTGCGGTGGCAAAAAAAAAGCATCTGGAAAAAGTTTTGAAGACCCAAAGAGTACGGGTAAATCTTCTGACCCCGGAAATGAGTAAAAAAGCTTCGAAGAGTTTCAAATATTGATTTCAACAAAAATTGATATCAACGAATATTATTTATCAGGTCCACCCATTGTTTTCTTGACTTTGACTCAACTGTTTTGAATTTAATCAGTACACCTAAGGGTTGGACAACAAGAATCTCACTCCAGTGAAATTCAAAGATATTATGGTCAAACAGCTTTGGTTTTATAAAGTATCGTTGTGAAATAAAAAACCTATTCTAGACTCATCGGAGTAAAAATATATATCCACCACCCACCACATATGGGGATCTAAACCCTAAACAAAGGTTGTGAACAAGTGCTCGATTGGTTTTCTTCAGGGTCGAATTTCTATCTATTTTCTGTCGATTTTATGGCATTATCATTGGACGTATTAGATCCAAATATACACACAAGCTTGAAAATTGTAAAGAAAGGTATGGTTTTAAATTTTCCTAAAGTTGTTTTTCTACACACAAATACTTTGTACAATTTATTTATTACTTTTTTAAATTATATGAAAAATAAAATTTAAGTTTTTTAGGTAAAATTGTAATCAACTTTTCAAATACTCATACACGCTTTTTTTATAATAACAACTTCTATAAGAATATCAGGGTGACATTTCGAGGTTATAACAGTAAGTCTATTGTTTAGAACAATAGAAAAATGATTATAATGCTCACCCTCAGCCAAAGTACACTATTCTTATAAATAGAAAAAGCGTGTAATGGCAAACAACTCATCAAACTTTCTAAGAATAAAGAAGCCCTAGCTTTTTCAGCTCTAGGAAACTCACTGTCTTCTTCTACTTATAACTCAATAAAAGGCTAGGAAAAAATCTTCTTGTCTGAAAGAAATGTAATCAACAGTATAGCTTCAATTTAGAGAGTTTTTATTTTTACCTCCCATTCTCTCTCTTTTATCAGAGTGTTTGAAAGACCCCTCGTTTTCCTTCCAGTGAAGGTGGAACCGTTTATTCATCAGGAAATTACTAGCAGTAATAACCAAAATATATTCGAATTGTACGTTTTTTGCCAAGCAGTGGATACTCTCCTTTCCAACAACATAAACGTCTTCCGTAATCAAAAGTCCGTTGAATTCCACAACTCGGTATTCGGACACGCCCAATAACGGGCATACCCGGCCACGTGACATTTCCATACGGTTTACACATGGAATTCATTTTATGATAGTTTTGTAAAACTCTATAGCCTTTCCTCCAACATTTTGACGGACACAGTCTATTTGCTGACTTGCAGCCTCTATGCCAGTGATTGATAACGATGTCTTCCATTTGGTGAAGTTGAACAGAGTTATCGTGCACGCCTCGACGTAATTCACAAAGACATCTTGTTTGCTGGTTGTAAAGGAACGGTTGGCATCCCCTGGGATTAAAAATATATATTAACTAAGTAGCAATACTTCTGATTCGACAAGGCTGGTGGATCTTTTTTTAGATCTTATACATACTATAATTACAAAACTTAAAAAGAGATTTTCTGGAACCACCTTGCATAGAAATGGTTTGACCGATGATAGGTTTTTACCTGTAAAAATTTGGAATTAATTTCCAAAAGTCTTCCTGTCACGAGACAGGGATGTAGACTCGTTCTCTAACAAGGAACTGGACATATCATTTAGGGAGTATAGAGGTCTGGAAATACATGGTAGTATGATATAACGTGTAACGAGAATCTTACCTGAAAAGTAGTATTTGACATAAACAAACATGCCAAATATAAAATTGAATACTCAAATTCATTATTCTCTTCATATTTTCTATGAAAATAAAATACAAATTACTTTAGCTCTAACTCAACCTGCTACTACTAAGTTTATATTTTACTTTTTGGTTTTTTCATTGATAACGAAATGTTTTAATATGATCATAAATGCAGGCGTCATAACATTACTTAATCCCACAAAAGAGCCGAGTCACTTAAAAGTCTAATCCAAGACCACACGTAAATTGGTTTTATGATAAGGGTTTCTAACACGTAATTTAGTTTCACGTGTTCCAAATAACACCCGAATAAAAGAGACTTTCCACGAGTAAATACAACAGACGTCAAGGCTGATCTGGAGATTAGGGAGTGGTACTAGGGTTGCAGGCTGACGGAGGGGGGGGGGTTGCTGCCCGAATTTCGACCCTTGGACCCTTGGACTAAAAAGGAGAAAACAAAGGAAATATTTTTGAATTTTACGACCCTTATTGGGACAAATTTGACCAACTTTGACCAAATTTCGATCTTTCCGTGGATAAAAAAGTTGAAATTTTCCTATTTCTCCGACCCTTAGCCGGAGCCAAAACCCTCTATTTGCCTAAGAACCCCCCTCCCAAATAGTATCACGAAAAGGTTTTTGTCATCCTACCTTAAAACCCTCGAATGGAATCATTGGAAACCACCTGAAACCCACCATTCCTAGTATACACTTTCTAGCCAATCCCTCGTTGTCTATTGTCAATCCAAACCACGATTCCTAATACTTTGAAAGTCGAAATTGAAAAAGAAAATGTGGGAAAAATATTCAAATTTCCACAACCATAAACTCAATAAATGCTAAAGAAGGTGTTAAGTATATTGCCCCTTCTCTAACCATCTCTAACCAGAAGCAAAGACAGCTAAAAAATCAACTTCAATTCGGTTCAAATTGAGATCGAGCTTTGTTATTAAATTTTTCTCTTTTCCAGGCCATGTTCCACGTATGTATATGGTCTGAAACTATTTTTTTTTATCTATCATTGCTATTTCCTATATTATACTAACCGTCAACCAATCCATATTAAAATTCAAAACGTCTACCCCAAAAAGACATCTTTATATAAGATTTTTATTTCCATACATTATGTATCATTATAAATTGTGGTTTTTAGAAACCCTGACCACTGACTTCTCTCAAGAAACTTGTGTTTTCTTTAAGTGGTACATCAGTTTTGAAGCAAAAGATTCATTGACGTCACTCATTTTTTATTTTTTGACGGTTTTAGATTTTATATAACCTGTTGGTTTAAAAGAGGTGTGGTTCCTGGCTTTTTGTTGCACAGTTTAATCTCTCACTTTAATGCTTTATTGAATTGAAATCTAGGTTCGACTCTAAGGTTACGAATAGTAGGAATGATAAAAAAAAGAGGGGGTCTCAAGGTCTCAAGTTCTTAGGAAATTGCACAAAAACCCATTCGCCTTGACCTAACTGATCATGAAAATCCGTATGTTCAAAGTGCAGTCTTCAGAGATAAACATGAATTACAATTCATCACAATCAAATTTCCAAAAAGGGGGAAGCAGTTTACTCCAGATTCCAAGAATGAAAATCAACGTCATTACATTTTGTCGTCAAATAGTCGTCATATAATTGATGTAAAACAACAACTTTTGGTGTTAATGATAGCATCTGTTTGTACGTGACTAGCTAGCTGAATTAAGAACATCGAATATCTTATCGATCCTTTTTACGCCGGCCCTAATTTAACGCCGGTCCCTTTCACGCCAGTCCTTATTACGCCACAGCCTAAGTTTTGGGCTTACGCCAATAAGGGCCGTTAATATCGCCAAAATTTGTAAAAATGGCTACTTATGCTTCAAATTATTAAATAATGACTAAAATTTACATTAAAATGTCATTTTTCATTAGTAAACTGTTGAAAATTCTATCGAAAATCACTGATTTTTAAATGTATTAAGTATTTCACTGTTTTAAATATGGAGTAAAACAATGGATAATTTCCATCTACGAATCCTGCCTACAATCCTTTAAATTGAGAAATAATGATAAAAAATAACGCCGCTCTTTAGGTTAAAATTGCAAAATCTTGGCTCTTTTTACGCCCCAGCCCTTTTAACGCCGGCCCTTATTACGCCACGAGCCCAAAAATAACGCCAATAAGGGCCGGTGTAAAAAGGGTTGATAAGATATATGGAAAAACTGTACTCAGAGGCTCCCATGGCCTCAACTTTGTATTTTCCTTCAAATTGTATATCGCTCGATGCAAAACGTCACGCAGATTCTAAAAATACAATAGAAAACTAAAGGCTCTGGTCCGTTCTGGTCATCATAGTGATTTTTCATATTTGGCACGTACGAATTGTGACCTACGAATTTCGGCCTGATGTATTCCACAAAACTTGGAATATTTTTGCAAATATTTGTAAAAGCTTCTTTGTCTCAAAATATTTTTCAACTTTTTCACCCTTATTTGTCATAGAAAAATAGTTCCTTATATTTGATACACCAATTTAGAAAAGTTTCCGAAAGCAAAATTTCGAATACTTCAATTCTTTGCGGACAATTTATAGAAAGTTCTAAACAAAAAGATTGATTCCTCATTAAAACTAGCTCACGTTGTCGAGAGATCATATTTTTGAATCACATTACCACCCTGGTGTCATTCAGAAAGAGAGTACTAGCTCTACTGGTGTAATACTTACAATATCACATAAACATACCATCAAGCTGACAAGACAAAGGGTTATCGAATGTGATGTCAGATTGAACGGTCGCATTTGATAGGTAAACGTTTCATTACCCAACCTTGAAGTAGAAGTCGGGTCCACCTTGGACGTGTTAGAAACCAACTTTCCTGAGAATAGATATTAATTCGAGCTGTGATATTCACGATGGGTAGGTAGGGGTCCATCAATTTGGAAAGCCTCGAGTCTCTCATGATCCTCACTCTTGCCTTATATGTCTTGCGATTGATGCGCAAGAGGCTGTTGGATTAACAAATTGACCCGATTTTTTCAAGGGGGAAGGGTTCGGTTAGGGAAAATACGGAATCTCGTGGGACAAATTGGATACGGGGGTGTGTCACTGGTCAGGGCCCCTTTTTTAGGCTTTGAAGATATCTGATACCGTTCCAAATTTACTAATTTTAAAAATGTATATCTAACAGGGTCTACTTTTGGTTATTTTGGACAACTTGCTGGGTGGAAATTTGAAAATTTTGATTTTTTGTCTACTTTTAGTCATTTTGCCACGTTTCAGGGTGAAATGAAATTTTTCATTCTAACAGGGTACTAAATTTAGCAAACATTCATATCTGACAGGGTCAACTTTTAAAACTCTCACTGGGTGAAAACCGAAATTTCCAGTTCATTGGAAATACCAAAAAAGACCCAAAAATGTCTGGAAATCTCACTTTTTTTGGTATTTCCGAAGGTATGGAAATGTCAAATTCTCAAAATTTGGAAACGCCACTATGTGACATTCGCTAAATTCCTAGACTTTGAAATGTCAAATTTCCTGATCTTTTTTTATGTTTCAAAATTCATCTTTTTTGGGATTTCTTGAGGAATGGAAATGTCAAATTTCCCAAATTTGGAAACGCCACTATGTGACATTCGCTAAATTCCCAGACTTTGAAATGTCAAATTTCCTGATCTTTTTCATGTTTAAATTAATCTTTGGGGATTTCTTGAGGAAGGAAATGTCAAATTTTCCAAATTTGGAAACGCCATATGTGACATTTGCTAAATTCCCATAACTTGGAATTCATATTTCCGGTATTCCTTATAATTAAAGTCATCTTTAACAGGTTTTAAAAGTTCAAATTACTATGTGAGGAAAGATGACCATGAAATCTTCGTTAATCTAAATCACAACTTGACGCTACAAGGATACAAAAACAACCAACAAATAATAACATTAAATATTTATTTAACATGTTTCATTTCAAGCACAAAGATAAAAAAGCTATGATATGTGATAATAATTGTATAAAAAATCCATCAAATCCCACCATCTCACCATCAATCAAATTCTGTCGAGTCTAGTTATTAGAACCTTGCATACAGTATTTGAAATTTTGTGTACAATAATCTGTTGAGTGTATCATTAAAGCTGTGATTTCTGAGATTTCCGATGAATGTTTAGTTTACCCATTCTACAAGTTTATGTCTGGAGCGAAGGAGATATGAGTTTTAATTAAGTTTTCAAGCCACTGATCTGAATGGTAAAGTCTGTCATTCTGAAGCGTAAAGTAACAATACTCTGTCCATTGGAAATCCAAAAGAGTTCAATTTAATTTACCGACTGCAACAATATTTCTTCGAGCAAAGGCTTCAATTAAAAGTCTTGAAGGTACAGTAGAATGATTCCATGGTTGCGTTGTTTGTGACTGAATTTTGTTTCCATTTCAACTTTCTGACATTGCAAAATTTCGGATATCTTGACATTTGAAATTATGAGAAATGTCACCTTTTTTTTCTTTGGAAATCTTGGAAAGTTCATCTTTTAAATGTTTCTTACGACTCAGAAATCTCACATTTCCTGAATTCTAGAAGACCATAAAATGTGAAATTTCGAATTTTGAAATATCTGAAAATATCAGCTTTTAGATCTTTTTGTAAATTAAAAGGTCAGATTTCGAAAATTCAGGAAATACGACTTTTTTTATGGAAAATTCAGGAAATATGACATTTTCCAAATTTGGAAAATTCTGAAGACAGCTTTTCACCCAGTTTCTCTAGCGCCCAGCGGCACGTGCCTGTTGGCTGTCAAGGCGTCAAGGTCAGCGTGCTCGAGCTCCCCCCCTGGGCCAACATCGTCCCCTCAGAGCATTTATCAGGCAAGCTTTTTGATGCTTGCTATAGTGCCCTGGCATTGTCTAATGTCATTTTATTTAGAGGGTGTTAGATTACGTAATTGTAACAAAAACACAAAAACAAAACGTCTGTTCTTTATACATAGTCCCTAGAATATTAAACGACATTCAATTGACATTGGTTCCTATTGTAAGTGTAACTTAACGATGCATGTGTAGGCGATCGCCACCACGCCAATAATCTTGCACCCAGATAGCCTTACCTGTACGGTACCAGACGATCACTGGTTTTTCTTTGACACCGTTCCGTCTGTGATAGACTATGAAGTTGGATCGCCGCCAAAATTCGATCCTTCAAGTCGTCCCGTCGTACTAGAAGTCATCCCGTCGCAAATTTCGGTAGTCGAATCATCCCAAGTTTCAAGTAGTCCCGTCGCACTAGAAGTTCGCAGGTCGTAATTCTTATAAGTCGAACCATACCAAGTTTCTAGTGGTTCCTATCAGTAGTTTACTCCTCGGAACTTGGTACATGTTCCAATCATGTACGTTTAACTGTTTTCGTAAGTGTTCATGTCATCCATCAGGTATATTATGGAGATAAAAATATAACTTTGTATAGTTGTTGAGCTCTAATCAACAAGTAAATTTCCACACGTGTGTTTCCACCAGCTTCCATTTTGAACATTGAAGTTCTCCCTGGATGAGCTCTGCACGTGCGCAAAAACTGCACATAACACGAACATAACATTATCTCCACAATATTTTGATTTTTGATATACGAAACAATAAAGTTTTCTTTCGGAATAGCCTAGGTAGAGTCCAACTCTTTGGGATGAGTCGACTGCCGAAATTTGAGACGAGTCAACTTCTGAGGCTACAATCAAGGTCATAATATTTGAGAAAAAAGGGAAATCCACCGGGAAGTTTTTGAACCACAATCGATTTGTAAGTGCTCTAAAGTAGGTTGGAAGGGTAGAGTTTTAACTCTGAGTTTTAACATGAGACTTAAGACTTAGGACCTTAGGATCTCAGGATCCAAAAGTTCAAAAATAGTCCAATAAGACTCAGAATATAGCCTGGAAGTCTGCCAACCCCTCCCAAATTGAAATATTCGATTAAATTAAAAAGATAGCCAAAAATCGACTTTCTCGCCAGAACTTTAAATCTTGAAAAACGTTAAAATAGCCAAAATTCTCAATATATTATGACCTTGATTGTACGACTCGACTTAAAATTTGGAATGTTTCGACTTCCGAAAGATTCCGACTTGCGAACTTCTAACGCGACCTGCGGACTTCTAGTGCGACGGGACGACTTCTAGTACGACGGGACGGCTTGGAGGATCGAGTTTTGGTGGCGATCTAACTTCATAATAGACCAACAGAGTGATAAAAAATCGGGTGTTGGGTGGGATAGAGATAGGCTAAGAAAGCCCAGATGCAGAGATTTTGATCCGACACGCTAAAAAGCTCTGAAGGTCGGTAAAAAATTCAAGGAAATTGCCCCCTCCTCTTTATCGTGCTTTTATTGAGCTTTATCGTGGGCGGACGCCATCATCGCAGCGCAGACGCCAACACGCTTATCTGGTATCCCATGTAGAAAATTTTCTTCCGACACGCTAAAGCTCTGAAGGTCGGGAAATTTTAACATCTGGAAACTTTGGGTTACCATTTTTCATTTTTCTGTTGTAAGGTTTCTCAGGTAGCAGAGATTTTCATGCTAAATTCAGTCGGGTGCAACCGATAGTCAAGCAAAAAGTGTAAGGACAGCTAGACACGACTGTGATGCGGTACATCAAACGACGACTACTATAGGTCTCCGATGGTATATTGGCCCGCTCCTTCAGAGCTTTAGCGTGGGCGGCCGCCAATACGCCATCGGAATATCAGATAACCAACACGCCAACGATCAGAGACCGCGAGCGAATAATTCACGTGATTTTTCGCGCGCTTTTTTAGGGAATTCACACTGACCTTTATATAAATTATATACCCTATATTGTTTGGTCCAGGGTTATATAAAAGTCAGTGGGAATTCACAGCAAATAGATAAAATGCAGACTTCTAAAAAGCAAAAAGAAACTATTTTAATCTTGTTTTGGCTTATTAATAAAGATACTTTATCAAAACAAAGTTATGACTAATTTTAATAAAAAAATTTTGAAATTCAATTTTGAAGACTTTGATTATTTATAAAATACTCACCTTCAGGAGCGAAGGTGAACGAGTTGGCTTTGATTTGCAACTTTTCAGTAAGTTTATCTGTTTTATGCTTATTTGACATTTATTAAATGCCTATGCCTTATAATTTCCTTTCTGAAGAATTTTTTTTCTCCAATCCACCCACCAGTCAGACATAAGCCAGACCCGATCAGTTAGTCACACTAGGAAAATCTAGCTTTCAGAAAAAACAACATCAGTCATCTACAGCAGGATACATTTCAGCAACAAGGATGAGAGTTACCTGAATCAAGTTCGCAAGACAATATTTATTAAAACTTGAAAGCTGGAAACAAAAGAAAACGTGCAGCAGCCAAAATCAACCAACCAAAATTTGTCGTTCAATTCCCGAGACAGCGCTTCGATTTTTTAAGGCCTTATTTATACGCCAAACAAAGTAAAAACAATTACGCACATGTAAATGGGTCATTGTTTGAGGTCCGGCAAAATTTCCGGGAGATAGCCTATCAGGCAGTGCGCGGATCTAGGTGGGTTCCGCCTCCCCCGTAGATCTTTTTCTTGAGAAGTTGATCTTCAAATTAGTTTTCAAGGTTGGCTTGGCTCAAATTTTTTCATCTATGGGCTCAAATTTTAGGCAATTTCTCAAAGTTTTTGAAAATGTTAATTTCATTAAAAAGCGCCGGGTTATTTTTTTATGAATCCCTTTAGAAGTTTTGCCGTGCATTTTTTTGCTTGAGAGCCAGTCTGGAAACGATGCAAATGCCACGCCGAATCATTTTTTGTTCAAACAGAGATGCACGCCGGGCAAATTTGCAGGGGGCTTTTAACGGGTCCAGGGCAGAGCCCTGGTGGGGGGTTCAGGGGGCGAAGCCCCCGAAAGCCTTGGCATATTTGATCTTCTGACGTGTAAAAGTTGCTCAAAATTTGATACATTTTCTAATTTTATGATTAAAAAAGGTTTGAAAACTAACTGGTACATATTAGTTAGAATGGCGGGGCTCTTCTCGTCTTGAAAAGCTCTGACTTACGCCAATATCTTGCTTTATTTCTACTCCTTACGCCAATACGCCAAAAGTAATCACAGTCTCACGCCGAATATATTCGGCGTGTTGTGCACCATTTCCAGACTGGCTTGAGAGTCAAGTAAACGATTATGTAGCGCTTTCGCAGCATTAATCTTTGATACACATTTTGACGGGACGCTAGTGTGGCTAACTGCCGATCAATCGAACTTGTCGAACCAATCAAACAATCGAACTAATCAAACTCAATCGAACGATTAAAGTTCGATTAAAAAAATTAATCAAACCTAATCGAACACTCACAATTTTTGAAGCAATAGCAGTTCGATTATAGTTTGGTCAGTAAAAAGTTCAATTAGTTCGATGATATTAAATCCTCAAATATCTTCCCTCGCTTGCAAAAACTTTGTCCTGGCACGCGATTGCCATTTCGACAGTTCCCGGACTTTACAGCTTGACATTTATTGTACCCGGATATTTGTCTATCCGGAATAAAGTCTGTAGCCCCCTCTGTTGCGATTTCGCGCGCGGCCGAGTGGCGGAATACTACGCCCCAACAAACCCCGCCTCTGGCGCTATAAGGATACAGGAAAAGTGTGTAATCCGTTATCGGAAGTAATTTCCCGATTTACATTCCGAATTTGGCTTTGAAAAGAAGCTAATATACGGTGGCGGAGCAGCACAAACTTGTCGAACAAAATTGGTTTATCGAACTGATCGAACCTAAACCCATTGATCGAACTTAATCGAACACTCACAATCTTTTAAAAAATCTTAGAGTTCGATTAATTTTTTTAATCGAACTTTAATAGTTCGATGGAGTTCGAGTAGTAGGATTGGTTCTACAAGTTCGACTGATCGGGTCTGGCATAAGGAGGTTTAGCAGTTTAGTTTAGCTTAGGCTAGACGGCAATCATAATAGGCAAAATATTTTTTGTTCAGTTATAAAAATAAGCTCCCATCTGCCCATGTTCTTTTACAGTAGCGCATGTCCCCTGGCCCTGAAAGCTGACAATTAGGCTAGGGTTAGATTTACCTATTTCTTCTTTTTCATACCAACAATAGACCATTTGTTTTGCCGCGCAAAATCTGCCTTTCATAATTGCACCCTTACAGTACCGCGAAGTCAGGTAACTTACATCAGTTTAAGGAAACTTGCAGAGCCATCAAATGATTGACCAATTAAAGCAGCAAAATTTCAATACAAATGCAGTGAAGTCAAGTTTGAAGATATACTTTATTAGAAAAACAGTTAAAAGCAGTCAAAACGCAATTTACCTCACCTCTTGAGTTTGTCTTTGTTATGCTAAAATATAACAAACCTTTGTCATGCTGTCTAATTACAAAAACCTCCAATCACTACCTCTACACCATCTTTTTTCACTTTAAATGTCGTGTTTTAAAATTCCTTAGCTACATTATATGTAGGGAAAAGGTTTTCTCCAGGTTTTTTCAATCCTGGGATTAAACTACGAGGGCGGTTCCGCCCGCTTATTTTTCTTTCGGCGTTGAGTGCCCCAGGGATACTTAACAATAAAAGAGATTTTAAGATTAATGTTGAAAAGCATATTTTTTCGATAAATTTATGCGATACTCAACAAAAAATAAGGTGGTTTTAAACAAATCTTTGACAAATTGGCGTTTCTTTCTGTTCTAATATATGCAAATCAAGTTGAAAAAAGAATATATTTCCGCCTTTACTTTCACCTTCGCTTTCGTGTTACACGATTCCAATTGGATGAATACCGCTCGCTAACAAATTCTGATTGGCTGTAAGTCTTTAGCTTCGGGATTCTGATTGGATTATTTCCCGCGTCACGGTTGAAAGTTTCTGAGCGTGAATTCTGATTGGATGAATACCTGAAAAGTAAACAATAGTATGTAAGTATTTTGCTTATCAGATCCTAAAGATTTCCTGGGGGTTTTATTTACTTTCCATGATGATAATTAAGCCTACAAAACACCGAGAAAAAAAACCAACATAGAACAGGTGTATTTTGTAATGTAGAATATCATAGCGTGAATTTTTTTGAAATTCTATGTCAGGATTTTTTCTCAGTGCCCCGAAACTATGCCCGGGGTACCCGTTGCTAAGACCTTACGTTAAAAACGAAAGCGATTACGGCAAAAAGTAGCGATTTTTGTAATACCTCAAATATTGATACTTGACTGTACTGAAATGAAATATGCAGCTCTGCTTGCAGATCTACTCTACCATTTTTGTTTTTATTTAACTTTGTATTTTAATGACCAGACAGGTCACGGTATTGCAGTTCAAGGTTGAAAAAGGTACCCTTTCAGTGCATTTTGTTTTGATCTACCCAACCCTTACAGTGCACTATGTTTGTCAGGCCAAAAAAAAACTCTTGTTTCCGGAAACATGACAAGAAATCATTTTGCTATCGGGCGACTAACGTTTGAAATGTTTTACAAGTCGAACTAAGGCAAAAGTCCTACAACCAATTTAAAAAAGGTTTGACTGAAAAAGAACTTGATAAAATCACCTTTGGCACCGTAGCCACTGGTAGAGCCTTACAAAATGATTTTATATATTACTAGAATCATCAAATTATTCTAACTGTTCTAGATTATTTATTTATTTCTCTTTTCCTCGGTGCAGTTGTTAAAATCCAAGTTCTGTAGGTTGTGTCTCAAGTTTTGCTAAATTAATTCTATCCTAATACCAACTTATTAATCAATCCCCTTGTTCCTGTGTCTGGTCTAGTCTGGACAATCTTAGACTATTAAATCCAGGTTTATATACTTTTTTATAAAGACTATAATACTAAATGATTTTAACATATTTATACAATTGCTTATTTTATTATAATCATGCAATAAATATCATCCATTTATTTATATTTTCATAACTATCTTATATTTTATTTTACATTTTTAGTAGGTCCACATCAGTATTTTACTGCATTGTATATTTTACAAAACTCAGACCTTCTTTACCAAATAAATTAATAATAATAATAACGCGGGTGACAAAAAGAAAAACTCACCCGGTCAGGCGCAAAATTTCTCTTGTTGACATTTTTACACACTTGCTTTTTCTTTTTAAGGAAAATAACAAAGAAAAATACAAAGAATACTGTAATAGACGAAAATATATAATTGTAATAACTGTAATAGACCTTTTCGCCTTTCCATCCGCCATCTTGATTTGTATGGAAAAATAGAGGAACTAAAAAGCCGTGGTTGGATTTAGTTGGAAAGTATGCAAAACATATGCAAATTTACACAAAGATTAAAAAGACAACAAAGCATCTTTATAAAGAAATATTATAATCATTAGAGCAATAAAAGATGAAATTTCTTAATCCAAAACGAAATATTTACAGAACAACAAAATCCTTTTAGAAATTTGTTCTTAAAGACATTGCATGTTCTGTTTTCATGCCATTAAAAAACACACATCAAACTTTAAAAACACGCAAACTAAAAGCAGCAATTATGAAGTCACACATTCAGCGGGTTCAGATCAATGTTTTGATTTGATCGTTTGCCGGTTTTATTCCCAGGAGATGTTCTAAGAGATGAGCGAATTTGATTATTTCTAGTTTTCAAAAGAAGCAAATTTAATCTTTCTTCTACAAGATTACACCTTAATATAATGCCAATTATGCATGTAAGTTTTATATTAATCCTTTTTTTTTGCATATGTTTTGCATACTTTCTAAGGGAATTTCACAATGGCAATTTGGCCACCATAATTTTTGCATACAATTCAATATGGCGGAAGGAAAGGCGAAAAGGTCTATACAGTACCGTAGAATCGTCTAATATCGACACCCCTCCTTTAAAGACGACACAGGATCTGTAAAATAATCAAAATAAACCTTGAATGAAATTCTTGGTACCACTCTTATCAAACAAGTTCATCCATCAAACTAGAAGCTCAGTAAACATTGCAATTCTTTCAATTAAAAAAGCAGCCAAATTATAAGCAATGTTACAAACACATGAAACACTTTCTTGTGTCCATCATTAAAATTTTGCAACTTTATTAAGCTTCAAGTCACATGATAAAAATAATTTGCGTGATTAGTTGGCCTGGTTTACCTGTCCTTATTTATCACAAACGCATGCTCTAGGCGCTAAGAGGCTGCACGCACATACCGGGTGCACCAAAAAAAAGTATACAGGTTTGTCAAGATAGTGTGAGCTTCAGGATTTATTTTTTTTGTTCATTCTTTTTTTATCGTATAGAGGATGCTCTAACTTGAATTTTGAGCTATCATACATTAAATTTGAAAAAGTAGTTCAAAAGTTATTTAAGAAAAACTGACTTTTTTTTCATGCCGAAATTTCAAAAAATAATTAAAAACAGCAATCACGCTTTAAATAAGACAAAATGACAAAAAACGCAATTTTATTGTTTTTTAATTATTTTTTTCTTATTTATATTTTGCCAACAGTTTCTCCATCTTATTTGCACGTCATGAACATTTCCAACACGAGCAAACTCAATGCGGACCCAAGTTCTTTGAGCAACTAGTCAAGGAATGGTGATCTAAAAGTTTTCTCACATAGCACACACATAACATCAAAACCTTTCTTGGAGATTTCCAAAACTTTTTTTCAGCTTTTCCAAAAATATTATCCCACCTGGATATAGCTTGTTTTAACACATTTTTTAAATCTGTAACGAGTTTTGATGAACACAGTTGTATTTTTTGGTATTTTTATGTGTAAAGAAGGTAAGTGTCAAGAGAAAAGTTTGCTCGCTGTTTTTGATGATTTTTTGAAATTTCGACATTAAAAAAAAGTCAGTTTTTTTTAATTAATTTTCGAACTACTTTTTCAAACCTAGTGTTGATAGCTCAAAATTCAAGTTAGAGCATCCTCTATACGATAAAAAAAGATTGAACAAGAAAATGAAACCCTAAAGCTCACAATATCTCTACAAACCTGTATACTTTTTTTTGGTGCACCCGGTACAACTGCCCATCTTTAGCCGTTATGGCCAGTATGGCGTTCACATTAAGTTCATAAGGAAACCGGGTTCTTTTTATTATTTTTGGTTCACAGTTAAAACCTTACAAAAAAGTTCCTTGTGTGCAAATACTAGTTGTTTTGATTTGGATATCTTTGTGGAAAGCATGCTAATTACTTTTTTAGTATTGACTACATTGTTACATTGTTACTACTACAAGTTTTCTTTTAACGAAAAAACAATCACTTCACATTTCTTATATCAACAATCTATGACGTGTTAGGGAGAGCACCATTTAGTGATTAACTTTGGTATGCATTTGTTTATGTTTGATTTTTTATTTCGAAGACCAGCCTACAGCTATGTAGAGATAACAAGGCGCATGTCAATATTAGACAATTCTACGGTACACTGTTTATCTGAAAAAAAATAGAAATGCGTTAAATCTACAATGTTTGGAACAAATCATTCTCTTTTATGAAATATCTTCGATCAAACGCACATGAAATAGACAAAAGCAGTTCAGGAAGCGGCTAACTTAATTTATAATTTCAAGTTTTTCTCCAAGATTAAAGATTGGCAAACAATCATTTTTTCCTACTCACAGCTTTTTGCTTTGGTCATTTAATGCTTTCTTTTGTTGATTGTTGTCATTGCTGACTAGCCTCACAATTCTGCTTTTAATGTTTGGTATTATGCTTTAAAATCTTAGTAAAAATCTTTTTTAAGAAGGGGTCTAATTTTAGAATAGGCAGGGCAAAAAGTGGGTCCCCTAAGCAGGGCTTATTGACCTTTTGGAGGATGCATTGTGTTGAAAATAATCAAAAATTCCACTGAATCCAGCATCAAAAAATAAGAAATATTAATTACACGTTTACTAATAATACTTGGATTTGTTATTTCTATGGAGTTTTTTTTATATTATCAAGAACATGACATCACTTCCTACAAAAGGTCTCTTTTATTATAGAGTAACTCGAACCAATTATTGAGAGGTGGAAACAATATTTTGAATGGAAATCTGACGAGGAGCTTTTAAAACAATTTTTTTGTGTGTTGATGAATTATTTTTAAACAAATCAAGAGCTTTATTTATCATTTTGCAACACACGAGGAAAAGACCTATTTACCAATTAACGAAAAGTAAGGGGAGTTTTCTGACATTGTTTTTCATCTCAACCAATAGGACAGGTTTTCGATTCCTCCATTATTGATGTTTTTTTTGTTTGAAAATGTCTTTAGCATTAGGCTGTGACTCTGAACAACTAAACGCAGTTGGACGACAATCTAGTTTGGTAGAATTAGGTCAGAAAAGGTTAGATCTACATATCACTTTGCACATTATCATCCCAATTTAAAAAATCAAAATTCATTAAAGCATGTAACAAGGAGATTTCAATTAAGCCAAATTGAACCCAATCAAAAGGAATAATAAGATACTAGAGGTTGTAGTGGACTTTGATTATAAAAATCATATGTCTTAAAATTTTGTGCGCAACCAGTTGAAAAAATTTACCATTTTGCCTATTTTGAATGATACACGTTTTGAATGGTTCGTTTTATGGTAACAAATGTGGTGATGTAACCGTAATTTATTTATCAAAAATTATTCTAATGTGGGTCTTTCGGTGACACCCTGTTGATAATTTTACAAAAATATTGACAGATTCATAAAATATAATGCTTCTTAAAAACAAAAACTAAACTTATTCCAGCATATTCATTCTGCTCAATACAATGTACATAGTATGCATGGATATGAAATGATACCAGTCAGAAGCTTGTGGGGTCTCTGAGAGCGTGTTTTAACAGACTTTAGGCTTGCAATAACTTGGTTGTCATACTCAATGTGACGTTGGAAAAGCAAACAGCTAATAGATTAGAATCAGAGATTGTTAGAGCTTGGTTTACTAATTCCCGTTTTAAGGGGGTCTATGGTAGGGGGTCCAACGTTTGTTTCTCGATTCTTTACTCTGCTATATTTAGTACACTATTTAATATTAATCAAGACCTAATGATGCTTTTTATAGATATGCTTTTAAAACTTTAAATGGTACTTGTGAACCAAGAGTAAATGAACACAATGAGCCTTGTCATATGCATAAACTTTCAGTATCATCTTTCAGTCTTTCAGCAATAAATCTTGATTACTTTTGCAGAATTTTGAATCAGTCATCATTTTTTTATGAGTTTGTGTCAAATCGTTCCCTAGTGATGAATCATGTCTTCAATTTTTAATGCATTCAAATATTCCCTTCCGACCAGATCTGACTGGGAAATTCCGAATTTGTTAATTCAAAATTCCCCTAATGACAAGTCGGGCCCAATCCCTTTTTGATAGTTTGGCATTTAGAAAAACATATACCACAGACCAGAGATTTACCAAGTGGTCAAGTGTTTAAATCTTCTCACATTTTTTTCCAGGTAAATTTTTGAATTTTGTTTTGATTTGCAACACCTTGATGTATTTAAACAAGATGGTGGTCTTACTGAAATTGAAGTTTTTTTATGAGCATTTTTCAAACTTGTGATTTTTTTGTCTCACTTTGATTAACAACAAACTTATTTCGTGTCTAAATTTAAATATTTTTAACATACAGTTTTTGTTATACTTTTTACTTTATGTTTCAATTCATAATTTTTTACTCCATTCAAATGTTAAGATCAATAATTTAAACATTTTCTAAGAATTTAATTCAATTTACATAGATTTTGAAAAAAGATTTTTTGAAATGTAAAATTTGTAAATTCTATTTGAATCTCTATTAACTAGAGGAAATGACAGCAAAAATTACTAGAAAATGTTTTTAGATCTGGAAATTAATGTATATAAGATTTGAAAAATTTGAAATGAAAAACCTACCTTAAAAGATTTACAACTTCTTTAAAATTTCATTTGTGGTTTATGTTTTTTTGAGATTTTGTCTTTTGTAGATAAATTTTTTGTTGAAAATTTGAAAACGTTTTATTCTTATTAATTATTGAAAAATTAAAGGCTAAAATGTTCTGATTTAGAAAATTTTCCAAATTCATTCTTGAGGAGTTTTCATGAAAATAAGATTTCCTATTGTCTTAAAATATTGCATATTAATTTAAGCTTTTAAAAAAGTAGTTTTATCTTTCTTTTCATAGATAAGATTTCATTTGGGTTCTTGTGCTACATACCTAAATATAAAAAAACTTTGTGTACCTCTTGAATACCTTCGCCAAAATTAATCTAAAAAGGAATAAAACTAATTTTCAGTGATGGGAAAATTTTCCCAAAAATACAACAACAACAAATTAAAGTTGAAAACTGATTCTAAACAATCCTTCCAAATCACAACTATCCCAGAGTGGGTTCTATAAGATCTTTTAAAAAACACCAGGCTTCACTTTATATTTAATGTCTATTTTTTATCCTTCCAGATTTTTCCATTACACTCTCATATCTCATGCAAAAGTCTTATGACATTCATGTTATTTTGTGTGCCTTTTATAGAAGTTTCTATTCCTGTTAGACAATTTCTATGAATTTCTTTTGTTTAATGGAATGTCGTAATTACTTTCAGCAATATGTCTTTTTATGTAATTTGAGTGGCTTTCTTAGCAGCATTTGTATCATGTTTTTAGTATGAAGTCCAAAGTCGTGACAATCATTTTGAATAATAAACTGGAAAATAATTGGACAAAATTGCTGAGTCAAAAGATTTTGCCTCCCTGAAGTTTATACTCCAGTTTGCTTGATATAGAGTACTAATCTCTTACACTTCTTGCACTTTTTTGTCAAAATACCTCAAAACCAGTTTGATCTGTCCCTTCAGTATTTTACACAATAGACTCTTTTTCTAGTCAAGCTCATTTCCTTAGGGAGTATCCCAAAATCTCTTGAATTTTAATTATTCTCCTCTGGAATACTAACTAAATTAAAAGCCATTTAACACTATTATATTGCACTTTTCTGTCAAATTTACATCCAATCTGTTTTGATATGTCCACTGTCGATATATCAATTTATCAAACCATTGACCCTCTTGACCCTCTTTCTCCAGTCATAAACCTCGCCCCTAGAGAAACAACACCATCACTTGGCCTTTCCTTTGTATTTTATATTTATTTTTCTAACTTAGCCCCTCCTTATCAACCCCCTATAAGTGAATCCAATTATTAGATACGAGAGTAGAACTAGAAAGAAAAGAAACTTAGAAAGGGTTAGGTAACTCGGAATGATATTTATGCTATACCAAACCCTATTATTTTGAAGTAGCTGTTTTTATAAGAACAAAATAACAAACGAGTATCCGATTTAAGCTCAAACGGTTAGCTTTCTTTATTTTTTTAGCCTGTTCGACCATTAACGAAAGTATCTCAGCTATCATTTTATTGGCAACCCAAGAAATATCTGCAATCTGATTTGTTGACAATAACACAATATAATAAAGATGGAAGCATTATCCTCACCATTTGAATTGACAATCGTCAACAAGCCGAAAGAGGTATACCTTGTTCGCTAAGTCATGTTGTCAGTTTATTAGTTTGATTTGTGAAATGCAACCTTTGCGAAAATTTGTTGTTTCACAGGTCAATTTACTCAGAAAGTTTCCTTTCAGCAAAAAATAAAGATAATAATGCTAAGCTAGCTGGAACTTTGCTAATTTCCTGATAGATAGATTCTGAATGCTAGGCAATCTATGCGAGAGGATTTCTATAAAGATTCTCATCCAGAGTTGGGTGGATTTAAATTGAAGTTTTTATTGTGTCCATTGACCAGAGTAAAACGAACACATCAAAATGTATGTCGATCAAAAATATTTCCTTAGAACCAAATCGCTTTTGCTTTCGTTTTTAGGCAAAAGGCAATGCGGTTTAGAATGTTTTAGCAAAATTAATCGGGTCAAGTCTTCAGATTTTTCGCATCCTGCAGAGCGTTGTGCTGACTACCAAGATTGTTATTGCTTTGTTTTTTAAAAAACGTCACCCGTGTTTAGGGCATAAGTATATTAAAATGTATATTCTATCAACAGCTATCTATAACTGTAGTTGAATTGTTTTCAGAAATCTATATTTTGTTCATGGCAAATTTGAAAAATTCACTATGGTCAGAGCCCTTAAACAAAAAGTTACGTCACGGGTTGACAGTACACGATCCAAATATGGTTAAAAGATAAGACACCAGGGGAGGGTTAGAGACAAACGTAGAGATTTCGTTTTTTATTTAATCGTGCTTTTAAGCTAGCTTCAACATCCAAAGGACTTTTAGTGTGTTCAGCTACAGCTTAACCGGTGCGTGACGCCGGGTACCGGCTTGTATAACATATAATGTAAAGTTTTTGTTCGTCATTATGCATCTTCTATTATTATTCTATTCTCATCTTTCTATTTCTTTCACATTTTAGTACCATGACTTTAATAGCAAAAAAGATAAAATGGAGGCAGTCGATGGAATCTTTCCAATCACAGTTGAGGTGAGAAACAATTTTCTATATATAACCATGTTTAAAATTCTGCTAAGCCTACCATAGATTTATAAAACCCGAAGGGCTAGCGTGCTTTGGCTGAAAAGTGTGCCGTAGTTAGGTAAGAAATGAGGTCACGTGACATTACAATAGAATTTCAGCGCTTGACCAATCAGAAGTTTTGCGGATTTTCGAAAACAATAGCAACTATATTTCTTGCGATATTCACTTTTTTTTGCCTGCGATGGCTTAAAGCACGACAACTAGCCCTTTGGGCTTTACAGACATCTGTGATGCCTACCCTTTATGTTAAAAAACGGAGGGTAAAAAAACCGTATCAAAATAATGAACTAAGAGCGTGAAAAGTGAACATACAAAAACCATTTTTACGTAGCTGTATTTGATCGTGAATTAGACGTCTATTAGCTGACTATATTCCCAAAAATTTGAATGAAACCTTCACAACACTCAGGGGTCTGAAATCTGTTTATGTGATTTTATTACAGAGATTTCCATGGCTCGTATTCGAATATACTTAAATGCTATGTAAATATGAACAATTATTTTCTTGACCTTTTCAGATAGACGAACGATATCCAAACAGTAAGAAGACTATGCTTATAATCGAGTTGTTAGATTTGGACAAAGACCAACTGCATGATGGGTTTGAAGTCAAGAAAAAACTGGTTCGCTTTGATGAAAACACTAAACAAGTAGAGTAAGTTTTTAAACATTTTGAAGGTTGTTTTCCAAAGCTAAACTGCTTTAGATGACCATAAATTTTAATGGCAAATCATCAATTTTGGTCTTGGGTATTGGTTTAGGAGACTTACTGTACCGAAGATAACCAAACTTCCAAGACACTATCTTTGCTGTAACTGAGGAAGGACAGAAAGAAAAAGATCATGCCGCGAATGAAATCCTGGTACTTTTCTATTCAACATTTAGACTCGACATTCATTTGATTCCCCGTAAATCACTGACCGCTATAAAAGATGAAATTCTTGGAAGATTTATGAGCGCAATTTTCCCGAACGCTCCGACACCTTTCAATCTCAGTCAGAATGAAATTTCTGACGCTACTGGGACTAAATTATTTCAAGGTAATACATTTGAATTGTAAGAAAATAAATTTCCTTATAACGATACTACAATATTAAGTTTATTCGAATTAGAGCGATTGTTGAAAATATTTCGAGCTCAGTCCTTTCTCAAAAGTAGTAAAAATTCGTTCTAGGTATATTTGTTATGCTTGTAGCATGGCTCATGACTTTTGACGACAAGTCATTGTTTAACAAAAGTTACCAAATTACAACAATTATTAACTTCACACTACGTGCGACTAAAACTAATAGTTTTAGAGGGGGTCACTTTTTAATTCTCTTTTCCCTTCTTTAGGACGTAAAGATGTTTCTGCATGGCGAACAAGAATTGAGGAAGAGAAGAAACGTATAATGAAGGGAGGTCGATTACGTTTCACCGTGTATGAAGAAGACGACCCAACATCTGTGCGAGCACAAATTATTTCAAAACCAATTTGTAAGTATAGCACTTTAATTGAACGCTGGAGGACAAAGATAAGCGAAATAGTGAACTGCAAGTATGATAGACTTTGCACAGAATTTTAGTCTAAGAGATAAGAATATCTCATCCTCGATTTAGCCTGATCTTAAAGAATCATCCATCTTCAGCCGAAGCTTTAACTTTTTTATAACATATGCGTTTATTAATTTACGAAGAACTGCCCATGATGATTGGATGTGAAGACAGTGCTTTGCAATAGCGCGACTCTGCCTTCGAGAATCCTGTTTCAACTGATGTGATAGCTATCTATATAAACCTGTTTAAAAAGAATATGAAAATTGTCCTCTACATGCATACATAGGTACAACCGATTCTTCAATTCGGGGACATGACGAAATTTGTTTTCCAGATGTGCCTGTCTGCCATGACTGTTTTTAACTCGTTTGAATTGAGTCCAGTGTCAGATTGGATGACGTCCTTTAGAGTAATGTTTGGGCGTCCTCTTCTTCTAGATTCTTCAGGCGTCCAGAATAACAGTGAACCCGAGGGTTCATTATGTCGAAAGACGTGACCAGCAAGTGCTAGACGCCTTCTTTTGATGATATTTGATAACTTGGGAATTTAACCATAAAGTTGTTAATTGGTCAGGTGTGCTCTCCAGGAGACGTTTTTTACTCTTCTCAATATTCGGGTGTATGTCCCATCAATTTTCTTGATCAGGGCTTTTGTCATGGCCCAAGATTCACATCCGTATAGCAATATTGACTCAACCGTAGATTTGAACAGACGTATCTTTGTCGAAGACTTGATACGCGAGCACCAAACCCTTGTAAGTGAGTTAAGGGCTCCCCAAGCTTTGGCAATACGCGTGTTGATTTCGCGTGTGGTGTTTGTGTAACCACCAAGGTAGACGAAATAATCAACCTTTTCTATGACGTCTCTGTTCAATGAATGAATGGTATTGTTTGATGATGGGTTGATGTGCATAACCTTTGTCTTCCCGGCATTCAGAAAAAGACCGATTGCCTGGGTGGCGATCTCGACTTTGTGGAGAAATGCCTCAGCTTTGTTAATGGTATCTTCCATGAGGGCAATATCGTCGGCAAAAGCGAGTTCTGGTAGAAGTTCAGGAGGAGTTCTGCGGCTTCTCCTTCTCTTCAATGTTAAGCCATCGGTCGGACCAATAGTTGTTCGGAGTGCGTAGTCAAGACAATCAATAAAGAGAAAGGGAGCCAGGGGGTCACCTTGCAGGACTCCTGCATCTATCTCGAAGATATCAGCGTTACCTTCTGGTGTTATGACGAGGGCTGATGTGTTTTCATACATAACTTTGATTGCAGATACTATCTCGGGTGGAATTCCATACGAAGCCAAGATTTTTAGCATCTTTTTCCTATCGATGGAATCAAATGCCTTTTTAAAATCAATAAAGGTGATGATGGCTTCTTTTTTGTGATTTTGCAACTCTTCCGTTATTCTTCTCAGTGCTAGAAGATGTGAGGAGGTTTGGTCTCAGCAAGGTGTCGATTGTTGGACGAATTCTGTTAAGAATGAGTCGGTTGTAGACCTTTGATGCAATTTGGCTCAAGCTTATACCACGATAGTTTGTGCATTGAGTAAGATCGCCCTTTTTGGGAACTGGGACGATTCCGGATATTCCCCACTCATCTGGGCGTACTCCGTTGAAGGTTTCAATGCAGAATTGCCTGAGATATTTCTGCGAGTTAGGTAGCTTCCAGACATCTAAGGTCAATCCATCTAGACCTGGAGCTTTATCAGATTTCATTTCTTTAAGAGCTGTCGTAATCTCGTCTTCAGAAAATTCACCAGTTTTAATATCTGGGTTGATTTCGAACTGCTTGACTGCTGTAAAATCATCCGAATCATCGTTTCTATTCACAGAGAGGAGGTTTTGAAAGTGATCTTTCCATACTTTAAGGCGATCTTCTCCTTGAATAAATGCAATTGATCTCTTTTTCCCAGACAGTTCTTTGATCAAATTCCAAGCTTCAGGGAGCTGTTTTGGTTCCCTTTTTCAAATTCAGTAAGAGTTTGATTAATCTTTTCGTCTTCTAGTCGATCATACGTCTGGCGTTGTATATTCTGATGGTTTTGTACAGATTGTACTGAAGCTCGAAGGGTGTTTGTGCGTGCTGATACCATGTCTTTGTGATCAACGGTAGGGGAATTGCGTTTTTGGCGAGTAGGTAATTTCTCTTTTCCAACGTCGTTACAAATAGAGACGAATGATGAATAAGATTTTTGGGCGATAGGTAAATCGTTGAACTTTGAAGAGATGGAATTATCTACTGCGACCGCAAGTTCGTTATCGTATCTCAGTGCTTTCCAAAAAAGATTTTTAGAATGGTGCAGTTTTAGGGACACGAAGAAGTCTAATTTTAGCTGAAACGATATTGTGATCACCACCAATAGTCACGGATGATGTATGAGCTTGACAGTCACGGAAGCTGTTTCTCCAACGTTTTCGGTATAAGATGAAGTCGATTTGGGCCAAGTAACCGGCTGGATGTCTCCACGTCCATAGTTTTCGCTCCGGTTTCTGGAACAGTGTGTTGCCTGTTGTCCTCTAGTGGTACCAAAGTTGTTCGAGGATTATCTTAAAAACTTGAAAATTTATTGTTTTTGAAGAATCAATAATCTGTAACAATGGAGATTCAAGAAAAAATTTTTTCTTTCTTTCAGTGAATGGTGTTGAACTGAAGATTCTTAAACTTCATTTCCCGAGGAATGATCAAGAAAACCATATCACAGCCAGCTGTAAAGGTGGTGACGAAGTGTGGATAATGATTGATATCAAACATCCCATTAAAAGTAAGCTTACCAAAAACCAATGCAACCCCTTGTTAGTTTTCTTTTTTCCTTTCCGGGTGGGGGGGGGATGCTGTCAGATACACATCTTGAAAATTAGTATATTGGGGACAGTTGGGGAACTTGTCTGACTAAGATAAGGGGCCCTGACCAGCGGCTCGTTTCCGTACCCAAATTTGACTAAGTGCCCCCCCCGGGTATTCAGTGTGTCAAACCCTAAAAATTCATCAGTGTAAAGTAAATTTAGCTGCGCAATATTGATCTAATCTTCGTCTATGTTTCATTGTTATTAGTTTCTTTTACGTTTTTTGACAGCTTTTATTTGATATTCATTGCATTTTATAACTATTTTTTCAACTTTTTCAAATATTTTTTTCATTATAGAAAAGTCTGTAAAAGTTCATTTTCAAGCTAACAACGGTAAGCGCTCAGTCTAAATGTTGTTTCATAAAATTTATCTGTTTGAATATTTCAAATCGTAGAGTTACTTTCTCACAACATTTGGTTTACTGTACTGTGACGATTCAATTTTTTTTCATAGCATATATCGTTCGTCTACATATAATTTTGTTGAAGCTCAAGGGGCCTAGTAAAATTTCGCTTTTAGACTTGAATAATTTATCGACCGTATGTTTGACTAAAATCACGCAATTTAACAATTCCATTAATTTTCGCGCGCTTTTGATTTAGCACAGAAAACGTGTGCGAAATGGTAATCGTTGTAAAGGTGTAGCAATCTCATCTAAGGGCTCTGTTGATAAAACGAGTCCACGATTCTTGTTAAATGATATGTCCCTGTGATGTAAAATGTAGCTGAAATGCACACTAAAGCTAAGTTTGCTCTCATTACCTTTAGTTTTAAAAGGTGCACGAAAATAGAAAAGTGTGAAAATTAGAAGCACGAACATTAATGAGAACAAGGTAATTTAACTTTGCGGCTTTTAAAGCGTGTGATGATTCGAATTAACTTGTTATTTTCTTTATAAGGTTGGAAACATACTCAGACGGAGTCCGTACTTGGAAATGTAAGAATATCTTTTTCTTTTCCAACGTTTCCATGAGCACACTGTATCGAGATTTATGATCTATAATATATAACATCTATATATAACAGTATATAACATCTAAAAACCATCGTTGTTTTTTACACCCCCCCCGCAATTGTACTTATTGAATGAACCTGGGCTCGCTGGGTCAACTTAATCGTAATACGGATTTCTACTATTATAAACCTACAATTTCTATACTTCTATTTCTAAGTGTGAAAGTTCCGAGTTCGGCGGGTCGGTTAATCGCTAATCGCCCGCTCTTTTAAACTCGGCCAGCATTTTTTACAATGTAAATAAGCTCTTAACACAGAATTTTTGAAATCAATTATTTGAATTAAATTTAGGTTGTAGTGATTTGTAAAGTACCAAAATATCAAGATGACATCCGGATTGGTAAACGTGTCGAAGCAACCATACAGTTCTCTCTTATGGAAGGTCCTTCCAATTTATCGAACCCGATGATATTCTATTATGTACCCGAGGAGCGAAGTCAAGATAGTAAGTTTCGATATTGTGATTATTTCGGATATTGTAAAATCAGATGTGTTTTATAAAATGAAGAATCAGGGTACAGTATATGGCCCCCAAAACGGAGACGACCCCGAGAATGATGGTTATACTTAAAAATGAGCATATTTTTGCTGGTTTGACACAGATTCAAAATAACATATTTGCGTCTAAAGGAAATATTTTAACACCCAAATTAGATAAAAATTGCATATAACTCACTCTAGCTCCTAGCTCCTTGGATATTGAAAATAAGTTATGAAAACGGGGTATAGGAAACTTTCTACACCTAATGCCGTTCAGAAAACGCAAATACATCTGTGACTTTAGAGGCTGGGTAAAAGATATAGCATCTTGAAGGTCAACCAGTATTTTGGAGCCCTAGAATCAGCATTGACAAAACCGAAAATTCTAAATATGAGAAAAAGCATTAAATCTTGGAATTCTATTCCTATCACCTTGAGTTAATAGTTTACAACAAAAAATTAACATTTTTTAATTGAAATCTTTCGCTGAATCAGCAAAAACGGCAAATTCTGTCATTTTTTTTGCAAAATATAGGAGAAAAATATCTTTAAAGCTTGATATTTTCAGTTTCAGTTAAGCTTTTTTTCTAAAATTTTCACAGCTTATTCCATACATGAATGGAACTATTTTCAAAAGAGATTTGTTTTCAAAAACTTGATTAAGAAGTTGTTAAATCAAAATTGTCATTTTGAAAATTTCTAAATTTTCAGTTTGGAATTTGCAATATCGAAAATCTTGAAATATTTCATAAAAATCATAAATTTTACATCCATCGGGTCGTAAATTTAAGGGAAAACACAAATATGTTCATAGTTTTCCCCCCTATTACCACTGGGCTTAATAATTTGATTTTAACTACACCTCCGTTTTGGGGGCCCCAAACCTGCATTTTGACAACCAGGGGTATACTGTTATAATTTTATCAAATAAATTTATGCCCAAAACCCTCTAAATCATATTTCAAAACTATGGTCAAAATTTTGTATTCATATCTTAAAGATATCTCGAGAAATCGCTAAAATTTCAAACCTCCGTTTTGGGGGCCATTAGAAAAAAGCTACCTATCTTTAAGCGATTTAAAAATTCCAGGCAATAAAATAGAGATGATAAATTTTTTCATGCAGCAAAAATTTTTGTAAAATCTCTTTTCCTCTAGATTTGAGAGAAATTTCAAATTTGATCGCCGTTTTGGGGGCCACATACTGTAGCTAATTCTTTTTGTTGGCATAAACAAATTGATAAAGTGAAATTGAAAAGATAGAGAGTTTTTAAAAACTACGTTATCCTTTCGTTTCAGATCATTTGAAACGAATGGCTGCCACATCCATTGATGAAAATTTTCAAAGAGATTTACGTGCAGTCAAGAAACAAAAAGTGAATTATCCAGACACATCCAATGTCACTTTGCAGCAAGTGGCAAAGGAAATGCAGCATTATAGTTCTGTTAACGGAACAGAACTTCATGATAGCACGCCTGGACCATCTAATGCTCCGTCAACTGGTCCACCCGTTGTTCAAAGTCTGCTGATACCACAAAATACCCATACTCATGGACAATTATTGGCTACCATTCAGCAATTCGGAGTTTCGAAGTCATCAACCGATGTTGTTCAGAAGCCAAACGCTTCAGCTTCCGTGCATAGGATACCATACAAAGATGGTGAGCAGATGGATCCAGGCGCTTCGCTATCATTTAACAGTGAATTGAGTGTTCTTTCTAATGAGGAGGAAAAACACTCACAAATTGAAACGACTCTTGGTAATCGCCAACGAGATCTCAATGAAAATCAAGCTCACGACACCTCAATTTTGATTGGTAACCCATCAAGTGCTAATGCTCTGAGCGTGGTTCAAAACCCATTATACGAGTATATAGACCCACAAATAACACCGTCCGGTCTGACACTATTCGGGCCCAACAATGAAGTCACCCAAGGAAGCATTCAACCAAACGATTATCCTCAAAAAGTTTTCTCAAATGTTCCGCAATCAAGCAGAACTCTTTCAAACACACCCTTTGCTTTTCCCGATCAGATAAAAGTATTCCAGCAACAAACGTCAAATGAAAGTCAAGCTCCTGTCGAGAATCGTACTGTCGGGAACGCTCAAAGTGGAAACTTTATTGTTACTATGGCGACAATAGACTCAGGCTACGTACCTCTATTATCGACCAATGAACAAACAAACCAAACAGATGACCAGGATACAGTATTACAAGACTTCCTTCGACCCTTCGAACATGACACCCCAGAAAATGATCCTTTCCCGACCCAGACGGTATGTCTCTCAGTCTTTTTGTGATACATCTCTTATCGCCATTTCACTGAGCAAGCAAATAACGATATTACTTTGGAAAAACTTGTTTGAAATGCAGGAGGGATAGTAACAAATTCTTAGGCCTTATTATGACCCTCCCTCGTTAATTAATTCTTAAGAATATTTTCAGCTGTCAAAGAGAAGGCCCGTTATTTTGCTCTAAATAGCCTGATTTTAGGCTATACCGTATTACTTCGAATAAAAGCCCGGGGCGTTTATTTAATTTTTTCTATTTTAGGAGGGCCGTTTAAAAATAGGGGGCGTTTATAGTATTTTAGTCTAAAGTCGAATATTTGAGTAAATATAACCTTTGTTTTAGTTTTTTTATCAGGATTTTAGTGCAAAATTTCTTTGGTTTAACGATTAAAATTGCATCGAAAACTGCTCTGGTTACAAGAAATGACTAAAATCTTCCTTTTCAACCCCAATCAACACTGGTATTGAAGTATCAAAGTCACAAGTTTCTAACAAAAGCCCCTCCCCTAGAGGGGGCGTTCATTCGAAGGGGGTGTTTATTTGAGAGGGTGTTTATTAAATTATTTTCCTTTTAGGAGGGACGTTTATTTAAGGGGGCATTTAAAAGAAGAGGGCGTTTATTCGAAGTAATACGGTAGTTACCCTATTTTTGGGTTTTAAGAAGTACAATTTCCAACCCCCACGGCAATTAGGTCCCCTCCGTTTATTAAAATCTTGAAAATTTTCCAGGCCCCCTGTTTATTCGAACCCCCCGTTTATTTGGAACCTAAGAGTAAGTTTTACCCCAGATCTAAGATAAATCTCGATTATTTCTTCCTTTTTCCGTAGTGCTCTCTCTAGCTTTTCACACTCAACACGTTATATTTTCACTTCAATCCTACAGAACACTACATCAACCAATGAAGAAAAAACGCCAAGTTTTCTCGAGATCTGGGAAGACGTGAAAAAAATCATGATGTCTGACAACGAAAACGAAATCGACTTCCATAGAGATTAATGAACTGAATTCGAATAAATATAAAGATCTAGAATGAAATGTTCTCGGACTTTTCAAAGTCACTATCAATCTTATTATAAAAAACTTTTAAAGTTCGTTGCGAATCGTTAATTTCTACCGTCTAGTGGTAAATTCTGATTTGAATTCGCGACGTCCCTTATGGAAAATACTCGACTTTACTGGCGCATTCCGACGTTACAGTTCAAGATTCGAGATGAATTCACGACGTCCCTTATGGAAAATACTCGACTTCTACTGGCGCATTCCGACGTTACAGTTCAAGATTCGAGATGAATTCCCGACGTCCCTTATGGAAATTACTCGACTTCTACTGGCGCATTCCGACGTTACAGTTCAAGATTCGAGATGAATTCACGACGTCCCTTATGGAAATTACTCGACTTCTACTGGCGCATTCCGACGTTACAGTTCAAGATTCGAGATGAATTCACGACGTCCCTTTTGGAAAATACTCGACTTCTACTGGCGCATTCCGACGTTACAGTTCAAGATTCGAGATGAATTCACGACGTCCCTTTTGGAAAATACTCGACTTCTACTGGCGCATTCCGACGTTACAGTTAAAAAGATTCGAGATGAATTCACGACGTCCCTTATGGAAATTACTCGACTTCTACTGGCGCATTCCGACGTTACAGTTCAAGATTCGAGATGAATTCACGACGTCCCTTATGGAAATTACTCGACTTCTACTGACGCATTCAGACGTTACAGTTCAAGATTCGAGATGAATTCACGACGTCCCTTATGGAAATTACTCGACTTCTACTGGCGCATTCCGGCGTTACAGTTCAAGATTCGAGATGAATTCACGACGTCCCTTATGGAAATTACTCGACTTCTACTGGCGCATTCCGACGTTACAGTTCAAGATTCGAGATGAATTCACGACGTCCCTTATGGAAAATACTCGACTTCTACTGGCGCATTCCGACGTTACAGTTCAAGATTCGAGATGAATTCACGAAGTCCCCTATGGAAGGTACTCGACTTCTACTGACGCATTACGAAATTGCAGTTCAAGTGTTGAAATGATGAAGAAATATTTTTTTGTTAATTTTTCTTTGCAGTTCTCTCTTTAAAGAGAGCTTCGAATTTTGTAATGGTCAATTTGCTACTTTTTACAGTGCTTCTAGCCTTTGAACCTGGCATTAAATTGAAGAAGAGTAATAATTGAATCCCAAAAGCGATTAATAATTTTCTCTTTTCTATTGATTTTCATTAAATAAATCGATTCTTTAGATTCAAAGGTTTTAAGCATAATTTTTCTTTATCTTTTATAGTAATATGATAAGACATAAATATTTCTAAGATCTTTATATTTATTCATAAATTAGCTGTAATATTTAAAGGTTCTCATTCAATGTGTTTTGCTTCTCAAAATAAGTACATTACTGGAGGCTATGGTCCATATTCATCATAAACTTGAAGCTTAATGCATTGAACGAAAACTTATTTTTTTCTTCTAGTTTTAACTTAAGATTGATTGCTGAGTGTGTTTTTCTTCTCAAGAATATCTCTCTGTCAAAAGAAATAGCTTATCACACTCAAAATGCCCGTCTTAAGTCAATGCTTTAGGTAGTTTATTCAATATTAAAAAATATATCTTTCTAAATGTTTTTTCTTTCACAAGAGCACACACGAAAGTCTTTTTTTTAGAATTCAAACTGAAGTTCGTGCTCCTGTGAAAGGTAGAACAAGTAGATTTTTGACAGAGCTTTTTGGTATTTTTGAATTAACTGAAAACACATAACAGAGGCTCTTAAAATCTCACTTAAATGTCATTTAAAATGTCATTAGTAGTCATTTTCCAGCACTTAATCATTTCTGTTTTATTGCTCATTCTCCTCAATACTTTTGAAAACAAGGCCTCTCAATCAACATTTTTAATCTCGATAAGGAAGGTCTTGATTTTGCAAGAATCACATTTTTTGGGCCTTCTGTACTGACTAAGCTTTTGCCATTGTTTCTATCAATAGAATAAATAAATCAAAAATATTAAATGACGAATTTGTATTGTAAAAGCAGTTGAAAAAAGTTTATTCAAATGTGATTAAAATGATTTTTGATACATTTGGCATCAGCTGGAGTCAGTTGGAGGGTTTTTTTTGTATATTTCTTATTTTAATTTTTAATAGTTTATTGTTTACCACCATTATTTTAAACATTATTTTCATCATTAAAATTTTACAAACTTTATTTTCGTCATCATCATGTAAATAGTTTAGTTGACTTTCGGTTTTGATATTGGTTTTGGTTCCAAACATTCTCAATTGTTCGACATCTCAAAAAGGTAAGTTATTTTCTGAAATTTTAGCTTTAGTATAAGTCGGAGAGGAGGCTCCCCAAGCAGCTTGCGTGATGTCGTGATATAGACTTTGTTCTAGTGATTACGTGATTTGGAAATTTTTTCTTCGTCATTTCGCGATCAGAGGTCAAAACGTGATTGTGATTTAAATTTTTTGGTTAAGGCCTTTTTCAAATTATCTTTCCGCGAAATCTAATCCCAATTTTATCCCATTAAAGTAACTATTTTTTCAAAATTATCTTTCTTGATTCAGATCAAACAAGACGTCGATTCCAAGATAGACCATCATCTTAAAAGGAGACAAAAACAAGTATCTATCTGACACCTAACATCAAAGTCAACGAACAAAAAAACAGTCATAAGATCTTATAACAACTGTCAAAAATATCAGCTCATCCAGAAACATCACGGTATGATAAAGCTTTGCCATTTAACCGTATAACTTTGAATAAAACTTTTTCCAACTGTAGAGAATTAAGTGGGTCCGAATCGCTGGGATAGCTGCCTATACCAGACGGACACGACACATGGGCCCCGGTGAGTCATTTTGAGTGAGGGGTCCAAAATTTTTGAAAAAAATGTCGCCCACCATGGTTGGGCGACGAAGAAAATTTTTCACTTTTTAGACCCTCAAAACACCTTAAAACGATATCTATTTGGGGAGAATAATAGTTTTTGTGGTCGATTTGGTCTCAAACCAGCTTAAAATAGTAACTCTTTAAAACGTATGACATGGTCTACCAAAAAGTGGGGGGGGGCATGGACCATGGACCTTCAAACGAGTTCGAAATCTCACCAAGGTAAGAAATTTTCAAGATCGAAAATTTTGAATGTTATTTGTTCGGAAATGTGTAGAAACTAAGTAACGAAAAATTGGATTTTATTTATCCTGAGAACTTTTAGTTTATAAAGGCTTCATGCTCTATTCCGTTTGAAGACTTTATGGCGTTTCTGGTGACACTTGAGAATACTTGGTATTGACTGAAAAAATTGGCTTAGAAAGAAATAATAATTCTTAGTATGAGTGAATTCAATAACAAAAATCTAACATTTTCTCCCTGGATAACGTATGTTCTGCACGTCCAAAAACCAACAAATGTCAGAGTATTACCTGACGACATCAGGATGTCATAGAGCCGAGAAAATGCTCAATAAGAAGTTGACTCTGGACCTGAAACGATTGTTTGTGTAAACTTTGCAACCTTGTTAAATATAATACGAAAGTTAACAAATTATTGTCATTATATTTTGTAGATCTTTAAAGATTTCGATTGGAGGAACCATCACATAGTCAACAGGAGAACAAGATTTTGTATCAATTGAACATCTCGAATACAAAGCTTTTAAAACCATTTCGAAAAGAAGAGGAGGGATGCTTTGGAGACCATTCCAACATCATTTTTGGTTCCAAACAGATGTTAAAACATTCCTCAGAGATGTAAGTGATTGATATTGTTATTATTTAATACTTATATTTTTTGTGATTTTATCATATCAGTTCGGCACAGATCCGCAACGCTGCAAAATTCTGCATCTTTAGCGTTGTGATAATCCGCAACGTTGCGAAATTCCGCAGCTTTATTGCTGCATAATTTCGCAGCTCTGGCCTTTGGACCAAAATCGGCATCGCAGGGGCTGAATAATGTGCATTTTGAAGAACAACCCAAAAGGAAAATTTTCATCCTAGCATTTTAATTTCCTACCAAGCGATTATTCACAATCATTCTTGGAAGAAATGCTACTTCGTTCAAAAAAGCACTACTTTGTTCAAGAAAGCAAGTTTTTGCCTGATTTTGCATGTGTTTAGAAGAAAATTGGTGGGCGTTCATAATTTTTAAAATCACAAGCTTCAATTTGGAACGTTGCGTAAAATAGTAGCGCAGCCCTGGGGAAACGCTGCGAAAAACCGCAACGTTTCGAAATATTGCAACGTTGCGGATATATGCAATTTGCCGAACTGATATGTTTTATGCAAATGATCGAAAACTTCAGTGAATTCAAATTTGTAACCTTTCCAGTGGTTTATATCAACTTATATGCCTATGCCTTTGATTGATTGCCTTTTATAGTCTGTATCTGTTTCTTTAAGGTATATCACCACAAAAACAATACTTCTCATTAGATGCAGCCAAACATCCATTTGCATCTTAATATCTACATATGAATATCCCACACGTAAGGTTAGTAATTACCACCTTGCAAAGTTAGATCTACTTTAGGTGTACAAACTATCGCGAGCAGAAACTTTCGCGATTTTCGCGAATTTTGGCCTTTTTTGCGAAAGTAAATGTCTTTGAAAAATCTTAACTAGCGAAAAACAATTTTTCCTCACATTGGCGAAAGTAAATGTCGCAAATTTCGCGATTTTTCGACCTCGCGAAAGTTTCTGCTCACGAAAATTTGTACGCCTAAAGTGCCGTTTGCTATCTTTTTAACAACCCTGTGTCATAGACCCAAAACCCCTACCCATTGCGAAATTTGGCTAGAATTTCGTCCCCGGTGGGAAAATTCCCTACAATTTTCAGTCTGTTCCTCTAAAGAATCCTGCATTGTAAACACGCATGCGTAATTTGTCGTTCTTTTAAACCACATGTAGTTAATTCCCGTGATGAACGGAGGGGAATGAATCGCTAGGGGTGGTACAGTCGGGGTTGTGGACGGCGAAATATGTCGTTTTTTATGAAATTTGTCGTTTTTTATGAAATTTGTCTTTTTTTATGAAATTGGTCGTTCTTTTTGTCTATTATTAGTAATGCAGGATTCTTTAGATAAGCCCCCTCTTTAGCTCCCTGGAAAATTGACTTTCTTTTCATCCTAATTTGAATATCAATGGAAAAAAATTGCAATCCGAAACCATTCTACTGGATATTTTGACCTGGGAACAATAGAATTTCTATACAATTAGGATTTTGATAGATAAATTTAATCCCCACTGTGGAAAAAAGTTCCACCATGCCTGTGAGACAAGGTTGTTTATTTTATATAAGATACCCCTTTGCACAAGTAGAAATTTTACGATGATAAGCATAGGCCTTTGCATGGCAATGCTAGAGAACTCATTCCCTCTAGTGTAGTGTGCCTCATGATTTCAGTTGTCGGGTAAATGAGTTAACCATTTTGACAAGTGATTTTTAGGACGTAACTTACAAAGCGGCCTATTCAGATATGTTTATTAAAGCGTCTTAAACCCTCTTGTCTTTTGAAATCATGCTCAGTTGTCAGATCATTGCTTTTTGGTGTAAAATATATATCCAATTCTTCGAATTAAAGAAAACATCTTGTAAAATGTAAGTTACTGTTATTTTCAGGTATCTCAAGAACAATGCCTTCAAGGAATTTTATTACTTGAATTTTATCTTTTATTTTAAAACTTTAGGGTTACTTTTGTTATAAATTAGTCCAGACTTTCAACAATCCAATGAACACACTAAAGTTTGAAAATTAGTTTTCTGTTCCCTAGTTCGACCATGAATAGTTTGACGAAAGTCCTGACTATTATTTGTAATTTATGGCTTGTATATATTTTTTCTTGATTATTTTAAGGTTATGAACTAATTATGTTACCATTGAGTTTGTAATTAAATGATATATGTATGTAGAAATTGTACCACTTTTTGTCTCTTTCAATTTTCAGATCTCTTGTGTACTGTGCTCCCTTGTGTATCTATCCCCATAACCCAATATTTTGTTGATATGAGGAAATCGTTGAGGAGGAAGAAATAATTTCTTATTTTTGAGATGTCTTTTAAAAATCCACGAAGCGTGATTTCCAATATAAACAGCAGAAAAAAAAGCACTTGTTTAAAAATTGGAGCTTTCCAACGTTTACAATACAGCAGCCTCCCCAACAATTCAAGAAAATTAGCCGATTTCCCCTTTGATTTTTTAAAATCTGGCAAGGCCGCCACCTTAAACCTATTAGTAAGCAATACCCGGTGGGGGTTACTAGTGGCCGCCTATAATAGTGCATAGACTAGACCTATAGACAGTTTTGGCCTTTTTCAGACCCTACATTGGACACTTTAAATTGTATCAAAGTGTTTGATCATTCAGTCGTGGAGACCAAACTACTTGTGCGTACTCAAGGTGAGGTCTCACAAATGCAATGAAAAGTGTCTGGAGAAAGGAATTGGAAGCTTCTGTTAATCAATCCAACCATTAAGTTAGCTTTCTTGATCTTGATGTAGATGGTGCTCTTCAAAATTCAATTCACTATCGATAGTCACTCCGAGATCCTTCTCTTGATCGACATGTTCAAGGACAGAGCCAGTGATCTCATAAGGATGTGCATGCTGTATGTTCCAGAATTTCCCTAAGCCTAAGTGTTAGATTCAAGGTAGGTAACAGGTTATCTCAGGTACACATATCAAAACACCAATACTTTCTCAGCTAAGTTATGGCATGTCTCATGATTTAATACGGAGAGCACCATGATGAAGTTTCCCTGTATCCGTGTTACCTAATTGATTGATCGTTTACGCCCTCATTTTCGCGAAAAACCGCAAAAACCAAACTTGTTTTTTGAATAACTCCATTTATTTTGAAATTTTGCTCTTGTCAGTCGAAATCAGCAAAATACGAAGTTTTGAAAACAAGTGCTGATATCAGCAAAATTTCAAACTTGGCCTCTGGCGAACAAAAAAGATTTTAATATTAATAAATTAACAATTTGTAAAAAAATAAGCCTGACCTGATATGAAATATGTGTCTAATATGAAACGGGAACACTTCTGTAAAGATAATACCTTTTTTAATTAAGATGTAAAAAAAATGTTGTAACTTAATTTTTCGAGTTAGGTATTGAATATTTATTTTTCATTTTTCTTTTCGAGTTACGTAACTCGAAAACATATTAAAAATATAAATAATACAAGTGTCATATAAGAATAGTGAATAACTTTTTCGAGTTAAGAAGTCTCCTTATGACGTCATAATTTGAGACTTATGACGTCGCATTAGTCGTAACTCTTTAACTCAGGTTTTTGTAACTCGAGTTTTTGTTTCAGTGTCGCCATTTTTGTTTTGATATTTTCTGCTGACATGACAGATATTTTTGCCGAATCAGCAAAATATTTTAATTAAGAACCAAGCGGATGAATCCGACTGTTTACTGACTGTGAAAATAAAATGATGGGTGCAGGACACTGACTGTCCCCAACTGTATGCAACACACGACACAACACCGGCTGGCTACACTTTTCACAGTCATTTTTTGCTGTAATGAATTTTATCTTCAATGGGTTACTTTTTTTTTCAATATATGGTCTCTGAAAGTTAATCTATTAGTAAAAAACACAACATTTTCCCGGCCAACAACAACATCAATCACAAAAGTTATAAGTAGAAGTTGGTTTGATATTCTACGTCTGAGGTTTGATATTCGTTTGATATTCTCAAATTTACTACTTTAGAATTGGAAACTATTGGAAGCCAGAATTTGCAAGATTAATCGATAATCTTGAGTAATCAATATAAATAAT
The DNA here is from genome assembly GCF_902728285.1 of Clytia hemisphaerica. Classification (NCBI taxonomy): domain Eukaryota; kingdom Metazoa; phylum Cnidaria; class Hydrozoa; order Leptothecata; family Clytiidae; genus Clytia; species Clytia hemisphaerica. Next base: position 2,054,884 of record NW_027103621.1, read on the forward strand.
CGTATTACGTATTTCAAATTTCTCAGAAATGGCCCGGGAAAATGTGCGCTCCACCGTTGTTAGCCATTCCGGGTTTGCTTGTTTTTTATTTGACGCTCATGAAAATCTTCAATTTTAGGCGTCCAATTTTGACAAGCAATTGTTCTTTGTGTAGTTGAGCTATAAAATTAATTATTTTTGAGTATATAATTTAGAGCGTTCTTTTAGCTTTCCAACCATATATAATATGCAGGTGTAATATTCTACACTTTTGTCTAAAAATTTGTTCCAACTATAAAGGCCATTTTTAGAAAAATTAGATTTGCACGGGTAGCCATTCAGGGTTTGCTTGATTTTTATTTGACGCTCATGAAAATCTTCAATTTTAGGTCCAACTTTGACAAGCAATTGTTCTTTGTGTAGTTGAGCTATAAAATTAATTATTTTTGAGTATATAATTTAGAGCGTTCTTTTAGCTTTCCAACCATATATAATATGCAGGTGTAATATTCTACACTTTTGTCTAAAAATTTGTTCCAACTATAAAGGCCATTTTTAGAAAAATTAGATTTGCACGGGTAGCCATTCAGGGTTTGCTTGATTTTTATTTGACGCTCATGAAAATCTTCAATTTTAGGTCCAACTTTGACAAGCAATTGTTCTTTGTGTAGTTGAGCTATAAAATTAATTATTTTTGAGTAATTTAGAGCTTTCTTTTAGCTTTCAAACCATATATAATATGCATGTGTGATATTCTACAGTTTTGTCTAAAAATTCGTTTAAAGTAAGGCCATTTTTAGAAAAATTGAATCTGTGGGACACAAAAAATTTGACAATTCATCTTTGATTTCAAAGCGCTGGCGGAGGAAAAAATGTTCAGACAGTGAAACTTTCCATATTTATCAGAAAATACCTGAGAAATCCAATGGTGCTACTCTGCTACTCTCTGAATTAATTTCATATAGTTATAGTTTTTTATTTTTTTTTTACTTTTTATACTTTGGCAAGCATTTTCAGCGTGAAAATGAAGATAAGAATTATAGAGAGTGGTACCACTGAAAAATTTGACCCTTTTTTACCCTAAAACAGTTATTTATATGCAATGGAGAATTTTTCCTCCACAGCGCTTTGATTACCAAGATAGGTAGGTTTAGCAATTTTAACTTCTGCTTTATAACGTTTTTATTGTTTTTTGCAATGCAATGTCTTCTTTTTCAAAAAAATGTCTTTTATTTCTTCTTCTTTTGAAGTGTGTTAGCAAGCCATTACAAAAAGAATTTGATAAAAGTCTGCAGTCAAAATGAAGATATCTGGAATATCTTGACTCAATACAAAAGCTTGAATTTTCAATTTTTGCAGCATATTTCAGTGCCATTTTATATGCAATTTCTGGGCTAAATTGTCAACCTCAAATGTCTAAAAAGGTGCTATTTTAGTGGAACCAAAATCTCAATATCTCCGGAACCGCTTATCATTAGGAGGTGTATGACCCCTCATTTTTTTTCTTTTTTGAAGCTCTACAAGATGAACTAGGTTTGATTGCCACCAGAACAGTTTCAATTTGACCCTGGAATGGCTGCACGGGTCACAAAAAAATTCACAACTCATCTTTGATTTCAAACAGCTGCGGAGGAAAAAATGTTCAGACAGTGAAACTTTCCATATTTATCAGAAAATACCTGAGAAATCCAATGGTCCTACTCTCTGATATTGATTCTTTCATTAAAGTTATTATTTTTTACTTTAGAATTATAGAGACTGGTACCACTGAAAAATTTGACCCTCTTTTAGCCTAATAAAACAGTTATTTATATACCATGGGGAATTTTTCCTCCGCAGCGCTTTGATTACAAAGATAGGTAGGTTCAGCAATTTTAACTTCCGCTTTATAACGTTTTTATTGTTTTTTTGCAATGCAATGTCTTCTTTTTCAAAAAAATGTCTTTTCATTTCTTCCTTGAAGTGTTAGCAAGCCATTTAAAAAGAATTTGATAAAAGTCTGCAGTCAAAATGAGGATATCTGGCTTTTTTTTATTGGATTTTGAAATTGGAAAACCATCAAAAAGTGTATATTTCGGGGGTCGTTGTAAAACATGGAGTAACTCCATGGAGTACCTATTGGAGTACTCCAATGGAGTACCTATTGGAGTACTCTAAAAATATTGCAGACCAGATTTTAGATTGCCGCAAGAGGAAAATAAAGACCTGTTTAACTTTGTATTTGCTCTAAAACCACTCTGTAGCAAGAATGTGGCTTTCATGTTGGTCTCTTTTTATATCCTTTCATATGTCATCTGCATCACATTGAGTATGAAATTCTCATATCAAATAAATAAGTTGGCGGCCTCCATTTATTGTGATTGTCTTATTATTTTGTTAATTGAAGTGTATTTTGTCAATAAAATGACAATGAATAATTTAATGCTCTAAAACCCCTCTGTAACCTCTCTCACAGACTGTCCCCAACTGCCATTTCATATCCAGTCATACTACCTGCATCATATTGAGTATGATAAAAATTCCTTTTGGAAATGGTTTGATAAGCTATATATTCTATGATTGTCACAATATTTTCTTTATAAAAGTCAATCTGTTGACAAAAGGACAAAAGGACAAAAGAAAAGTATTGCTTAAGAAAGCTCTAGTGCCCTACTGGTGTTACATAAATAATATAACACACAATACTATATACAATTGATATTAATTGTATTATTATAAAGTGTTTGATATATCAGAGCTATTCTGCATTTAAATCTGGTCTGTTAATTGTAGAATCAACAAAGATTTTTAAGCAGAGAGCGTGCACTATATGAGCTTTACTGCCAGAAATGATGGTAGCCATTTTTTCACAAACAAATACTTGAGAAATTCTTTTGATTGCTATAAATTGGAAGTTTACAGCTGGTGGAAAAGGTTGATTATCAAATTTGTGATATTCAACGCTCTGACAGGTATTTTAGGGGGTACTCCATTAGGTACTCCATTGGAGTACTCCATGGAGCTAATCCATGTTTTACAACGACCCATATTTCGGTGCCATTTTATATACCATTTCTGGGCTAAATTGTCAACCTCAAAATGTCTAAAAAGGTGCTATTTTAGCGGAACCAAAATCTCAATATCTCTGGAACCGCTTATCATTAGGAGGTGTATGACCCCTCATTTTTTTTCTTTTTTGAAGCTCTACAAGATGAATTAGGTTTGATTGCCACCAAAATAGTTTCAATTTGACCCTGGAATGGCTACCGTTGTGTATAAAATTGTTTGGGAGGTAAAAAACGCGTTTTTGCCTGCGAGGGGTTAGGGAAAGTGGGATTTCAGCCTCTAACTTTTGACAGCGACCTTCTTTTGGCAAAATATTTTCAGGGTGGTATAATATCATGAATAGATTGAACATACTAAAATTTGAGGGGATTTTGTTCGACAGAACTTAAAAGCTCAAAAACCCAACTTTCCCTAAGGGAACGTAGGCAAAAACGAGTTTGTTTACCTCCAGAGACCAAACGGTGGAGAGCATCAAAATAATGTGCGCGCATTAGTTTTACGAATTACAGGAAAGGTGTATCGATGGATTAGATATCGATTAACCGATAGAATCGATTGGTAATCGCTACTCAAGATTTTTTTCAAAGCTCGATTATTTATCGATCAATTTTGTCATCGATTGTTTATCGATTATATATCGATTATACTTCGATTATACTTCGATTAAATTAAGTATCAATTAAAAAATCGATCGGCTATCGATCACAGCTTTTGATTGATTACATATTGATCAAAAATTGATTAATCATCAATCAAATAGTTAATTGATCAACTATCGATTTGTGATCGATTATTTATCAGATTTTAGGGAGTGGTACTTTAATTGGATTAACTTTCACCTTCGCGAGAATTTTCGCCATTTTCGCGAAATTAAAAGCAACATTTTTCGCTGATCTCGATTGGGATGTACTTTTGAATTGAATCCAATCTGCTGGTAGATAGCATAAGGCCTAGAAAAGTAGTCCAGGAGCTGGAGCTCAACTACTTTTTGCCTTTACTAATTCTGATGGGGGAAAAATACCTATCACAGCGCCATCATACAAATCAGAAAGCAAAGATAGTATACAGCAGGTTTTCTGACTACTAGAAAAGCTACTACACTCATTTTTTTTATAAGCATACGGTAAATTTCAGCTGAAGCATTCTCAAACCCTCTGAAAGGCTGAACAACAAAAAGTTTAAAAAAAAACAAAGTTACCGTTTTATTTAGAGAACGGGCGTTATTGATTGGTTTGCCTTTTTGGAGGAGCATTATTAATTTGAAAGCGGGCGTTTATTCAAAGTAATACGATCGGTATGAGATTTGGCAAATTCCAGAAATTTACTTCATTAAATACCTTATCTTGGCCCTTTTTACGCTGGACCTTATTAGCGTTATTTTTGGGCTCATTGGTGGAATAAGGGTCGGCGTAAAAAGGGCTGGTAATGTAGTCAATAGTCTGTCACAATTGATATATAATCGTTAACGATAGGTGATCAAAGATAAGTAAATGATTGATAAGTAATCAATGCATGAACGATAAGTAATCGATGATTGTTAACAATCGATACATGATTGATAAGTAATCGATAGGTTGTATGTAGTCGATATGTGATCGATAAGTAATCGATAGCTTGGAAATAATCGATCGCGATTACCTAGCGATTCTGTCGGTTAATCAACATCTAATCAATCGATTACTTATCGATTATTTATCGATTACTCAAGATTATTGATTATATCGATTAACTACGCCTGGTTCATATCATTCCAGACCCGATCAATCTCTAACTTGTCAAACCAGCCAATCGAACAATCAAACTAATTAAAAAAATTAATCAAACCTAATCAAACACTCACAATTTTTGAAGCAATTAGCAGTTCGATTAGTTTGGTCAGTAAAAACTTCGATTAACTCGATGATATTAATCCTCATATCTTCCCTCACTTGCAAAAACTTTATCCTGGCATGCGATTGCCATTTCGACAATTCCCGGACGATTGCCATTTCGACAATTCCCGGACTTAACAACATTTATTGTACCCGGATATTTGTCTATCCAGAATAAAGTCTGTAGCCCCTCTGTTGCGATTTCGGGCGCGGCTGAGTGGCGGAATACTATGCCCCAACAAACCGCCTCTGGCCCTAAAAGGATACAGGAAAAGTGTGTAATCCATTATCAGAAGTAATTTCCCGATTTACATTCCGAATTTGGCTTTGAAAAGAAGCTAATATACGGTGGCGGAGCAGCACAAACTTGTCGAACATAATTGTCAAACAAAATTGGTTTATCGAACTGATCGAACCGAAACCCATTGATCGAACTTAATAGAACACTCTTAATCTTTTAAAAATCTTAGAGTTTGATTTTTTTAATTGAACTTGAATAAAAAGTAATCGTTCGGTGGAGTTTGATTAGCTTGATTGTTTGATTAGTTCGACAAGTTCGATTGATCAGGTCTGGATCATTGCTTAGCCTGGATATTCAGACTGTAAACTATTTCACCGTCTAGTTTTTGTAATCTTGTCTCTGGTCCACTTATTTGGGGGGGTGTAAATCTAAAATCAGCCTGAAAGTGGGTGGGAGCTGTCTCATTTTTTAAACTCAGGGGGGGGGGCCTAAAAAAGTGGGGGACCTGAAGGGCTGCACTAAAGTTCTGGGGGCTAATTACAATAATTAAGAAATTGTAACTGATTCCACGACTAGACATGGGCCCTGTCAACGGGGGGGGGCCGGGGGGTCCATGACCCCCCACTTTTTGGTAGACCATGCCATACGTTTTTAAGAGTTACTATTTTAAGTTGGTTTGAGACCAAATCAAACTACAAAAAAACTACTATTCTCCCCAATTAGATATCGTTTTAAGGTGTTTTGAGGGTGTAAAAAGTGAAAAATTTTCTTTGTGACCCAACCATGGTGGGCAACATTTTTTCCCAAATGTTCGCGCCCTCACTCAAAATGACTCGCCGGGACGCATGCTAGACAATAACCTTCTATTATGGAAAAAGTTAGGCCTCTTGGCACACATTTCAGAGGGCAATTAAGAACTAAAGGGTGCATATATGTTTTCTCAATCAGAACCTTCTTATATGTTTTTAAAAATATATATCATTTTTCTTTAGATTTTTTGTAAGAAATATTTAAAAATATACAACATATTGAAATCGAAATAATTTGGTGCCAAATTATTTTTCTTTGCTGGGACCTGAACCTTGAAAGTACTTTTTGCAGGGACCTGAACCTTTAGATTTCAACTGGGACCTATGAACCTTACTGAAAAGTGGGGGGACCTAAAACTTAAGGGGGACCTAAATTTGCTGGGGGGACCTAGAACCCCATTCGGGGCCATGACTGGTCAAAATATTGAAACTACCATGAGTCCGCTGATTTTTTTTAAATACGCGCGTGCGCAGTTACTGGAGGAAAAGGAGCTATATGGGTCGAACAATGTTAGATGTCCGACCATCTAAAGATGATGGCAATAACCCCGAAGTGCAAGGCCCAAAAGGCTCAGACATATCAGACAATGGTATCCAAAAATTGCTATCTGACATCAACCCCAAGAAAGCTTGTGGTCCCGATAATGTCTCTGCCAGAATACTGTATGAATGTGCTGAAATTGTTCCTGATGCATTGGTACTTCGCTTCTCTGCATCCCTAAAGCAAGGAACAATTCCAAATGAATGACGACATACTTTGGTTACTCCTTTATATAAAGGTGGAAATAAAGATTGATCCAAATCTGTAAACTACAGACCAATCAGCTTTAACGTCTGTCACTTGTGAACTTATGGAGCACATTGTTCACAGTCACATCATGAAACATTTCGACAACGATATAACTTTATCTGAAACACAGCATTTAGAAACACAGAGTTTAGAAAATTTCGTTCTTGTGAGACACAACTGATTCAAACAATCAACACACTTTCAAAATCCCTGATTAATAGAAAACAAACAGACTCGATATTGTTGGATTTCAGTAAAGCCTTCGACAAGGTTTGCCACAGGAAGCTTCTTATCAAATTAGAACACTATGGTATTCGTGGTAAACTACTGTTGTGGATATCAGACTTTTTGAGAGATCGCACTCCATGTGTTGCTGTGGGTGGAACTTTATCTAAACAGATAGCAGTCACTTCAGGTGTTCCCCAGGGCTCAGTCATGGCTCGCACCCCCCCCCCCCGCCTGAACGTGGGGAGCTACACCTAAAATTTGCCATATAAGAGGTGGGAGCTGGTTGTTTTTCCCGTCAGGCGGGGGGAGCTCTATCTTGGGGGGGGGCCTGCATTAGTTTATGATTATGTAACTCTGGGGGCTAAATAACACTTCATAAATATTTTTCTTTACTGTTGGTTTTTAATTTCTCCAAACCTTTATGTTTTCATGCAAAGTGTGATCTGATCCTTAAAATGCAAAAATGAAGACATTCTTTTGCATTCTCTAAAAGTGCACACACATGTAAATAGAGCTTTGTGAATGCCATAAAATTTTTCTCACACTGGGACCTAAAATTTTATCAGGCTGGGGGGACCTTGTTCTCAGGGGCCTAAATTTGGCGGGGGGGAGGGCTAGAACCCCAGTCGGAGCCATGTCAGTTCTAGGGCCATTGTTATTCTTGGTCTACATCAATGATATGCCCCTTCAAGTTGAATCCTCCATTGCCCTTTTTGCAGATGATGTATACCTATATAAAGTAATTGATTGCCTAAATGATGTACATTCACTGCAATCTGATCTTGACCGACTTGTCTTGTGGGAAAAGAAATGGTCGATGGAGTTTCATCCGGATAAATGCTATGTGTTGAGAGTAACGAACAAACGTAAAATTATTGATCATAAGTATAAGATTCATGATCAAGAACTGAAAATAGTTGACAAAGCTGAATATCTGGGTATCACCATCTCAAAAAACTTATCCTGGAAACCTCATGTTGCTATTTTATCACATCAAAAGCAAACTCCACTCGTATTTTTCTACAGAGAAACTTGTCAATGACTGATCATGAAATACATCTTCTGTATGGGGCACTCCAGGAATTGAAACATTGACATCTAAAGTTGAGGCTGTACAAAGAAAGTCACTCCGTTGGATTTACAACAAATGGGACAGGAAATCATCCCCAATATCTCTTCTTAGAGATGCCCAATTGGACACACTTGAGAAACGTCGCAAAATGATTAGATTGAAATTCTTTCACGATGTTCTCCACAATCTAAAACATGTGGACAAATCAATTCTCCCTAATAGGCAGCGTTGTAAGCACATCAAATTTCAACAAAAACTGGGTTCAATTCAATTGATACAACGTCTTTTTTTCCCTCAGACTGTCAAGCTTCAAGCTCTGGAACAATCTTCCCTGTGAAGTCACATCTATTGAAGATCGTAATTTATTTTTTGGTAAAATTAGCACCTTGGATTTCAAACAGACATTAAGATTTACCCTATTGCATTGTGCTAGTTAAACTAATCTCTCTTATCTACTCTCAGCAATTCAATACTTAATCTTAAGTTCCATAAACGCTGACATAAATCATAATCTCTACGATTTTTATTTTCTTCTCACCCACTTTTCATCCTTCTATTTCATTATTAGAAAATAAATTGTTTTAAAAACATGAACATTATATTAACATTATTTAAACCCATCATTCATTGTATATATTTTCATATTTCAATCCTAGATCTTTTTAGTATTTCTTTATTTTTGTATTAAATTTCTTTTTTTTATATTCAAGAGAATAGGTTTTGTAAAACCTTCTATGTATTATCAAATAGAAATAGGAATAGAGACACACTTGAGAATAAACTCAACTCCAATTTAATATAAAAGTTGTGTTTGCATCATTCCAGTCCAAAAATATCAGTCAGTCATGAAATTTTGCACACTGATGCAAAATGGCAATACCTAAATATGCGATGGAGCCTGAATTTTGAAAAAAAAATTTCCAGTCAAAAATGCCGGAAAAACCAGTTTTTTGGCATTTTCTCGAGATCTCATCATTAGTGTAGATGTAAATTAGCAATGCCTAAAATATAACTGAGCCTAAAAATGTGACTCCTCAAGCAATTTTAAGTACCTGGAAAGCCGATCAGTAAGTACCTGGAAAGCCGATCAGCCCAAAGACCGTACTTTCCTTTGCTGGTCCATGAGCAGCTTTTTGCCTGCTTAGGCCATTCGGGCAATAGTAGGTCAACCAGGTAGTTTTGGAGAACGCAACAGCCTATAAAAGGTCTATATAAAAGTATATAATACAGCTTGTTTCATTGTGTAAGGAGACAGAAGTTCTGGATCTTTACTTGAGTGTCATATGTAGTGTTCTAGCCTTTTGATGTTTTACATACCAAAATTTAAGTTTGGTTGACCTTGAAACAATTCTCATTCAATTATTTACAATATATATCTAAACAAACATGTATTTTTCGCACACCCAGTACTTTTTCACAAAATGAGTAAGTTTCATAAACTGAATTTATATTGAGTTTTTACCATTTTGCAACAGGTAAAATAGGGGCTTTAAAAAATCCCTGTCTTGCTGAGTAGCTAAAAGGAAAGAAGATCTTTCAGGGGGGTTAGATAGAATAAGACTTCAAGTCATATGGCATACCCTCATCCAATTTTCTACCTAGTAGAGTAACCCAGGGATAGAGCCTGTTGACTGACTCTTATCTTTTTTATAGATTTGATTGATTATAGTTTAAGCAAAAGGGTTAATTGATTTCTCATACATTTTAAAAAGTTATTCCTTGAAAAATGTGTAGGGCCTAAATAAGTAGGTGAAATTTGTTTACATCTCAATAGGTCGACTTTATCTTCCTAGATAAGAAAACAAAGCATGGCTTCAGGATTAACAGATGATGAAGTGAGAAACAATGTGGTGCCGCCACCAGCTGCTACTGAAGGCTTCTTCTTCCAGCAAACAATGCTAAGAGTCAAAGATCCAAAACGTTCTCTCAAGTTTTATAGTGAAGTCTTGGGCATGCGCCTTTTACACAAATTTCATTTCCCATCCATGAAATTTTCTTTGTATTTTATGGGATACGAGAAAGAGGAAGATATGCCTCAAACAGATGAAGAACGGATCGCTTGGTGTTTTTCACGTAAAGCCACACTTGAGTTGACTCATAATTGGGGAAGCGAAACAGATGATGAGATCAAATATCATAATGGGAATTCTGCACCTAGAGGTTTTGGTCATATTGGAATAAATGTTCCTGATTTGACAGAAGCTTGTGATCGATTCGAAAAAATGGGTGTCACTTTTCAAAAGAAACCCACAGATGGAAGTATGAAAACATTAGCTTTTATTAGAGACCCAGATGATTATTGGATTGAGATTTTTGATACTAAAGGTGTTAGTGGTAGTCTACCCAGTTTTTTGAATAAATAGAAATGTATTTTTTGTAAAAATTTTGATGATAAGTAAATACATAAATAATGTTTGAAAAAAGTCCTTCAATGAATAAAGGTTTTATCCACATCACAACATAACATTTTTTAAAAACATCTTTGAAATTGTATGATTTTTGACAGAGCTATAGTAAAAAGAATCACTTTATTTTAGATTATAACTTTTTACAATACATTTCTGTTCTTTTTAGATTTTATCTCAAAATAAAAATAAAAATGTCAAGTATTACTGTACGAGAGTTTTTACGCTCAACTTCATTTTCTGAAGATTCTGATGATTCGCAAGATCCACTTGAGTTTGTTTCAAGTCGGTTTGCGAACCTCAACAAAGACCCCATCATAACATCTCCTAAAGCTAAAGAATTTCGCCGTAAAAAGAATAGTCAATGTTTTCTAAGAAGCCAAGAAACCATTTTGGAGCATGAATACAAATACAGAACAGGTTTGTGATATATTCTTGAGTTTTTTGTTTCCATTTATTTCATATTTTCAGTTCTTAACATTTTCAACTAATTAATTTTACATTTTTTAAACACAATAAATGAGATCTAATGGAGGGAAAGATTCTGTCACATCGAAAACTTTACTTAAAATCAAAGTATTAGTGATTCAAGATTCTGTTAATTCCCCTACTAGTATATTTCGGTTTACAAGTGTAAATCTAACCACTATTTCATTCATTAGACAACTTTGCTTACCCTCGGGTACGTCCACACTACATCCATCTGACACACATGATCATTATGGTCGGTTTACCAGCTAGAGGGAAAACATACATTGCCAGGAAACTCTGTCGATATCTCAACTGGTGTGGAATCTCTGCCAAAGGTAATAAAAATCAATTGTTTTTAGAGATTTTCCAGCATACTTATTACATGTTTTTTTTTTATAAGCAAGTGTATGCCCCTTGGTCAGGCTCGAGTATGCTTAAACTTTCAAACCATCCAGACATGAAATATGCTTATTATATGCTTAAGAATTATTATGCTTTTGATTCACCCAACCAAATTTTTTAATAAAATCTTTAAAATTTTGTTAATATTCGATTCAAAAAGCATTTAAATTTTTGAGCAGTGGAATGAGGCTAGCCATGGGATGTCTTTTATTACTTGACCACTTGCAAACCTTTTTGAATAGAAAGAGATTGACTACTTGAAAAAATATTTCAGGCTAGCGTATATGCTTATGTTATGCTTAGGAAATCTGCAAATCTGAGCCTTCGTATGCTTATAAGCGTTATGCTTATAAAAAAAAAAACATGTATGAGAAAAATTCATAATTGATTAGTGACTTGTATCAGTGAATGTAGAGTATATTATATTCTGCGACACTCATGAAACTTAGTCATGTCTTCAAATTTAGAAACTCAAAACATATTTTTTCTTTTTGTCAGTGGTGAGTGCTGGACACTATCGAAGAGAAAATGCTGGAACTGATCTCACTCATGAGTTTTTCGAAAAAGGGAATGTCATCGGTGCCAAAATCCGACAGTAGGTGTTTCTTTTTCCACTCCACTCTATATCTTAGCGAGAGAAGTATTTTTAGTATAAAGCTTTGAAGTTTTGAAGTTAACATACCTGCTTTGTGGTATAGATTCACAGTAATGTAGGAATTCATCATGGCTAGTCATCACCCAGTTTAAGAACATTTTGTTAACATGTATTGTAAGCTCAAATAATTTCATCACCAGGAAATCTTATGAAGATGCTTTGAATGATGGTGCAAGTTGGTTGAAAGAATCTGACAAACACCAAGTGCTGGTAAGAAAATACTTTTAAAACTCATTTTTATACTAGCTATAACACTGGTACAGTAGAAAAGACTTTTTTGTACGTTTTACTCAAAACTTCGTTCCGCGGGTTACTATTGGTTGTTATTATAAACTTCACATCGATTTGTTTTTAAAGTTTGTTTGATCTTTTTAACCTATCAGGTTTTATGACTTTTTAGGGCTTTTTTAACCGTTCTATTTATTTCATGGCTAACTTTTTAGATTTATGATGCAACTAATGCTACAAAGGAAAGGCGGAGAAAAGTGCTGGAGTTCTGTGAAGCTAACGAAATTATGGTTAGTAATTTATTATAAAACTCAAGCTCAACTTATGGTCAAACCAAAATATTGTTATAAGTAGACAAAAACCTTGTAAATGGCGTAAACAAGTTATTGCTGTCATTCACGGAAGGCATAATGTTGCTCTATACCCAAATCTCATTTTTGAAAACTTTTTCAAAAGATTTGTAATATATGGCCAAGTTACTTAAAAACGTTTTATTAGAAAAGACTAGTTTGTTATTAAATTGACCAGTGCTCTAAAAACTCATGTACAAGTTATCTCTTATATTTTTCGTTTCAGCCATTCTTCATCGAATCGATTTGTTATGACATGGGCATCATTGAGACATTCTTAGATGTACTAATCCCCTCTTCTTCTATCTATATGTATCTATGTGCCCAATCAGCAATACGAACTTATTCTATCACTAAAGATTTCAAGAGATTTATGTAGCACGTTTGCTTCTTAGAAAATAGTCTGTGTTTTCTTGTCGCTTGACCGATTTTCGTTTTCCTTTGAATAGATGATATTTTAATTTTTAATTATTTTTTTTTGTTTTACATTTTTGAACTTGTAGGAATTGAAATTTTACAGTCCAGACTACATCGAGATGGATCGAGAGTCGGCGAGGAAAGACTTTGAAGCAAGGTTGAAACATTATGAGAAAGAGTACGAGGAAATATCCGATAAATGTGAAATCGAAAGGTTCGTTTACTAAAAGATATATTGTTTTTCTTTCTTTTATTTTCTCGCTATGCTACCCGCATGACACCGATACCCTTCAAAGACTTTAACTCTATCTACGGAACGGTAGCTGCAAGACCTACTTGACCTACAAAAACTACTTAACTTGCTTTGGTGATCTCCTTTTGTAAAGTCTCTTTTAAGCAAACTTGATAATCTTACTGTTTGTTCATCTTTTAGGTGTTCTTCATACATCAAAATAATTGACGCTGGGAAACAGTATCTTGTAAATGGCATTGAAGGTTTGTTTGGGAACAATGTTATACCTTTTTTAGTATGAGAACAGTCAAGCTTAAAAATATACATATAACGGATTTTTAACATATAAATTGAAAAAAATATGAAGTATATCGTAATATAGTTTGCAGCGGAGACAAAAAAGGCTCTAACTTTTGATATAATTCGAATTATATAGTGGTTTTGTGCTCGTTAAAAAGATATTCGTGAGTGAAATATTATAAAAAAAGAAAACAAATGGAAAAACGAAGATGAAAAATGAAGTAGAAGAAAAACTTCTTTTTCGGATCTTTTTCGAGTTTTTTTCTTTATGATAATATTCCACCCCTGTTAATCTTTTCAACAAGCATAAAACCGCTATCTAATTCGAATTTTTTCAAAATTGAGCCTTTTTTGTCTCCGCTGCAAATTATATTGAGACAGACTTTAGAATATTAATAACGAATCGATTTTTTTTATTGGAAAAGTTCTAATCTAGTTTGGTTTCTTAAACCATTTTACATCGAATACACGTGAACTTTTATCGTATATTTGTTTTATACCACGATCACTACCTCACTGACATTCAGCACTCTTCAGCGAACTTTCTTTGGGTTCAGAGGAGTGGGTGTAAGGAAAGTGATGCATTGCCCAAATTTTTAACTCTTTTGAAAATCTTTTTTTTTAATTTTTAATACAGGCTATTTACAAAGTCACATTGTCTATTACTTAATGAACATTCATACGCAGAAACGATCATTGTATATCACAATGGTATGTACAAATTTCGTTTGCTTGTCTTTCGACTTTTCTTGTTTAATTCAAGTTGACAATCTTAGAATAAGTGCCATTACCCTGCATTACATAGAATCAATAAGATATTATTAGGTTGTCATGTTTATTATAAGCAGTTATAAGTCTTTTGTTTACTCTACTAGTATTCTCTGATTTCATCTTATTAAATCCACTAAGATTTACGAGTATCAGTCTGCAAAAAGGTATCTTGCAAAACGATGAAGATGGTAGATGAAAGTTTGCTTCTTTACACCTTCACAGCACGGCGAATGTGAACATAACGTTGACCAGAAAGTTGGTGGTTCAAGTGGACTAACAGAACAAGGTGTCAAGGTATGGAAAATCTACCTTTCAACTGTGTCCTATTAATTTCAACACAGGTAGCATATGAATCTTAGCTTTATAGGTTCAGTCATTGATACTGTTGAAAGGACGTTACTTTACAGTTACCGTTGACGTTGTAGACAAAATATTTGGTAAACACTATAAAGTATTGATAATAAAAGGAAGTTGATAGATCGTTTCGTTTTAAAAGATTAACACGTTGTTTTACCAGCATGTACATAAGATTTCTGCAAGAGATTTCTTCGATATGTACAGGCTAACTAACATACCGTTTATCGTATGCGTGCTTAATATCTCTACACTTCTTTTTTAGTTTGCTGAAGCTTTGAAAAGGTACACTGAAAAGGAACCACTGAAAGATTTGAAGGTGAGATAACAAGTTTTGATTATTCTGTTGAGTACAGTTACACCTCTCGTAAAGGGTTACTCGATGCAAAGTTGGTGACTTTTTCTTACGCCGGCCAACAACGTTGTCCTAAAAGACTTCCCCTTAAAAGTGCATATTGTGACATAATCAGCTAAGAAACGACCTTCTTTAACCATTGTTGCTTTAGACTTGGACGAGTCCAGCCAAAGGATGTATTGAAACCAGCAAATTTCTACCTGGAACAAGTGAAATATGGAGGAACTTAAACTACTTAGATAACGTAAGCCATTTTTTTGGTTTCTTCAAATAATATGAAGGATTTCTATATAAGAAAATTTTGCCAAAAAGGTGAAAAATATTGAACCATTTGTGTTTGTTTACTTTGAATTTAATACCTAATGTTAAAGGGACATTAAAGTAGTATAATATAAACATTGCGCGAACCACGTGTCATTAAAGAGAACAATTAAAATCACGTGTCCAAAACAAACTTGTAAAACAATTGAACAATCAAAATTTGCCATATTTGGTTTGATTTTTTTTTTTGACATGTGACATTTGTTTTGATTTTGTATCCGCTGCATACAGTTTGTTTCAGGGGGGTCTGTACTAAGTTGTGGGGGCCAGTGCCGGGTGGTGGTCTGATAAGGTAAGTAAAAAACAACTTAGTACATGGTACTAAGTTGTGGTCCTAATTGAAAAAATTTTATTACAACTTTGTATCAAGGGACTAAATGGTGGTCTCAATACCAAATATGAGGCATCAAATTAATATTTGGTACTCAAAATCGTACAAAATCACAAAAAATGTTCTTTAACTTTCTCTAGACTTATCCAATTTTTAAGAAAATACAAGAAAATAAGTTGAAGAGAATTTTAATCCAATAGTATACTTCAGTAGCTTCAAAATTATTTATATGCCCAATTGTAGACATCCAGATATTCATTCATCTAAGGAACAGGTGTGTCCAAAATTTCAGCCAGATCCAGGCCACCCCAAAGTTTTAGCCTGGTTTTGGCGAAAAACTCATCTCCAGGCCCCAAAATCCAAATTTTTGAAAAATGAAAAAAAAACCCACATATATTCACCCTAGGAACATGTGTGCCAAAATTCAGCCAAATACGACAATTTTTTAAGTCTCCAGACTGCCCTAAAGTTTTAGCCTCGTTTTGGCAAAAAAACTCGCCCCCAGGCCCCAAAAATCACAATCTTTGAAAAATAAAAAAACACCCCAGATATTCACTCAATGAACAAGTGTGTCAAATTTCAGCCAAATCCGACAATTTTTCAAGTCCCCAGGTTGCCTCGAAGTTTTATCTCCTAGCTATTCTTATTTCTCATTTTTTCAAGATTAGTTTATAATAGTTCTTTTGATTTCTTTGACAAGTTTGTTATAAATTAGTTTTTATTTGAAACTTTATTTCTTTTGATTAAAAAAAAATTGGCTTGAAAATGATATTTGACTTGACCTAACTTGACAGGAATTTTTCCTGAGATATTAAGGGTGGTACAGAGTGGTGTGGTATGTTTTTTAATACAGTGTTGTAAAGTTTTTTAGGAAATTTAAAGGAGGTGTACCAGAAAGTATCATTACTAAGAATTAAAGGGTACTCTCTTAGTAGAGGGTACTCCATTGTGGTGTGTCATTTCTCAATGGTGATATCAAGATTTTTGCCGGGTATTAAGGGGTGGTATACCTACTTAAAGGGGTAGATTCAACTTAGTACCATTGTACTAAGTGGTGGTGGTCTCAGATAAATTTCAAAAAACAAGAAAGTACAACTTTTCGGCACTGGTCCAGTACCACAACTTGGTACCCCCCTGTTTGTTTACAAATTTCGCAAGTACTTTAATGTCCCTTTAATGATAATGAAATTAATGGAATGAATTTCACTTTAAAATCCGTGAAAAGTATGCTAAAAAAGTGTACATAAATGCGATCTCTAAAGTAAGAATTTAACCAGCATCACGTGTAATCAAATCAAAAATTGATAACGATGTTTCGACGCTCTGTTTCAAGTTAAAAGACACACAACGCAAACATCGCTATCAAAAAAATTTTTTTATCATATTAATATTTTGTTATCTCAAATAATATATATAATATATAATAGGGTGAATGTCACGGTATGAAGTTTGGGGATTTGCAGCAAAAGTTTCCCAGTGTGTTCACGTCGTGTGCTGGCCCTCTTGATATCGGTTGGCGCTACCCCGGTGGAGAGGTAAGGCTCACTCATTGAGTTTAAAATCTCGAAGTGACTCGAGAGGAAAATCTTGGATGAGAAATGAAGCCACTTATTTCTCATTCATACCGCGTTACCCGCGTGGTTTTCACAAAAACGCCAGATTAAAAATAAGCCAAGGGTTCGAAAAATTAAATTTACCGCCCAAAAAATAAAGATAATGGTAGATTCAATCGGTCATTCAAAATGAGGTGTAATAATTAACGCTTCACTTTTTTTTCTTGCATGGGAAAAGTTTCCTCTCTAACCTTTCGGGTTTTAAGCTCAATGGTTGTTCAGGAAAATATGAAAAATTTGAGCTCGAAATTCGAATTGACTCCTTGACTTCAAATTTTCAAATATTTATTTTTTGAGTTCAAATGCTTGTATACACCCTGGCTAAGAAAAAATGATGTCAGTGGCATCAGTGGGTTGATTTATGGTTTGATCACTTTTTGTTAATGTTGATGAAAAAACCTTTTACTACCGTTATTAACTTCTTTGTAAATCAATTATGTTGTTAATATGTCTCTAACGAGACATTAATTACACGTTTTTTTTTTTAAGGAACACGTTTATAAAGAACTCAAGGCTGAATATGTTCCAAAAAATAAGGAATTGTTAAGGAACTGCTCAGGCTGAGAATAAAAAAACAAGTTTTAAGGAACAGTAAGAGATGGTTATCCAAACTTAGCAGCTATGTAAATAAGGAACTCGATAAGGAACTTTGAGGCTGAAATTCTCTGTAAAAATAAGGAACTCCAGGCTCAGAGCAAAGTTAAGGTTCCTTATAAAAGAAAAACGTGTAAAAGCTGATATTTTCACGAAAGATAAAGGAATCTTTGCAATTAAAGCAGCAATTTTCTAAACGATAAAGTCCAGCTTGAGTTATGTGGGGCTTATGTGCGTGTTGAAATAAAGGAAAGTATGGCGGTGTACAAGCTGAATCGGTGTTGGTTTTGTTTTGCAGGGGATAAAGTTTCTTTTTAAGGCGGTTGAGTTAGAAGATGTAAGGGTCAACCTTTGTAACATTTTTACACAAGAGTTTGGCAATCGGTCACAAAGTTATTTAAGTAGATTTCGTTTGTATTCTACAGATCTGTTCCTATTTCTCAGGTTTTTAGAACCTATAACATCAGTTAATTCCCGGGAGGGGGTACTCATTTTCTAAAAACTTGCAATTCAGCAGTCCTCAAACACATCCTTATAGTTTATCCAGCTAAAAGAAGATCCTTGTAGTGCAATCTATCAAAAGTACACCCTTAAAGTGAATTTCGAGGAAATGTCGCGAAACACCCACCATTAAGATTAAGAGCGGTACATGCCGTCAGTTTGCGGGAGTTAATTGCCTTTATGATTTCTACCATGATGCATAAAATGTAGAGGGGGGGCTAAGAAGCAAAATATCGAAGAAGTTTCGCATGCAAATTCTCAATAAATTTATTGCACAACAGACAACATTTATTTAATAAAGAGGAGTCAAAGCCTTCCCCACAGCATAGATTTTTAAAATAATTTAAAATATTTTTAGCCTAACAGCACTGCCCACTACCAAGCTAGCACGCAGTATTTTTAAAAGATACAGCCCCAATCGAGCAATGATTGAAATGGTTTAGCACCCCTTCCCCTAAGCTCGGGGGGTGCATTCTATGTGATGAGCTCGTTGAACTCACTGGTGGGCTGATTAAGGTAGAAAGTGAGTTTTTTCAAACCCACCAGGTCGATATTAGCCTTCTATCTGTTTGTCTTCTTATCAAAGATTTATCGATAATATTACATCTTATTTATATTTCAAGTAAAACAGATAATGAATTAAATAAAGAAAGAATTATTCAAGTCAAAATCGATTGTTCTACGCAATACGCATATTCATCATGGGCAAGAAAGGATCAGGAGGCGTTGGCGGGGGCGTGAACCATCGTTTCATCGAAGAAATACCATCCAATCGTTTCACGTATATCGTCACCATTATCATGGCATCGGTTTGGTTTGTCGTCGGTACCTCCCTCCACGTTGCCGCCCATATTGCGCCCTACATCGAGTGCCAATGGAATTTGACTCGTTTTCCACCGCCATTAGCTCATCTTCCGTTTACCTCGGAGAAAGTATCGGTTCCATTTATTTCGGTGGCCTCGTTGACATGCACGGACGTCAGAGAATTCTACTCTCGGTGTCATCGTATTTTGTGTATATTTTTACGCCCTTGCCGCCAGCGCTACTACTTTTGCCATGTTTGTGGTGTTACGTTTCTTCAACGGGGCGTTTGCGGGCGCTGCCCTAGTGATATCCTGTATCTATGCTAACGAATCCGTCAAATCGAAACACCGAACTGCTGTCTTCTCAATCATCGGAGGTGCGCAATCTGCTGGTTTATTTTTCTCAACTTTCGTGCGTATTTCGTTTTGAACAGACTTGGATGGAGAATATACGTATTCATCATGAGCTCTTCCACTCTAGTTTTTTTACCTTTTATTGCTTGGCTACCAGAATCACTTTGCTTCTTACAGATTTCTGGAAAACAGAACGAATTTAAGGAAACTCTATCTAGAGTATCAAAAATCATCGCAGCCCCGATTCCAAAACGTTACATCAACGTCGATGACAGACCAGTGCATCAACAGGCTAGTTATCGCTTCTTATTTCAAAGGTATGGATATGTCACATCAGTATGTGCGCTGTTATTTGCGGTTTCACATATGAATTATTATAGTTTCATCTACATGACCACCTTAACCGTACAAAACGATCAATGCTACCGACATTTAACACGTGAAAAAATGGTGCATTGTCAGGAATTAAGTAACAGTGAGCTGTTGCAAGCTGTGCTCGTTAGTGCAAGCGAAATTCCCGGATATTTTATCGTCTTGTTATGTGCCGATTTATTGGGCCGAAAACCGACCATAGCTCTTGGACTACTGTTAAATGCAGCGAGCTACATAACGACTTTGTTTTGTTTACCCCATATGGTTTCCATAGTAACGGTTTTAATATCACGTGGTATTGCATGCGGTTATTCCACCATTATGTTTTTGTATACTGGAGAACTGCTGCCAACGATCGTCCGTAGTACAGGATCAGGATTATGTTCTTCATTCGCAAAATTCTGTTGCATTCTGGTCCCGTTTATTTTCCAAGAGTTTGTTTACTGGTCACCGTTGGCAACATCTGCTATGATGGTCTTCTTGTGTCTCCTGTGTCTTCTGGTTTTACCATTGTTGAAAGAAACGAAAGGGGAATTATTGAAAGCTGTTGATTGAAAGAGGATACTTCAAGCAAATATTGAACACCCTCTAAAGTTGTCAAACTTGATGTAATGTTTATATTTATTGTAGTATTTGTATTTATATATAATGGTATAAGTCTACCAGTGTTTTTGATGAAGAAAAGAAAAGAAAAACAAAATCGACTTCAGATCAAACTTTGACTCGCTTCCATTAGCCCCTTTCCATTTGATTGATTTTGTGTTACTCCATACGCCTTTTCGACCGTAGCCGCCAATTGCCGCGCGGGCATTTTTTTTTGTCCGTTTTAGCACCCTAAAACCATCCCAGTCTTTTTTTTCGCACCTAAAGACAATAGAAAAAAGGTTAAAAAAGGATTGGATCGAGTTAAGGGTGGTAAATTAAATAATAAAGTCGCACCCGCCTGACCGCGCGACTACGGTCGAAAAGGTGTATCGAATCACTTTCGATTCTTGAACTTGACAACCTCTCAACATTTTATCTTTCCTTTTATTCAGTCATATGAAGATATTCATACGCTTGGAGCCTGTCATCATGGTAAGACAATCTTCTGTCCGTTGAAATGGTGTGTACTATCGAAATGAGAATATGTTTAACCTTTTAGCTTATGCAAGTTCTTTTAGTTAAATATTTTACGAAAATGAGAGCGAATATTATTTCATTCGGAAAATTTGATTTTTCAGTCGCTGTGACATTTTAATTTAAACCCTGAAAAACATGAGAAATTTTAACTACGTTTCCCCGTAAAGACAATTCACCAATTACTTTTACGCATTGCTTTCATGTCGATAGGAGCTTGAGAGACAACATGATGTTCTGATCGTCGCTCACAGGGTATGATACGAAACAACTTTGTGCTTTAACTCTTGAAATATCGATCTACGAAGATTGGTGGTGGTCTCCAAACTGGAGGATTTTTTTATTTAAATATAAGCTCGTTAGTGTGTTGTGCTGAAATATTGGGCAACATTTTAATATGGAATGCATTTTTCATACAACAATTCAAAATCCATTTTTGCATAAATGTGAAGATATGCTGTAATCGTATAATGCAAATATTAATTGTACGTACAGTGTTGTCCCATTGAATATTTCCAAAATAGTTGACCCTTCCTCTTTCCTCTTCTTTACAGACCACAGCAAGATGCTTGATGGCTTACTTTCTCGACCACAACCCAGGTAAAACTAGAAGAAAATGTAATTATGAATTGAAGTGGATGTCTTTAATGACTTGAGTTTACCAAAATTTCTTGCAGACTCTTGTTGTGTATTGGAGTCGTATAATAAGATACTCTTTATTGCTTCTATTTATTGCTTTCAAATTACAATTATCTTAATTATTGACAAGGTAAAAATTCTGTTTTTATCTCGTTTAAGTAGCTCTGGAAACTTTTCACGAAGTTCTATGCAACGCCTTCCAGATAGTGAAAAGTCAAACTTTTGTTGGACCTACCCCGGTGGAGGTCCTATAAATTAACCTTTGTCCGTTCGTTCGTTCGTCTGTTCGTTCGTTCGTTCGTTATTAGCTTTCCTCATAATTGGCTCGTTAGTTTTTTCTAATTTTTTGCACAAAGATGCATAACTATAAACCCTCGAATGTGACGGAGCCTGATTTTCAAAAAAAAAATTTTGGCCAAATTTTGGCCAAAAAACGGCTAAAAAACGGGTTTTTTGGACTTTGTGAAAAATTAGGTCGTTAATTTTTTCTGATTTTTAGCATGAAAGTAGGGTACCATCGTAGGTAAAAGATGGCTTAAGCGAATTTTTGCAAAAAAATTTTGTTGGCTCAAAAAACGCATGTTTATCTATAAGAATCACTATTAATAAGTATACATCAATGTTCTTAGTCAAATTACTCAAATTTTTGCTCAGGAGGGCTTACTTTTAAAGAATATGTGTGTTTCGACGTGAAATTTTGGTTGCTTGGCGTGTTTTTATAGAATAACTGGCCAAATTCGATATTTTTTTATAAGCACATTATCAATTACTTAGGTATTAGCTTTTCTCGAGATTGGCTCTTTCATTCTTTACGGTTTTTTGAACAAAGATGCATAACTATAAACCCTGGAATGTGACGGGGCCCGATTTTCAAAAAAAAAATTTGGGCAAATTTGGGCCAAAAAACGGCTAAAAAATGGGTTTTTTGGATCATTACTTTTTTCTGATTTTTTGCAGGAAAGTAAGGTACCATCATAGGTAAAATACGGTTCAAGCAGATTTTTGCAAAAAAATTGTAGTTGGCTCAAAAAACGCATGTTTATCTATAAGAATCACTATTAATAAGCATACATCAATGTTCTTAAAATTACTGAATTTTTTGATGAAATGTTTTTTTGCTTTTGAAGTCTTGAAAATGAAAGAATATTTCAAGAGCATGAAATTTTGGTTTCTAAACGTGTTTTTTTATAAGAAACAAACGACTAATTTTAATAGATCGTCACTATTTGTGTTCTGAATGATTGTTTAATGGTCACGCTTATGTAGATATCAATTATATATGTGTTAAATGCATAACCAGGTAGGTCCATAAAAGTATCACTTGTTACATTTTATTTTTGTTCCAAGTTTCGATCCCGCTGAAAATAATCAGATAAGCGAAGCCTCACAGAAAAATATTGTCCTATTTTTTCAATCCCCACTGAATTTTTTATTTGAAAACAATGAAATTGAAAGCCTCAACCATGAAAAAATGGGAATATCAATCCCCATCGAAATTTAGTACGTTATTTTTACCCAAACTGGTTCTTTTCTTTGCTTGCTGTTCGGATCATGGAGACTCGACTATATTCATTCTTTTTTAGATGAGGTTGCACACATCAAAGTTCCCATTCACACAGTCTTCAAATTGACACCTGTAGCGTACGGTTGTCGTGTGGAAAAGTTTACTCTTAACGAGGATGGAGATCTAGTGTAACAAGAGTCTTGTGGATAACTGCGGTGAAGTCTCTATGTTCGCTGCTTCATGAAGAAAATTTTTATTTGCCAGTGCAAACCTGTCAACGATTGAAGCGAAGGGAGACTGGGATGGAATTTACTGGAAGGAGTAACGTCACAAAGTCTGTGCTATCTGTAAGGATATCAATGAAACCACTTCGGCAGATTTGATGTCAATCCTTGCCGGCTAACTGTAACCCAGTCTCTTAATTGTAACAATTATAATGCGAACAAAAGATTCATCCGCTTAATGCTGCCACACAGAGTATAAAGGGATAGATTTCCGTGTATGCCTGATATTATCGACTAGTGTAACAAGATCCTTACGAACGAAACTGTCACCTACACGATGTTTTTGTTAATTTGGTGCTCTTTCTTGTATCAAAGAGTTACCTTAATACCGAAGTTGGTGATCCAGTGTAACAGGGCCTTAGTGCAAAGAATGGAAATGATAATTTTGAATTTATGTTAATTAATTTTTCTGTTTGAATCAATATAGATTATGACATGACAATTTCTATTTTTCGTCGTTTTATTTATTTTAGACAGTATTTTTTCGTGTTACAATTTCTTATTTTATATTTTGCCATAAGTGGCACAAATAACCATTATATTTATTTTAGTAAAATTTCTTTTTTAAAACGAGAATTTTTATTTGATAGTTTTTGGAGATTTGACTCTGTAGGTAAAGAATAACGGTTGTTGTAATCAAAAGTATAGGCGATGAATTACTAGTATTTTTCAAACTCGGACCCAGCCCCTCAGCACGCTTTTTTGATAGCGTGAAAAACATCGATCAGTAAAATCAATAAGTGGTGCAATAGGCTCTCCTTACAAGATTGGGCTTTACTTTAACTTTTCTTGGTATGTACATGATAAACACATATGCTTTTCATTAAACAGTCGCACGCTGAAAAGTACATGCGTTTGTTAACTCAACCATCAAGTGTTGCAGTTTGTTTTTTGCAGTGAAATTTTTCTTTTAGTTTCTTACTTTAGGGTTTTTAATTTTCTTCTGTTACATATCACTCATCTGACCTTTTATGTAACATTACAATTTAGTTCCATTAGGCTATTCTAGAACAGATTTTTATGGGTTGCGAAGAGAGACACTGTTTAGAAAGTCATCCTGGACAACCTTGGGTTTTCACAGAAGATTAGAGCCGCTTGGATTTCACCTTCTCGGGCAGAAACCATTCCCTGTGCTAAATGGACTCACTGGAATTTGCTGATTCTTCCCCTTTTAAACCCGATCATTTTTATATATTCCTGAATAGCCTATTTATTACAAGTTTACAGAGTTTGTCATTCGTAGTATTTTTTCGTTATTTTTAAAATTTTAGACACAAAAGGTTGTGCGAGCAGAACTTTTTAAACCAATTTATTTGTTAAATTTTTGATAAAATGTCTATAAGTAATTTGTACGCCAGGTTGTCGAGGTTGTTAAGAAAACGAAAATCTTTTGCTGAAAAACAAAATTTTTATTGGAATGATTTTATACACGTTCGATTTTAGAATATTGAAATTCTATGTAATGTTTTAATTAATGTTTTAAGAATCTATTCTTATTTTCTATATATTATGTGTGATTCAAGAAGAAATAGTGAACGATATAAATAAATGTTCAATCAATTCGTTTTTGTAGAGTTCCGTGCGCCTGGAGGCTCAACACGGAAACTTTAATCATCATTTCATTATACCAATATCAATTCTGCAACACTTAAGGGCTCTGACCATAGTCCAAAAATAGATTTTGGTATTTGAACATAAAAGTTATATTTCAGGTTCCTTACCACTTTTAACAAAGAATTGCCTTTATAAATTGCTTTTTAATCGAATCCCTTAAGAGTAATTAAGAATTTAATTGCAAAAATGACGTTATGAACTTTAACAAGATGTTAATAATATGTTGCATCACCGTCTTTTACAAAAAGTGCTTAGTTTTAATGGGTAATTAACTTTTTTGTTTCAAAATTTCTTTACACTGTCCGCAAAGAATTGAACAATTTTAAATTTTGCGGAAAATTTTTCTAAAAAGGTGTGTCAAAAGTTATGCCTGTTTTTTTAAGCAAAATCCAAATGAAAAATTGATGAAAAACCACTAATTTGAAGATTTCGAGACAAAGAAGCATTTACAAAAATTTTCCACAAAAATTTTGGTTGTTCGGTAAAAGATACACCATCTACTGCAAAAAAATTTTCTAAATATTTTTTCTTCTTTTTTCTTCGCCGAAACTAAGCTCTTCAAAGTTGAAATACTCTTCCTCGCAAAAGTCTTCATTTTCTTCTTCATCAAATTTTTTCAATGCAATTTTTGAATTTTCAGATTCAAGAATAGTTTGTCTAACAGAAAATGTATAACATGCCATAGGGCATGGGGAAAATTTTTCTAAAAAATGTGTTAAAAGTTATGACTGTTTTTTTAAGCAAAATCCAGATGAAAAATTGATGAAAAACCACTCTTTTGAAGATTTCGAGACAAGGAGCATTTACAAAAATTTTCCGCAAAAATTTTTATTGTTCGGTAAAAGATACACCATCTACTGTGAAAAATTTTTCAAAATGTTTTTTCTTCGCCAAAACTAAGCTCTTCAAAGTTGAAATACTCTTCCTCGCAAAAGTCTTCATTTTCTTCTTCATCAAATTTTTTCAATGCAATTTTTGAATTTTCTGCCCCTGTTTATTAAAATCTCGAAAATATTTCCCTTACACCCTGCCTGGAATTGCTTGGGATTCGAACACAGTCCATTACGGGGCAAGTCTGTGATCGAAACCTTCACACTACCAATCGGCAGAATATTAGTGCGAGTGAATGTATACTATTTTATCGTTCTACATCTGCAATTTGAACTTTCACTAATGTAACTAATAAATTTTTTAGTCGTTAAGGCTTTTTTTCTCCGCAGTAACATCTATTCCACTTTGTGATTCGTTTGGAGCCCAGGCTTTCGGGCTCCAAGCATTCAATATTATGACATCACTTTTAACTCTCGAAGCTCCTGCAGTAGCGAAAAAATCGAATTTGCGTCAAAGCACTTGAAAGACTACCGTGAAAAGCACAGCTCAAAATCATATATTTACGCTGTGCCGACGAATCGAGATTCTATTCATCCCACAATCAGCGAAGACAAAAGTAACCATGACGACCATCCAAGATCTTGGATGAGCGTCATAGTCGATATTTTTATTCCCGTCGTTGAAAACACAACTTACAAAAAGTCATCAATGCTTTGTAAAAAGAGTCAGTGATAGAGAATCATAACATAAAGTCTGTCTATTATTTCGATTCAATTAAAGTGACATTTCCATAATTAAAAGTTTAGTAATTACTGTTATACATTTGGGGATCATGTAAAAGATTTCTTTCGAAATAAACTCATTTCAACTACACTTGGAGGTTTCTGGGGAATTCGTAAATAGTAAACTGCATATTGATACCGTTTTGCTAGACATTAATATGGTAATATTTACTCTTCATCTTTGATTTTTTCTACAGTGATTAGATTGACACATGCGCGATGAAATTTCTATTATTTGTCTTCAGAGGTTACTATTTTCTTTGATAACTTAACCTCTGATACTCAGGGTATTGAAAAACTTCTTTTTTTCAAAAATCGATAAAGTGGAACTCGCTAAGAAACGGAATGAAAAATCCTGCTCGCCACTAGAGTCCCAGCTGTAAAGCGTTTTGCTGTATGTTAATGTAGACTATGGCCAGCTAACCCACAACGTTGTTACAACGTTTATCTAACGTTATTTGGACGTTGTGAACATAAGATAAACTTTGAAACAATGTTGTGTGCCAGTTGGGCATGTCTCTCATTTGTTTGGATTTCAACAGTGTTCGAGATTAGTTGTCCTTGAGCAAAGTTAAAGGGGATAAACATACAAAGTAAAGTAAAGAAGATTATCAGATTTAAATGTAACCGAATGCTTTTACTTTGAAGTTTAAAGTTGAACAGGAAAAACTTGAAAAAAAATCACTCTTTGAAAAAAGTCTCCGTGGTGGAAGGGCTATTGTCAACATATTTCAAATGTGTTTGTTTCTTTTTGGATTTCATCACAGTTCGAGGTTTATTTGTTGTTGACAAACTTTCGAGCTGCCAGACACAGTCATTATAGATTAAAAAAAATCCTCGAGTGGTTTTCTCGATCGAGCGTGTCATTTCAAAAGGTTTCTTGACTAAAAAAACATCCAGAGTTTGTTAAAGACACGCGATTTACCGTGTTTCCGGAATGCAACTGAAAACGGAATTGAAATTTCCGCTGTGGGAAACTTTTTTGTAGGGATTATCCTGCTGCGTTGTAGGAAATTTCGATTTTCGTGAATTTTGAACCCTGACTCACACATACCCAGCACCCATTTTGCCAAAATATCCCCCCCCCCCCCCCCGGCAACCTACGACATTTCAAAAAGTTATTTTTGGAGCCTAGTATTTCAGTTTTAAGCTTTTTCCTTTGCCAAAGAAATGATCTTGTTTGGGCCTAGTAGTTTTTATTTCAATATGATTTAAAAAAATCACCCTCGTGTTTTGGTGAGCATGACGCACTTTCAGGGTCACATTTCTTGTTCAATTTTATTGTGGAAATTATAAGAAAATGGGTGCCACACATGATTCACTTTCCGAATATCAGTAGAACAACCAAAACGTTTAAAGTATTTAAACACTTTTATTAACTTATTTACCTCATTTCCCGGCGGAAACCAAATGGTATTTTAAGTTTCCACTGTCATTTATCACTATTCCCAGGGAGGGTGAGGGTACTTAGGTAAAAGGGTACCGGGTATGTGCGAGGGTCAATTTTTTACAACCTCGAAAATCTCTCAAATGGGTACAAACACTGTTAAAAACAAATTTAGTCTCTGTAAGGGTCGTAATTTTCAAAAATCTGGACAAAAATCGATTGAAAATCGACAAAGATTTTGAGAAAAGTCGCAAAAACGTTATTTTTCTCTCACTTACTTTGGGAAAAGATTCCCTAAGTAAGGGTCCCAAAAACGCCACATTTTTCGATTTTTGACTCAGACATATTTGTTAACTCTCAAAACCCCCGGCACGATTCTCATTAATTAATTGACTTTAACTTTTATTAAATCAAGTCCGCGAGATTTCTTCTACAAATTTTTTGAGAGTGAATAAAATCTGATAAAACTTTATCATACAATCTCCAAGAAAGCGCTATTTCTCTAATAGAAATCTGGTCCATAATTGCTATCACAAATTCTCGTGACATTTCTTTCGTGACTTTGGTTAAAATAACACTTAAAGATACCGTCAGACCGTGTCTGATTTAGACAAGTGTGTTTGTATTCTGTTTTAAACGTCCCGCCCACGTGTCTTGAAAAATCACAAACGTGCGGCCGCGTGTCTTAAACGTCCGGCCGCGTATCTTGAATTATCTGGATCTGGATCGTAGTATATCAATAGGGAGGTTAAGTATCAAAGATAAATCTACGCGACGAACGGACCTTTTCTCTGCAAGATGGTAAGGGTAGCAAAGTAGATGTTATATCTTCTTTGTTCAACAACGAAGATTTTCACGGTTTTTCGTTCTTGAGCTGTTTTAGCCTGGATTCTAGAAGATGCAGGTCCACATGTTTACTGCAGGTTGCGGGTCAAAACCTGTCCGTTTGTCGCGTTAATTTAACCTTCCCTAATATCAACCAATCATAGGCGAAATCGGAGCTCTCAATAAAAAATCAATCAATGAGAAGCCTTAAGCAAAATTAATTAACATGTTATAATAGATCTTGTGAACCTACAAAGAACTATAATAAACCAGTGTATTCATCCATCATAAATCTCTTTGTTTACTTTGATGGATTTAATCCCACTTTCAAAGCCCACTCTCCTCTCTTGCAAACATTCAGATGTTCTTCGTAAGCACAGATCAGGCCGAAGTATATTTTTTCAATTCTGAGGGGAACCTAGCATGGATATCTAAGCTCAAAATTTTAGAAAAAATCAAAATTAACCTCAACATTCAAAGTTCTAAAATTATAGAGCTTGGTCTCCCTAGAGAATGAAAGTGCAAACACATGTTTCCAAAACTTTCCTATCCAACCCAGGGCAGCAAAACAGAACTAGCCTTACAAGATCTAAAACCATCTAAAACATCCAAAGATTACACCAGAGTCCATGAACGAGTTTGCATGCATTATCATGACCAACCATCAGACCATGTTTTTTTTGGAAAATGAACTTACCTCTGCTTTTTTCTTTTTCATGTTTTCATGTAACAGAAAGCTCTATCTTCACCAGCAAGTGGAGGACTATCCTGTTTTTGCTTCAAAATTGCTCCGCGCCGTGTAGATTGGTCCTTACGGCTTTAGCGAAGTGAGCGCAAGCAAGCGGACTGCATTGTCATATGGAGGAATGCAAATCGCTCTAGGGAGACCAGGCTGTAAGCCAGAACATAAAATATCAAAAACAAGACTGTGAAATAATTTAGAGCCTGGATATCCAGGCTAAGGGGAACCTTGTTTATCCTTCAAAGTCTGTTAAATTATTAGGAGTTAAAATTGAATATAAATTAACATTTAAATTAACATATGAAAATCATATTTCCAATATTTGTAAAATAGTAAATAACAAAACGAATGCATTCATGAGGATTAGAAGTTATCTTAATACCGACAATGCCCAGAAGTTCGCATCAGCTTATATTTTTTCACAATTTAACTATTGCGACCTTATCTGGATGTTTTGCTCTAAGACTAATAATCAAAAGCTTGCGAGAGCGCATAAAAATAACTTTTCTTGAAGAGCTTAGAACGCGTCGCAATCAAGACGATGGATTGTATCTAGCGGTTCTTTTGTTTTTGAGGACTAGATTTTTTTAAATCTAGCGATAGATTTTACTTTCAATCCAGCGTTTGTGTAAAAACAATGCGCGGGCGTTCTGGAGTCTCGAGTCTAGCCCTTTAACTAACTGGAAATCCAGACTACTTAGGTATGTAATAGTCCATGACATATATATCCGGCTTTGTCATTTGAATCGCTTAAAACAGAGAAAAATCTCTTTACTTTCAAGATATGAAAGGATGAGTGCAATTTTAGTTTTGTTACTTTTGGAACATTTTTCTTTTCAATGGAACACGTCATTTCAAGGGCATTTTTCCTGCAAAAAGCGTGCAATAATTTTTGTTCGAAATTAACGAGCACTGTCTGAAAAAAAACTTGTTTTACCTGATTCATTCAAACTTGTTTTGCTTACCGTAGGCGCAAAAAGAAGGATAAAATGTCATCTTTCCGGAATGCAGCCAAAATTTAAAAGCACACTCCTGTCTCAGTGCCCCGATGGAACTTTTTACCTCAGTGGGGATGAAATTTCTACCGAATTTCCCAATGCGATAAAAAATCTATTGTTTCCAGCTCAAAAAATGCCAGTTGAGGATGGTTTTGGAGTGCAATTTTTTCCATTCAATCTCAAATGGGGATAAAATTATAGGGCAATTTCTCAGTAGGGTTAAAATTTTAGAGTTTTTTTCTATCAACTTTTCCAGTGGGGTGGGGGCGGGTCCACCGGGTCTGTGTGACAGGAGTGTAAAAGTGGTTTTGAAGTACCTGTCAAAAAAAATGGTAGAAAAAACCCGCAGCTATCGGATAGTCAGTTTTCTTTAGGAAATAAATTGCACACGGCTTTCAATAAAGACTTGCCAAGAGTCTACTCTTTCATGTGTAAAGGTTACATCATGAATATCATAAATACAATAGATTTAATTGTTTAAACTTTGAACGATGTGTTACACTTAACAGCCACAACTAGTCACGTGGTCATAAAAATGTATAAAATCAGTTACTCGTCATCTTTGCGACCACTTATTATTTGGCTTGGAATCAGTACAGGCGTTTAGTGATAAGTATCTGGTGAAAGTATTTGAAATAGACTTTTGTGTGGAGAAGGTGCTGAACGCTCGCAAATAGGGAGAAAAAAAGAAGAAGAAGAAGAAGAAGAAGAGGAAGAGGAAGATCTTTATTTGTGCAAGGTAACCTTTTAGTGATAGCTTCTGTCTTATCAAAATTTTTATTATAGCAAATGTTTTCAATCCTTTATTTTCAAAGTTTTAGTTTTACATAAGTGTTTCCGTTTCATATACCAGACATATATTTCGTTTCAGGACAGTGTCTTGCTATTTTTTTATTATGCTGATATAAGCAAAAAAAGAATTTTACTTTCCCTTGTTCGGTGTCTTTTCATTTCATTGCGTCTCGTGAGGCTACTTTGTTTCTTTTGCATTGCGTCGCATCACTTGCGTTACAGATAATAGCCCCTCATGGGAAATTAAAGTCTATTTCAAATTAGCTACAATCAAGGTCGTAATATTTGAGAAAAAAGGGAAATGCACCGGGAAGTTTTGAAACCACAATCGATTTGTAAATGCTCTAAAGTAGGTTGGAAGGGTAGAGTTTTAACTCTGAGTTTTAACATGAGACTTAGATTTGAGGATCCAAAAGTTCAAAAATAGTCCAATAAGGCTCAGAATATAGCCTGGAAGTATCTACCAACCCCTCTCAAATGGAAATATTCGATTATATTAAAGAGATAGCCCAAAATCGACTTTCTCGCCTTAACTTTAAATCTTGAAAAACGTTAAAATAACCGGAATTCCACTCGAATTCCACTATTTCCAAAGCATGTGACTCGAACGAGAAAGAAAAGAGGCGCGTATACAATTCGAGAATTTTACAAATTGAGCACGGCTCATTCACTCCTATTGTTTTTACCGCTATGGGCGGCATGGGAAGAGAGACTAAGTGCTTCTATAAAAGACTCAGTGAACTTTTATCCGAAAAACGAGATGAACCTTTGTCAGTCACAACAACTTGGGTTAGAAGAAAGGTGGTCTTTGCTCTTTTGAGTTCAGTTCTCTTGTGCCTCCGGGGCAGTCGAACTCCATGGAGCAAAGATAACCTTCCTTCACTCTCCAAAAGTTCAAGCGACTGTGAACATTTATGTTCTATTTGAATTTATTGAATATAAGATATAACGAATTTTGTTAGTATAGTTGGTGGTTTTCATCAAATATCTTTAAAATTTTTCCAAAACCATTGTGAAATTTAACAGTATATCCTACAGTATATATTAAAGAATAAATTATATATATTTATTGATTAAAAAAAAAAAAAAAGAAGTCATTGTAAAAAAAAAAAAAAAAAAAATAACCGGAATTCTCATTATATTTCGACCTTGATTGTAGCAGTGTTTTTTCAAACCTCAATAACTTTTGATAGAATCTGAAATAGTTAGCAGTTTTGCGCTCCTTAGTTAAAAAGATAACCCGGGAGCGGAATATTATCAAAAAAGAACAAAAACAAAAAATGGAAAAACGAAGATGAAAAATTAAGAAACAGAAAATCAACTTCTTGTAGAATAATGCTATGATCTTCATTTTTGTATCAGAAACTCTTCAATCTTAGAACGTCATAAATGCGAAAAAAGATTCAAAAAATATTGATTCCATCAAAAAATACAGCTCAAAACTTTGCCTTGGTTAACTTAAAAAGGGGTTCTTTTTTGTTTTTTGATGATTTTTGAAGTCAATCATTGATAAATTTTGGACCATATTTTTCGATGGATTAAATTTTTTTGAATTTATTTTTACATTAATGATGTTCTAAGATCAAAGAATCACTCGCGTAAAAATGATAATCATAGCACAATTATTGAAGAAGTTGATTTTATTCTTCTTCATTTTCAATCTTTATTCTCCGACCTTTTTTGAGTTTTTTCTTTATAACAATATTCCACTCCTGTTTGTCTTTTCAACGAGCACAAAATCGCTACTTAATTCAAATTCTATCAAAAGTTATTAAGGTTTGAAAAAACACTGCCAGCTAATTTGAAATAGACTTTAGATTGGGTTTATATTTTGTAACTATTTTGCTTGTAAACTCGACAGAGAGAGTAAGAAAGCGTTTTTGTGTGCCGTGATAGTGGAAGCAAAA
The DNA here is from genome assembly GCF_902728285.1 of Clytia hemisphaerica. NCBI lineage: Eukaryota > Metazoa > Cnidaria > Hydrozoa > Leptothecata > Clytiidae > Clytia > Clytia hemisphaerica. Next base: position 2,088,172 of record NW_027103621.1, read on the forward strand.
CTATTTTTACAGTCGTTTTTACAAGAACTTGAGAACTCGACTTTACATTTTTCGTTGTCTATTTTCTGTTTGGATTTCTAGTTTGTTACTTCTAAGTTCTTAATATTTCGACCATTCATTAATAAAACCTCTTTTACACGAGTCTGTTAAATGACGCGCCTTACGCGCCCACGCGCCCACGCGCCCTACGCGCCTGAATTTCGACGCGCCTTTAAGTTTTGACGCACCTTCTTACGCGCCTTATTATCGATGTGCCCTAAATTTTTGACGCGCCTTACTTACTTGCCTTATTACCGACGCGCCCTGAGGTTAAGTATCAGTAGATAACTCAGGATGACGGACGAATTTTTGAAGCCTTCGTTAAATGCCCCCATAGCCCTGAATTTATGATAATTTAATAAGGAATGCTATTTTTAGCCTGAGTAATCGCCCTACCGTTACACACTTATTTATTTATAAGCATAACGCTTATAAGCACAATTTGGCTAAAATTTGGAAAATAATAAGGCATAATCAATTAAGTATGAACTCGCAAGAAAATAACACACTGAGAATTCAACCAGAAAATGAAATATTGATAAAGTCATTGAGTCTATAAATAAATTTTTACGAAGTGTTTTTGATAAATATGATAAATGATAAAGAAATAAAATCACTTCTGTCTCATAGAAAATGCTAAAAAATTTGGATTAGAAATCAGAAAAAATGAAATGAACCGCCATTGTTGTCGTCTTTTTTTCTGAATAATTTTCTGCAGAACATTCGCCTTTCACGTGCCGGGGGGCAATAAAAATCACGTCAAAATTTACAAAAATTTAAGGTAGTAATACTGTAAGGCACGTCAAAAATTTAGGGCGCGTTGATAATAAGGTGCGTAAGAGGGCGCGTCAAAATTCAGGCGCGTAAGACGCGTGGGCGCGTAAGGCGCGTCATTTAACAGACTCCTTTTATACCCAGGCACACATTAGGCGAATGCCCTATCTTTAGTCTACGGTTACATGTATTGAACTCTTAGAATGGCTGACCAGGGAATAGTCAACGACCTGATGACGATGACGGAGTCCTACTTGGAGCTTCCAACTGATCACATGTACAGCATCATGTTGGATTCGTTCAAAAATTGTGAGAAAGGCGCTTTCTTCTTCGATAAGAACCCAAAGTCAGCAACACAGTATGCGTACTCAGATGTTACTGATAACGTTCATCATCTTTCTACTGCAACAATTTGTAATAATATGAGTCAGGTTTGTTAGTTGATTTTTATTTAGCCCTTTCAGTCCCAGAACTTTGCACTAAGAATTAGTATTGGTCTGTTTCGATTCTTATACTGGTCAAAATGCCCTTTTTGGGCTATAAGTCGGGAGTTCCACTTGGGATTTTGAGACAGAGACTACTTTGATTGTGAGGCAAGGGTTCTAGTGGGGTTGTGAAACAGGCGTTTCAACTAGGACTACGTCATAAGGGTTCCACTTGGGTTGTGAGACAAGGATACCACTTTGGACTACGAAACAGGAGTTTTACTGCAATTATGAGACATGGATTTCACTTGGGTTATTAGACAGGGCTTTTCTGACGACTACTTTATACTAAAATCAACAATTCCAAATTCCTTTCCAGGTTTATGATTGGGATTTTGATAGTTGCGTCTACTCTGATAATACTAATAGCGATATGATCTCCGAATATTTTAAATTGGAATTCGCTCAATTGCTGCTAGCAGAACAATGTAAGCAGACATACACGTGTATGAATACCGCATTGCAAGCTAAAGAGGCTTACAGCAAAGCTTTGGAAGATCTTTACGTACAGGTATGCACCATACACAAGCTTTTTTAGACAGCCAGTTGACATATAATACAGTATTACACTCATTTAACGTTATATGCTGGGGCCAGTAAATTTTGACCCAAAAACTAGCAAACAAGGTGACAGTGTTAACATTGAATTACCAAAGAGGCTATAAGTGCATAACTTCTAATTTCCCGATTTTTGTAAAAGCATGAAGGTAATAAAGATAGATGAGAGTCAATGCATTTTGTTCTATTCTGATTTATCATCGGAAGCAAACAGCTGTTTGGAAAAAAAGTAATAATTGAAAAAAAATGAAAAAAAGTTCGCATAATAAGCACAATACTCCAAACTTCTAGGGGAAGCTGCCCATAAAGCCATCGATAGATTTAAAAAAGAATTGCATGTTACGACTTTAGTCTGTACACAAACCCGATATCTACGGCTAGTTTCAAAATTCATTGCCGTAGCTACGATAATCGTGGGATACACTCTGGTACAGAGTAGTTACGATTAGAAACCTTGTTCATTTTGACAGAGTATGAAGACTGCTGCCCAATTAGACATGAAGATTTTAAGATAAGAAACTTTCAATAATGATGCAACTCTCAATGTTACCAAAAATGGCAACCCAAAAATGTATCTTTATGAAATTAATACATTCTTTTAGTGTTATATCAGCTGAAACTATTTCGAATCGAATTTTAACAAAGCTCTTCGGCAAAATTAAGTTTTTAAAAATCAACCGAACAGTCTCTTTCTGTTCTTATACAGTCATATAAGTTGATGTTTTTTTGCTTCCAATGATGGTACATCAAAGAAAAGTCGCTTTGAATAGATTTATAAAAGATTTCAACGACCATTTAGGTCATTACCGAGATGTTTTCTCTCCATCTATATCTTTAAACTTCATGGTAAAAGTAAAGCCTTAATCTTTTGCTGGACTTCAGTAGATTTATCAACTTTAGCGGCTGTGCATTGTCTGTCAGCTGATTTTACGTTAACAGTTGCGTGTCTAGAATTAAGCTGGCAACATTTTGAGAAACTTTTGGGGATGTCAAAAAGGGACTTTAATCGTAACCTAGCACCTATTTCCTTACGTACCTTCCCATTCCAAATAAATAACATATGCGCATGAATTAATTGTTTCTATAGGAAGAGTTTATCATCGAAACCATTGCAAAGCAAATCATTTTAAAGAATGTGAACCCGGCTTCCATGAAGTTGTTTGTTTTGAAAATGCTGGAATCGAAAAAACTTGATGACATTATTAAACGTTGGAAGGATGTGCTTGGATCGGATTTAGAAAAACAAGTTGATCTGGCTGAAGGATATGTGCACGGCTCCGAAATTATGGAGGTCTGTTGAATGTAATTTACGCACACCAATTTCCTGGACTTACACATAGTAGGGGGCCTAACCAATTTTAGTCTATTCCAAAGAACAGTATATTACAAGATATTTTTGAGAGGGAGGACGCGGATTAGGCCTGGGAAAACTTTTTATGACCAAAATAGTGAAAATATTGGGAATACCTTGCTAACAAACAACGCGTCAAAACTTCGACAAAAGTCTCTGTTGTTTTACTTCTCTCAAGTCTTTTATCTATATCATAACAAAGATAACAGAGGCAAAATCATCGTCACCTTGTCAAAACTCCGACTAATATTTCAAAATTTTGACTTAAAAGTGTCTAATAATTTTAGACAGTGTCACATTCTAATTTCGATATTCTTATTACACAGGCTCTCAACTTTGGCAAGCTATTTTTTCCAAGTCATAAAAAAAATTATTGGAGTGACAAAAGGGATTCAAAAGTATACACGCAGATGAAATTCTGCATTTCAGAGTTGAAAAAGTTGATAAAATATATTACAAACTTATCCAACGAAAATAATTTTTTTGTGCCTTAGGAGTAATGTTCAAGCTCTATTAATCTTTTCACCTAAATAATTCAAAGAAATAAAATTATGACGGAATATTGTCGGATTTTTCATACCAATTGTGAAAAACAGGTGGCAACGAAGCTCGCTTCAAAGAGACAATAAAAGATAGATGTCCAGTCGTTTATATGTTCATGGTTTTAGTCAGAGAGTTGTTGAAATACATTTTTTTGCTCAGAATTTCATGCTCTTTCAGATAGTATCAATCGTTTTCGTTTATTTTGACATCAGCTATTTCTCTACCACTATTTTCCCTTGCAGTTTTGCTTATGGCGTCACTATTTTTGTCATAAAAAGTTTTCCCGGACCTAATCCGCGACCTCCCTCTCAAAAATATCTTGTAATATACTGTTCTTTTGAATAGACTAAGAATGGCTAGGTCGTAGAAAAAATGAACCGGAACCCAAGGCTTGGCCCCCTACTAACACGCCAATTTTGTTGGCCGATTTCTGAAACTTCCCATAAAGCAAACTCAAGCAAGATCTCGCGTCAATGCAACGACTTCTCCGATATTTTGAAAAATCTGTGAACTCTTCACAGGATTTCACTATCAGGGGGGATCGGGTTCAATAATCCGAAATGATAAGCCGTCGTCGAACATAGAGGTCGTCGTCGCCGCGCATAGAGGCCGTGGTCGGACATAGAGGTCGTCGCCGGACATAGAGGTCGTGGTCGGACATAGAAGTCGTCGTCGTTCATAGAGGTCTCAGCCCAATTTTTTTCGGTCTTTATTTTATAAGTTCTGGTCTGGAAATTTGACAGCACAGTCTTCAAAATAACACCTTATCGTATTTGTGTAAAGCAAAGTCACGGCAGAACGTCGTCTTCTTCGATAACATAGAGGTTTTGGCCGGACATAGAGGTCGTCGTCGAACATAGAGGTCTTGGCTGGACATAGAGGTCGTCGTCGAACATAGAGGTCTTGGCCGGACATAGAGGTCGTCGTCGAACATAGAGGTCTTGGCCGGACATAGAGGTCGTCGTCGAACATAGAGGTCTTGGCCGCGCATAGAGGTCGTCGTCGAACATAAAGGTCTTGGCCGGACATAGAGGTCTTGGCCGGACATAGAGGTCGTCGTCGAACATAAAGGTCTTGGCCGGACATAGAGGTCTTGGCCGGACATAGAGGTCGTCGTCGAACATAGAGGTCTTGGCCGGACACAATTGATAATTTCTCCTTCGATGACTCCAGTGTAGAGTTGATACCATTTTTCAAGAAATTCATCCCCCCCCCCCCCGACTGAAAAAAAATTCAATTTCCAATAGTATGGTTCGAAAATATATTTCTTGTAGGAAACTCAATGTTTGAGAATTTTTTTTCTTTCTCCTTGGAGAATGAGTATACGAAGGGTAAAAGTTGTCCCCTTTTTTTAAGACAGAGAATGTGTAGAATGCGTGTAAGACAAGAAAAACTTTCGTACGCAATGAAGTTCTCCTTTATCAAACTTTACAAACCCTCGTATGGTACTTGCTAGTCACAGTCAAAATATTTTACCGTACAATGTATATTATATAGTAGTTTGTTAATATTGAAAACCGAAAATCATTTTTTTCCTTTTAAGATTGCGTATATGCCTTAAGGGAAGAAATTTCGACAGAAAGAATATAAATTTATAAGCCAATCGCCAAAATTAATTCTCGCCAAATTTAATTTTCTTTCACACTAGTCTCTATTTCTTTAAAAAAATCCTATTTTCATCATTTTTCAGCTAAAATATTGAACAAAGAATATGCAGCTCACCGAAATTGATGTTCGCCAAACTTAGAAATCTTATTAAATCGCCAAAATGAATTCCGCCAAATTGCACCTAAATTCATTCGCCAAAATTTCTTCTCTTAAGGTATCTTTATTTAAGAACGTCAAAAAGTTTTGTTAAAGCCTTTAGATGTTCTCAACCTTTCAAAGTTTTTTACGTTTAAACTTTATTTTTAGCAAGTGTAAACCTTTTCTTATGTTAGTTACTGTTATGTCACAAGAAGAAATTGTTTTACTGTTTTAGACATCAAATTTTTGTCCAATTCATCATCATTTGCATGTGTATTTTACAAACTGGTCCTAATTTGCTTGGCCTTAGATTTTACGTCTCAGGACTGAAAATTACTTTTGAAAATTAAAACTTATTAAAAGGTACAATAGTTTCGGAAAATTTTACAAACTGGTCCGTTTAGTACTAAATATCACCTAGAACCGTTTTTCGGTATATTTTGCCTTAATTTAAATTTAAACTGAATTTCCAGGGTGCTTTCCTATTTCAACAAATAGGAAATAGGTGGCTGAACTAAAATTTTGTAAATCAACTTATTGGTAAGCCCAGGAAAAACAGTGGATTGATTTAGAAAAATACTTGCGGTACACATTTCTTATAAGCAACCGGGTTGCTAAGGGCTCAGGCCTCAAAATGGCCCAAAAAAATTAAGCAATTTGCTTAGCAATCCTGACGCCTCAAATCCAAATTAGCAACTTTTTTTCCTCAGCAATAAAAAAAACTCGGGCACAATTTTAGAAGAGAGCCTTGCAAACATTCGAAAGATGCCTTTACTGTCCATTTAAATTGAAAAATTGTCGAAAAATTCAAAATTGTGCTTTTCAACTATTTTAAGTTTGAAAATCTTTTGCCCTCCTGGATTTCAAAAAATTCTTAGCGAAAAATGGAATTGCTTTTTAAAAAATTTGTAGACTAGGAGCTATTGACGCAAACGCCATTTTGACCAAAATTTCAAAATAACAAAAAAACTTTTTAGAGTTGAAAACGAAGTAGCCAAGCAAGCTCGACGCTCGCTTGCTTCTTACTTCGCGCTCGATGGCAATTTCAAGACATCGAGTAAGAAGCATTAGCGAGCGTCGAGCTTGCTTGGCTAAAAACGAAGCGAAGACCCAACAGAAATGCCTACAATGACTTATATTGAAAAAAAAATCATCACCAAATTCATTGATCATTGATTAATTTCCAAAACATCTGAAATCTTCCAGACGACTTTAGAGTCTGGCTGGGCAGAATAAAAATCAGAATGGCCACTTATCTGCGTCATCCAGTCTATCAAAAAGCTCTAAGTGACCTCCAGGCTAATGATCCCGTTGTTCGACGGCGACTTCTATGTCTGGCCAAGACCTCTATGTTCGACGACGACCTCTATGTCCGGCCAAGACCTCTATGTTCGACGACGACCTCTATGTCCGGCCAAGACCTCTATGTCCGGCCAAGACCTCTATGTTCGACGACGACCTCTATGTCCGGCCAAGACCTCTATGTCCGGCCAAGACCTCTATGTCCGGCCAAGACCTCTATGTTCGACGACGACCTCTATGTCCGGCCAAGACCTCTATGTCCGGCCAAGACCTCTGTGTCCGGCCAAGACCTCTATGTTCGACGACGACCTCTATGTCCGGCCAAGACCTCTATGTTCGACGACGACCTCTATGTCCGGCCAAGACCTCTATGTCCGGCCAAGACCTCTATGTTCGACGACGACCTCTATGTCCGGCCAAGACCTCTATGTTATCGAAGAAGACGACGTTCTGCTATACACAAATACGATAAGGTGTTATTTTGAAGACTGTGTTGTCAAATTTCCAGACCAGAACTTATAAAATAAAGACCGAAAAAAATTGGGCTGAGACCTCTATGAACGACGACGACTTCTATGTCCGACCACGACCTCTATGTCCGGCGACGACCTCTATGTCCGACCACGGCCTCTATGCGCGGCGACGACGACCTCTATGTTCGACGACGGCTTATCATTTCGGATTATTGGACCCGATCCCCCCTGATATTTCACAGACGGCACAGATTTTGGCATGATTCTTGTTAGATTCTTGCTCGAATTTTGCTTTTATTTTTTAAAGATTTTGTGTTGATCGACAAAATTGACGTGTAAAACTCCTGCTCCAAAACACGTGTCTAAAACAAACTGGTAAAACGAATGAGCTATGAAACGAATAGAAATAATCTAAATTATTTTTTGCTTTTTCCTTTTTATATATGACTTTTGATTTGTAATACATTGCATTCAATTTGTTAACAAACTTGGCCTGGGGGGAGGGACACTCAAGGTAAACGACTGACCTTAAGGGTCATTTTTCCATACTTCCCAATGTCGAAATGAGTAAAGATGAGAAATAGTGCACCCTAAAGGGGGTAAAATTTGGAAAATCTGACCATATTTTGCCTATGAAAAGATAGAAATTTCAAAAACCACCGTAAGGGTCGATTTTTCGCCTAAATTAACACAAAGGCTTAATATTTGGTCGCACGTTTGGTCGCAAAAATTCAAGTAAAACCTGGGCAAAAGTTTTTAAACAGTTCACATAAGCTAAGTTATCTCAACTTTTCTTTCTAGGTGTGTCGCAACCGTCTTAAAACAGACAAAGATTGCTTCAAAACTGAGATTACAAGGAAATGTAATGCTTTGAAAATTGTTTATGATCCTCCGTACCCACCACCGGAACCGGGGTATCAAACAACGATTTATTTGTATGGTCAGGACGTGGTTGACTGGTTGAATTCAAAAGCCCAAGACTATAGTCTTTTTACAGGTGACCACATAACATTAAAACGACGTCCATAACGTTCAAATAACGTTAGATGAACGTTCAAATAACGCTCTGTGTCAGTTTGGGGATAAGCCCACCCTCCAATCTGCTTAGGTACCCCCCTCCCCCACATTCTAGATAGGCTGCATGCATTCCCGAAATATTTTTACAGATAGGGAATCGTCCTTCGAAAATTATTGCCAAACTTATTTAGTAATGTGATCCTTTCTAATCTCTCTTTTGTAACCACAAAATTGATTAAGAAAGAAGATTTATGGCTTCTTGCACCATACTGTTATTTCTCTTCGTGCGGATGAACTATTTTTTTCGACAAAGTCGAATCAATTTATTTCCTCTAAAAATTAACGCAGGAGCTTTTTAGCTATTTCTGAATAATAGGGTAAAAATAGACGATGCAGAGTCAGGGTGTCAGGGCGGTTTACGGGAAAAAAGTGGCGGTAGAGTTTGGAACAAACGGACGATACCAATTTGGCACCACAGCTCAACATAAAAATCTTAGCCTGACTTTGCCTGACCGACCTCTGAGACAGGTAGGTGGGTTTTCCTTAGAGAAGAGTATGTATTTTTTTGTTCAAACTGAGTGCAAACCAAACCAAGAGCCAAACAAGATGGCTGATGAAATTTCACTCGGAATTTTTTGTTTGAGATTTATCTTCAATTGCTTGTAGTGGTTTGTACTTAGTCTTCTAAATTTAAATTAAAAAAAACTACCTAAAAGAAATCATACAAGGAGATGCTGCAGCCAGTGTCGAAAAAAAAGATTTCTGGCTGTGTCCTTTTTGTCTTGAAAATGGTCGAACCGAATCATCTATAATACGCAAAGGCAAATCCACGGCTTCAGCTACTGCTTACTCCACCAGGGCTAACCACCTCCAAAACTATTTCCTTTTTTAGTGACAATAGGATCATCTGGGTAAAATCCTGCAGAATTTTTCTCTAAAGTATACTACGGACCACCGACGGACCATAACAGATACTGTTAAAATTCTGCTTTAGAATCTCTTTCTTCACAAATTCAAGTTCTGAAATAGTGAAATTACGAATTAAAAGGGAAAGTCAAAGGTTCAAATTAATTTATTTCCTCTCATTATGAGTGCGGCACCCCCAAAAATAATTATTTCATCGGCCAAACTAAATTAGAGAAATTACGGTAATATCCTTCCTCGCTTGACACCAATCTCATTGAAATTCAGTATTTATTCATCAACTCAAAAAACTGCGAAGTGACTTACAAGCACTATTTGCATCCCTTATATCCCATTTAGTCCAAGTGAGGGTACCTCCTCTGGTCCCAACTTTGATGGGCTTTATCTCCAGAACTAAGAGATTTCTCTCGTAGCTACGATTTTTATAGAGCATGAAATTTTGCTGATGTATGACGTCAGTGCTGAGCCTTTGAATTTTTATTTTCAAAAATTGCAAAGCTCTAGAGCTGAAAGGGTTAAGAGCAAAACCAACCAAAATTTCCAAAATTCTAGCCCAAAAATGGAAAGCTATCTTTCTCAACCATTTGAGGGCTAGATTATTTGATTTTTACCATCTTTAACAAGAATTTGAATGTCCATAAGGGTAACGTACGAACGCACTCCTGTAACTTCCATTTACATTAATAATTACACCCCTGTGTCACAGACCCGCTGGGACCCCAGCCCCACTGGAAAATTTAGCAAAAATTCGTCCCCGGAGGAAAAATACTCTTGAATTTCAGCCCCACTCGAAATTCCATGTTTAAAAACTGCAATCCAAAACCATCCCCACTAGATTTTTTAACCTTGGAACAATAGAATTTCTATTCCCATTGGGATTTCAATAGGAATCTTTATCCCCACTGAGAAAAAAATTCAAGCGGGACTTTGAGACAGGGGTGTATAATTCTTAAATATTTTTCCTGATTTTACAGGCAATAATAAAGCAAAACTATGCGCTGTCTTTGCCTAGTAGACTACAGAAAAATAGTTGAGATGTAATTCTTTTTACAGTTCCCAATGACTTCAAAAATGTCGAAGCTTGTGTAAGCACTAATTTGGGACTTCTGTTGTCTTCTAACAGCAAAGATAATGTTTATTAGCCGTTGTTTTGACCTATTGTATGTCAGCAGAGGTTAATAACTTCCAATATCTCATTTTACAGGCCACGATCCTAAAAATTTTGATATCGTTAATCCAATGGGCTGTTTTATTGGGGGCACAGATGTCTTGATGAAAGATGGTTCTTCAAAAGCAATCGAGTCTTTAACTGTTGGTGACAAAATTGCTTGTGCAAAGGGTAAAGTTGGGGTCATCTCAATTGAAAGAGTTCAGCATAAGCATGATACCAGATACCGTGTGTATGGGTTCAACGATGAGGAACCATTCTTTCTTGGAGTTCATCCCTTCTGGACACAACATGGTTGGAAATCAATGTTCCCTGTTCAGTCAAAAAGCGAGAATCCTTCACTACATTGCAGTCAGTTAGAGGTTGGTGATTTTGTGTTGAGAGCTGTTTCTGAGTCGTCAAACCCTAAATATAAATGGGTTGAGGTTAAGAAGATCCATTACCAATCTGTATCATCGAAAGAAAAAGTATACGGTGTTCACACTGTAAGTGGAGGCAAAAGTTACCATGCCAACGGTTATGTCGTTTGTGAAAATTACCCACAAATCACTTTGGCAAGGCTTCAACAAGGTGTGGCAAATCTTGATCAAGAAGGGAAAGATGAGATGATGAAGTTGAGACCAACTTTAGTGAAAATCTTTGGTGATGGAATGTCAGATGTGATCATGAAGAGTTTGAAGGAGACAAAGCTGAATAGAGGGAAACCGAAAAAGAAAATGACGTCATTACTTGGAGATCGATCATTTGAAATGAAGTTTGTATCAAACAGCAATGATGAGTTTAAATCTGTTCCACAACACATGTCGTATCATCAAGGTGAACTCTTCATCGATGGTAACCACATATCCAATGCTGAAGTTTATCAAAATAAGAAGGTGGGTGTTGTAATGTCAATATGATCAATGATTTTAGTCACTTTGATCGTGATATGATGACGTCAGAGCGGGAAAAATTGTGAACCCATTGCAGTGACGAATTTCATCAATTTCCAGGCTGTAAACTTTATATTTCTATCCCAGCAAGCACACAACGTTGTTTTAACGTTCAAATAACATTATTTGGACCGTCATCGACATTAGATAGACGTTGTTTTGACGTTGTGTGCCAGCTAGGATGTTTGTGGCTTACAACCTTGTTTTTTTACATTTTTGTTTGAAAGATCCCGGATACCTAGATACCCCTTAAAACCTACAAAAAGACGGCACCCTCTATCTCATAATCTAGGCTGAAACTTTTTTTGTTGAAAGTACGCTGACTATGGTTTTCTTCAATAGCATTGATGTTTTGTAGAAACCAGTTTTCAGTTTTTCACAATTCTTTAAAAAATTGAAAAATGAAGATGAAAATTGAATGAGAAAAAAAAGATATTTGAACTTCGCTGATTCCAAATCTGTGCTCAGATTTTTCATACCATTCTAGGAGCAAAAGTTACAGCCCTTCGAAGTGAGTCCACTTTTGCGCTTTTTGGCCATTTTCCCGCTTCAAAGGGTTTGGAAGCAGTGAAGTTCAAATATTTGCATTAATATCAATTCGAAATTTTTAGCATAGCTTTGTCTTGGCTTCTTCATTTTTCATCTTAATTTTTCCGTCCATTTTCAAAAGAAAATTAACTTGCGAAAAAATTTTCTTTCCAACGATGCATAATTATATATCATTAGCATAGATTAAAATGTTATACTGAGCAGAATTTCTATACGGTCTTAGATTGTTTGGTCAAAACGTGATAATGATGGTTTCTGGTATCATGGAATCTTCACCTTGCGAAAGAATAACTGTCATGCCAAATGCATCATGGTCAAATCGAAAGATTTCGATTGCAAACAGATCATTTCGAGCACAGAGTTGACGGCAGCTGTGGCAAATGTTTATGCTATGAAAAAAAGTGTTGCTGAAATCCCTGATGTCCCTGATAAAGAAGACGATCAGAAAAGTGGAGTCAAGAATGAAGGTATAATCGGAGCTACCTTTTCTGTGCTTAATTGTAGGAGGGGTGGTGGAATAAGCAGGGGATTGGTACTAAAGGGGGAAATCCATAAAATGGAGGGGTCAGTATTAAGGGTTCTGACCATAGTCCAAAAATTGATTTTGGTATTTGAACATAAAAGTTATATTTCAGGTTCCTTAACACTTTTAACAAAGAATTGCCTTTATAAATTGCTTTTTAATCGAATCCCTTAAGAGTAATTAAGAATTTAATTGCAAAAATGACGTTATGAACTTTATAAAGATGTTAATAATATGTTGCATCACCGTCTTTTACAAAAAGTGCTTAGTTTTAATGGGTAATTAACTTTTTTGTTTCAAAATTTCTTTACACTGTCCGCAAAGAATTGAACAATTTTAAATTTTGCGGAAAATTTTTCTAAAAAGGTGTGTCAAAAGTTATGCCTGTTTTTTTAAGCAAAATCCAGATGAAAAATTGATGAAAAACCACTAATTTGAAGATTTCGAGACAAAGAAGCATTTACAAAAATTTTCCACAAAAATTTTGGTTGTTCGGTAAAAGATACACCATCTACTGCAAAAAAATTTTCTAAATATTTTTTCTTCTTTTTTCTTCGCCGAAACTAAGCTCTTCAAAGTTGAAATACTCTTCCTCGCAAAAGTCTTCATTTTCTTCTTCATCAAATTTTTTCAATGCAATTTTTGAATTTTCAGATTCAAGAATAGTTTGTCTAACAGAAAATGTATAACATGCCATAGTTTTGTTGGTTACATCAGTCAGAAAACACATATTAAGCACGGCAATTATGAAAAATTCACTATGGTCAGAGCCCTTAAGTGAGTTTGGGGTGATTTTCCCAAGGTTTTGACACATTTTCAGGAAAAAAAATCATAAAATTGAGGGGGGGTCATTATAAAATGCTACTTGGGTGATTTTTTCATCCGCGATTTTAAGTTGTAATGGAAATTTGGAAAGGCCTTAGCTGCGAAATATTTTTAACCAAAACTCAAAAATGTCAAATAAACACTTTTTGGATGTTTACTGACATTAAAGAGGCGCTAATAATGCGTATTTCAACAACCAACATGCATGATTTGACAGTAGAAGGCACAAAATCGTGAAAACATTGTTCCCTTGAAATCTTAAAATTTTGCTGATGAGCTCAACCCTCCTTGAAAATTAACCCAATCATAGTAAGTATTTTAAATTTATTTGTTTAGAATTCATTGAGTTTGGAACAATGAGTGTGGCTATTACATTTGATGCACATACTGGAGAACCTCAAGTTGAAAGTGGTATTTGTTACCCTGGCATGCCCGAAGAAGAATTTTTTGACTCTGAGGTCTCCTATGATGAAGAAACAATGAAATTCCACACTAAAATCAAAATCGATAAAGATTACCTTGGCAGAGATGGTCCCTTCGATCAAAGCTGTGATAAGTACATCATATTTGAAGGTGAGCTAACATTAATCCAGAACCTCGATCCCGCAACACAGGAAAAAATCTTTCAACCCTTGGAACAGGTGCTTCAAAACTTTGACGTGATTAAAAAAATTCTAGATTAAAAAAAATTATGATTGGTCTGTTTTTAAGGAGTCTGCTAAATTACGTGGGTTACGTGCGTGTCGTGGGTTCATGGGTTCGTGGGTTCGTGCCCTCGTGGGTGTTCGTGGGTTAAAATGTCTCGTGGGTTCGTGGGTTCGTGGGTCAAAATATCTCGTGGGTTCGTGGGTTCGTGGGTCCAAAAAAAATCACGTGGGTTGAAATTGCTCGTGGGTTCGTGGGTCAAAATCGCTCGTGGGTCCAAATTTTCCCGTGGGTCCAAAATGTTCCAAAAATCCCAATACTGTAAGATCGTGTAAGATATGATATTTTAAGCAGTGAGAGCTGTAAACATTGTTTACATTTCGCTGTTTCATATCTATTCTTAAATCCATCATCTTCTAAAACCCTAAAACACTTAATAATGATTCAATTTTTTCTTTTGTAAATTTCTTTGCGATTCGCGTGTTTCGATATTTGAAACCCTTGCGCAATTTTACCGTCTGAAGAAGAATTGTTAATGTTATAACCAATAGACATGACTTTTTATAAATACCCAGGAAATGTTTTTATTTTAATAATTATAAACTAGCCGGTACCCGGCGTCGCACGCCGGTTAAGCTGTAGCTGAACGCACTAAAAGTTCTTTGGATGTTTATCTGGTACTCGATGTAGAAATTTCCTTCCGACACGCTAAAGCTCTGAAGGTCGGGAAAATTTTATCATCTGGAACCTTTGGGTTACCATTTTTCTTTTTTTCTGTAAGGTTTCTCAGGCAGCAGAGATTTTCATGCTAAATTCAGTCGGGTGCAACCGATAGTCAAGCAAAAAGTGTAAGGACAGCTAGACACGACTGTGATGCGGTACATCAAACGATGACTACTATAGGTCTCCGATGGTAAATTGGCCCACTCCTTCAGAGCTTTAGCGTGGGCGGCCGCCAATACACCATCGGAATATCAGATGATTTGGATGTTAAAGCTGGCTTAAAAAAGCGATCAAACAAAAAAGAAAGAAATCTCTTCAACGTTTAACTCTAACCTTCCCCGGGTGTCTTATCTTTTAACCATATTTGGATCGTGTACTCTCCCCCCGTGACAACGTGTTTTGTTTAAGAGCCACTGTCTGTAAGAATCAGACAATATAAGCAAACTGAGGAAGTGAATTTTTTAAAAATGGCTCATTTTGATATATTTTGTTCTAACTAATGGACTGAGCATCCTGTGAAAATTTTAGGGGTCTAACTCAAAGCGGTTCAGATTTTATGGCCGGTTGAAATTTCAAATTTGAGCGGTCTCCGCTAACAAAAAATCTCAAATTTGGCTAAATAGGGATTTTGAACTCAAATTGTGCTTGAATGATAACAGAAACAATATTCTCAATTTGATAATCTGAAAATATGTACAACTTTTAACAGAAAAATGTAAAAATCATAACATACAGATAACCCGTTGTCTAAAAAACATGGCTCAAAACCAGGTTTTTGAACCGCGCGACAAAGTTTGAGCCATTTTCTAGGGCAAAATCTCAAAATGGAGAAAATTATAGCTGGAAAGCTTTTTTTTCCCAAAAGTATTCTCAGTGTACTGCTGGAAAACAAAAAATGGGAACCATCAACCTCTCTGATTTTTCAAAATGGCAGCCCGGAGTTGGACTTTTGGAGTTTTTTGCCGTAAATGTTGCATTTTTGCCGCCATTTTAAAAAAAGACGCAAAAATTTCAGGGGGTCAATTATATATTTTTTGGTACATTTCTGGGAGTACTTTCAGGAACTGAACTCAGAAAAAAGGGGTTTTTTGATATTTTTGAGAATTTTCATCTCAAAAATTTTTTAAACTTTGTCGCTTTTTTAGTCTTTTTCAGCACCGTAGGCCACTACTGGGTCATATTATACTCTGAAAAATCCTTGGTTAAGATAGCTGAAATACCTTCTTTTGTTTTTTCCTCATTTGGTGTTTAAATAACCACTAGAAAATGAGTTAAGAACTTAATTTTCCAATTTTGAACCCCAAAAAAGGCGCAAAAACTGAAATAAATGTCAAAAAATGCTATGTTTGTGCAATTATTCAGATAAAAAAAGTTGTCAATTTTTTTAGAAAGAATAACTATCAAGCAATAACAGTAGCAGTGGGCTATAGAGACCTTTTTTTTCAAAATTAAGTTTGCATAATTTTTTTGGGTTGGTTGGGACCCAAATAACAAAAATCTAAGATATTTTTGGATATTTCCAAAAAATGGCGGTTCTCTGCCCTTTTTTATGCCCAAAATGGGCCATTTTCGGGCCATTTTGTTTGGAAAAAAATCTAAAACCTGCTGTGTTGGTGCTACAACCATCAAATAAGGCTCAAAATGATCCTTGGAAAAAAGAAGGATTAGAATGTAACAATTATATACTTCTACCATATATGTAAACTTCAAAATATTTGGATATTGGGCCAAAATTGACCGAAACTGGGGAAAAAAGGGTTTGCCTGGGAAAAAAATCTAAAATCTGTTCTGTTGGTGCTATGAACCTCAAATTATGCTTAAAATATTCCTTGGAGGAAAGTAGGATTAGAATGTAACAAATATATACCTCTACCATATATATAAATTTAAAAAATTAAATATTTAGGCCGAGATAGACCAAAACCGGGAAGAAACTAGGTTTTGCCTGGAAATAAAACCTAAAATCTGTTCTATTTGTGCTGCTAACCTCAAATTAGGCTTAAAATGTTCCTTGGGAAAAAGTAGGAATCAAATATAGCAATTACATACCTCTACCTCATATATAAAATTCAAAAATTAGCTATTTAGGCCGAAATGGACCGAAACCAAAACCGAAACCAGGAAGACACTTGTTTTTGCCTGGAAATAAAACCTAAAATCTGTTCTGTTTGTGCTACACCCTAATTTTGGCCGAAAAACTTAATTTTTTAAGTTTATATATATGGCAGAGGTATATAATTGTTACATTCTAATCCTTCTTTTTTCCAAGGATCATTTTGAGCCTTATTTGATGGTTGTAGCACCAACACAGCAGGTTTTAGATTTTTTTTCCAAACAAAATGGCCCGAAAATGGCCCATTTTGGGCATGAAAAAGGGCGGAGAACCGCCATTTTTTGGAAATATCCAAAAATATCTTAGATTTATGTTATTTGGGTCCCAACCAACCAAAAAAAATTATGCAAACTTAATTTTGAAAAAAAAGGTCTCTATAGCCCACTGCTACTGTTATTGCTTGATAGTTATTCTTTCTAAAAAAATTGACAACTTTTTTTATCTGAATAATTGCACAAACATAGCATTTTTTGACATTTATTTCAGTTTTTGCGCCTTTTTTGGGGTTCAAAATTGGAAAATTAAGTTCTCAACTCATTTTCTAGTGGTTATTTAAACACCAAATGAGGAAAAAACAAAAGGAGGTATTTCAGCTATCTTAACCAAGGATTTTTCAGAGTATAATATGACCCAGTAGTGGCCTACGGTGCTGAAAAAGACTAAAAAAGCGACAAAGTTTAAAAGATTTTTGAGATGAAAATTCTCAAAAATATCAAAAAAACCCTTTTTTCTGAGTTCAGTTCCTGAAAGTACTCCCAGAAATGTACCAAAAAATATATAATTGACCCCCTGAAATTTTTGCGTCTTTTTTTAAAATGGCGGCAAAAATGCAACATTTACGGCAAAAAACTCCAAAAGTCCAACTCCGGGCTGCCATTTTGAAAAATCAGAGAGGTTGATGGTTCCCATTTTTTGTTTTCCAGCAGTACACTGAGAATACTTTTGGGAAATAAAAAGCTTTCCAGCTATAATTTTCTCCATTTTGAGATTTTTGCCCTAGAAAATGGCTCAAACTTTGTCGCGCGGTTCAAAAACCTGGTTTTGAGCCATGTTTTTTAGACAACGGGTTATCTGTATGTTATGATTCTTACATTTTTCTGTTAAAAGTTGTACATTTTTTCAGATTATCAAATTGAGAATATTGTTTCTGTTATCATTCAAGCACAATTTGAGGTCAAAATCCCTATTTAGCCAAATTTGAGATTTTTTGTTGGCGGAGACCGCTCAAATTTGAAATTTCAACCGGCCATAAAATCTGAACCGCTTTGAGTTAGACCCTAAAATTTTCACAGGATGCTCAGTCCATTAGTTAGAACAAAATATATCAAAATGAGCCATTTAAAAAAAATTCACTTCCTCACCCTGTCTGATTCTTACAGACAGTGGCTCTTAAGTCAAAAGTTATCAGATAGAGCATCGTTTACTGTACCAGTGTCGTTTGAAACGACTCTGCAGGTAGTTATTTTTCTCGCTTTGCTCGTGTTAAATATGCTGTCCAGTTTAAATGACAATTTTTAAGGAAAAAGTGGGAAGGTCACAAAGATTAGTGCAACTCTTTGTTGTTTATCAGATCGAGAAAAAAAATAAGACAATTCTAAGTTGCTTTTTTAAACCCTTGGCATAACTTTTCGAATTTAAACATAAAAAATGATGTACACACTTTTTAACATAACGACGACTTGAATATTTTTATAAGAAGAAAGAAGTGTAAGTGAACTAATTTTTTCTTATGCTTTATATCGTCCTTTGAATGCTGTTGTTGTCCACAAACTTTTTGATTTTTATATTTTGATTTACTTTTGAAATATTCTTTTCTATGAAATGAAATTGTTTTGTTTTGAAAAGAATTCGAATGTCATTAATAAATACGATCGTTAAATACATTCGAAACAAAAGAAGAGAGAAAAAGGCAACTCTGGGCAGAAATTAAAATTACTAAAATGTAGATGGGCCTTAATTTCAAAACAAAGGCTGAATAAAGTCTAAACCAAGCTCTATCCGATCTTTTGCAAATGGCGCGAATCCAATAGAACAAACTTGTGGAGCAAGAGACTAAAAGTCATAATTTTAAAACACAAACAAAGCGAAAACGAAAGTGGTGACACACAGACACACAAAGCACCGCTATTAATATATAGATTAAACGATTCTTTTAAAAGACTGTGACCTCTTGTATTAATTGTGTGGTAGGTGGAACATGGTAAACCGTTAAGGGAGATAAAAATAAGATTCCTCGTAGTGACGTTAATTGGGCTATATATATATCATAAAGCTTTCGATGGAAGTCGTTTTTTAAGGTCAGCGGTAGAAATATTAATATTAAAATCAGATCAGCAGCTGGAAATGTTTTTTGACATTTTCCATTTCGCTCTTTCTTCTCATAAAAACTATTGAGTTGATTATAGGGTGAGAAGAACGAAGAACAATGAGGAAGTTTTTCAATTTTAAACTATTACAATTTTTGCTTTACTATAGGTCGTAGATAGCGTTTTCGACTACTCTAAAAAATACCCGATGACTTTTATTTCTTATTTTTGGAAAATTATTGGAATTTTTTAACCCACGTGATTTTTTTGGACCCACGAACCCACGAACCCACGAACAATTTCAACCCACCCAATTCAGCAGACTCGTTTTTAAGTGGAATTCGTTTTTGTCTTTTTTCTAGGATACCAAGGTTCGTGCTTCTTATTCAGTGAAGACTTGTTTTAAACTGTATTTTTCACGCTATCCATTGGACATAGGACGTCCAGAATACGTCGAAATATGTTGTTTTTTTTGACGAGACGTTTTGACGACGTCAAAATGAAACGCTTTTCGTTCGTCTTTGTTCGTCTCATGATGACGTCTTAAATGGATGGTATTCCGACTTACTTTGCACGGGAATCGTTTGGTGTAGCTTGTGTTGGCTTATACCCAAAAATAACCTCAATCTCGGTCAAAATATATTGGGAATTTTGGTTAATTCCTCAGCAGTTTAAAGTTTGAGCGAAAAGGTCACTTTTGGGCATATTAATAAATTTATTCGAATATTTCATTTCGAGAGGGGTTGGCAGACTTCCAGGCTGTATTCTGAGCCCTATTGGACCATTCTTGGACTTTTAGTTCCTCAGATCCTAAGGTCCTAAGTCTTAATTCTAGCGTTAAAACTCAGAGTTAAAACTCAACCCGTCCAACCTACTTAATTTACAGCGCTTCCAAATCGTTTGTGGTTGTAAGATTTATCGTGGGACTTTACCTTTTTTCTCAAATATTATGACTTTGATTGAAGCTCCAAGACCTTTTTGCCTTTGATGTTATTTATATGCAAGTATTCATTTTCATACAGATCAAAGATTGGAAAAAGATAAATAATTTCAAAAAGACGTCATTTATATGGAAAAGAATCTCTATGATTTAAATGAACTGGCTTGCATATAAAATGTCAGTCAGTTTGGGCAAAACAGGTGATGGGTATCCTTTCTCATACCTCAAAAGTCTCTCAAAGGGGTACAAATTCATTAATTAGTGCTGAATGTCTGAATGGGTCCCAAAATCATGATAATCGAAAATCTCCCTCTCTTCACATTTTCCAGAAATTTCGACTTAAATTTTAAGAAAAACATTTAGAAAAGAAATTAACCAAAATTTGGGAAAAATTGACCAAAATTTAGAATCTCTCTGAGGGCCCCAAAAATATCAAATTTTTGTCTTTTTGATGTCTATTTTCGATTGTTGGTTTGAACATATCCGTCACCTTTGCAAAACTAGTACCCCCGGGTTCGATTGTTTTTCATCTCATTACCCGTACTCCTAGAGCCGATGTGGAGATGTGCTACTTTCTCGAAGGTTTTTGAGACTACGACAAGAATAGAAATGGAGACTCGAGAGTAGTTTTTCGTCGTCACCGTTCCAGTCGTTCTAACTTTCAACTATAATCTATATACTTCCTCAAAAAAGAAAATAAGAATCTTTGAAAAATAATTTATAATGTGTACTGTTGGAGAGTTTTTGAGAACGTTTAGACATATCAAATCTATTGTCTTTCTCTGACTGAAATTTCACAATTCATTGGAGTATAATAAAACTTGTTTTAAGATGGTTTAAGATTTTTCTAACAAGCTGTGAAGAAGGTGCATCTCAACAATTTTGCACTTCAGCCCTTTCTGACATGGTTTTTTTCAGCCAATGGGGGTAAAAATAATGGACTGAAACCCGATGAAGAATGATATTCCCAATTTCTTTTGGCTGGGGATTTAAAATCCATTGTTTTCAATTCAATTATGTGGGAAAGGAAAAAATAGCATTTGCTAATTTGATTATTTTAGCGGGAACAAAATTTAAAGCATGATTTTCTACTGGGGACAATATTTTGGCCAGTTTTTCCAGTGGGAACGGTTCCCAGTTGGTCTGTGAGAATGGAGTGTACTACACCACAAGGATAATCCATAGAGACAATTCCCCGTCAATTCATGGACCCCACAGCTGATTGGTTGAAGGTGACGTATTGACTGATTTTAATGTCACTTTCAACCAATCAGCTGCTGGATCCGTGACTTAAGAAAAATAGGTGCCGGGTATGTGGGAGGTCTCTTTTTCAAGAGTGCCTCAAAGGCGCACAAAAACCGTTAAAAAGCAATGCAGTTTTCTGCAAGGGTTCTAAAATTACGAAATAAAAAATCAGCTCCCCCAAAGCAGAAATTTTTAGTCTCTCTAAGGATGGCAAAAAACGTTTAAATTCAGGTTCTCTAAGCGCCTATTTTCCAACTCTGGCTTGGAAAAACCTAGTACCCCGCCCTGGGGTTGCATATGATATTTATAAAAGCTCCTTCTTAATAATCTTTGCTTACCTACACACAGGTGATATTGAAACAGGAGTCCATCACAGAGTGGACGGCGTTTGTTATGCATACGAGCCACCCGAACCCGAAACCAGTGGTACGAAGTATAAGTGGGTTGGTGATGTAATTCCATCAGAGTTGTTCACAAAAAATGCTGACAAAGCAAAGGAAATGGCATGCTTGAGATACAATCATCATGATGTTGACGAAGATTTCCATCACATGCAAATGAATAAAGATGTTAATTCACCATCTGGAAAATACATTTCTTATGGTGCATTGAGATTTGCACGATCGTACTATGAAGGCCAACTGAGTGTTGAAAACTTACAATATTCTAACCCACCTGATACAGAAGCCAGCAACAGCATGTTGATGGATAGGGTGAGTATGTGCGTTACCCACGACATTGATAGTAATTTGCGAACTGACATCCTGGGAGCGGCTGATCCTGATTTTATTGGTTTCAGCGATGTGAAGAAAATTGCTGAAGATCCAGTTTTTAAAAAGATGTTTAATGAAAGGTATGTAAGATTTTTTTGAAAGAACAATTTTATTAGAACACTTCAAAAAATACAAAGGAGTGAAACTTGGTGGAGTTGCTCCTTGGATCAAATTTTGAGTACTCGGGTAAATTAATGCGTGTCCAAATTTTCGTTAATTCTTCGGACCCATCATCACCTCTCCTAGCATAATAAATTATACCTTTAAAGAAGCGCATTACGATGTAGAACATGAAAATCGGTGGTACTTAAATTTAGGTTTTGCCAATTTTGCGAAAAACCGCAAAAATCAAAAAATGCTGACGTCAGCAAAACTTGTTTTTTAAATAACTCCAGTTTGGCTAATGATATGAACATGAAATTTGCACCAAAGTTGCACATCATTAAAAGGATCATTTTGAATAAATTCTTTTTTGAAATTTTGCTGATGTCTGCACTTTATTGCAAATTTTCGTATTTTGCTGATTTCTGCTGACGTCAGCAAAATTTGAAAAAAAAGATTATGCAAAAATTTGGACACGCATTAATTTACCCGAGTAGATTTTTTATTTTTTCACGATGATAACTTTTTCTTCATACATACGTAGTTTAAGTGCGTGTGTATATTGTATATTACATTTTTGGGGGAAAAATCACTTCAAAAGCTAGTAACAATTTTCAGTTCACTTTATTTTTAACACAAAACATAGTATCACAAACTTGGTACAAAGTTAAAAAGAAGAAAACAATCGCTAAGGGCAGTGATTCAAACCCTCGAAAAGCTTTTTAACATAACCCCTGCTTTTATTAGTTTGTGTCCAAAAATTGCAAAAATAAAAAAAATACCGAAAGGTACCGATTATTTTCGTTTTGTTATAACTTTTGAAAATCTTCTATTTTTTTACTCTTTGTTTTCCCTTGCAGCTTTGCCTTTGCTATTTGCATCACTCTTTTGATCATAAAAGTTTTTCCTGGGCCTAAAATCCGTCTTTCCTCTCAAAAGTGATTTGGAATACATTATACTTTCGACTGAGAACAGTAAGGTTTAGACCGACCCCCTCTTTTATATAGGTTTTTCACATTTCGCTAAGTTACCTTATTGGAACTAATTTTCGCGGGAATTAATTTTAGCGTTTTTCACGGTTTTTCGTCAAAATCGCGAGAATTTGAGCCCGCGAAAAATTTTGAGAGTTAAAAACCGCATTATATCTGTATATCATATTCACCACGTTACGTTTAGGTTTGGTATTGCATATCTAATGCAAGGATTATTACAATCAGACGAATCGAAAAAATTTTTCACTGAGGATGACAAACAGAGATTGGTATCGTATTGGAAAGGAACAACTACGAATTGTTTATCACAAGACAAAGATTACGCCGAAGCTCAACGACTTTTGAATCGCCTGATTACCATTGAGTTTACTACGATGGACGATGACCAAACGTTACAGGATTATATGGATGATGGAGGTTGGTACAAAAAGTTCTGATTGGATAAGTTAGCCTTTAATAATGCATTAAGCATGCAAAGAACGCTATGCGACTGTAGTGCAGTGGTCGAGCATCCGGCTACGGTGCACAAGTTTGTGGGTTCAACCCTCGGCCGGGTCATACCAAAGATTCCCAAAATGGTACTTGATGCCTCTCTGATTGGTATGCTCAGCAATTAAAGGGCTCTGACCATAGTCAACAGATCAAATACGCTGAAATGGAGATAAAACTTTTGTTTTTAGTTCCTTGACACTTTTAACAAAAAATCATCTTTATAAGTTGTTTCTGAATTTATTCTATCAAGAGTAATTAGTAATTAAATTGCAAAACTTACGTTATGAACTTTAATAAATGTTAATATTAACCTCCTTTACAGAAAGTGCTAAGTTTTAATTGATAAGTAATTCTTCAGTCTTATACAGTGCTCGATACATAAGTAGAGCGATGTCAGTCAGAAAGAAAAGTTTTAATTGGTAACCTTTTTGTTTCGAATTTTTTTTTATGTGTCTGCAAAAGATTGAAGTATCTAAAAACTTACGGAAAAATTTTCTAAATTGATGTTTCAGAAGTAATCGTCAGCCGTGCAAAATTACTCGAATCTGATTGGTTTAGAGGAGTGCGATTAATCGTTAATTGCACTATTACCACTTTTTGCACTCTTCGGCGGGGGGGACACTTTTGTCCCCTTATTATTTTCTCTTTTTTTACTATATAATAAAAAACAAAGACATCTTTTTTCTTAAATATAAAAAAAGAACAAAGAAATTTTACGTTACAATAGCTTCTTTTAACACTTTTAATTGAAAACAAAGAAAAATTACACTGCAATGTTTTCTTTTTAAGCAAAAGAAAAAAAGGAGGTTTTCGAATGTTTACAAAAATATAAAAGTTTGAAAAAGATTAAAACTATGATTTACTAATGATTATTTACTGACGATTACCTCGGAATCGTATGTTTTGTCGTGCAATTAACGATTAATCACTCGTAACAAAGGAGAAAATACCCGTAATTTGCACTCGTCCTTCGGACTCGTGCAAATTACTATTTTCTCCTTTGTTACTCGTGATTAATCGTTAATTGCACTCCAAACCATACGATTACTAGTACTTATGACTTTATTTGTGCGAAAAATTTGAATAAAAAATTGGTCAAAAGCCACTATTTTCAAGATTTTGAGACAAAGAAGCTTTTACAAAAATTTTCCGAAAATATATTGTTAGTTTGGTTAAAGATACCCCATCTAGTGCAAAAAAATTTTCAAAATATTTTTCTTCGCCAAAAATAAGCTACTCAAAGTCGAAATACTTGTCTTCACAGATGTCTTCATTTTCTTCTTCATCAAATTATTTCAATGCAGTTGTTTATATTCCTGAATCTGAAAAATCTTGAAAATAGTGGCTTTTGACCAATTTTTTATTCAAATTTTTCGCACAATTGTAAACATTCGAAAACCTCCTTTTTTTCTTTTGCTTAAAAAGAAAACATTGCAGTGTAATTTTTCTTTGTTTTCAATTAAAAGTGTTAAAAGAAGCTATTGTAACGTAAAATTTCTTTGTTCTTTTTTATATTTAAGAAAAAAGATGTCTTTGTTTTTTATTATATAGTAAAAAAAGAGAAAATAATAAGGGGACAAAAGTGTCCCCCCGCCGAAGAGTGCAAAAAGTGGTAATAGTGCAATTAACGATTAATCGCACTCCTCTAAACCAATCAGATTCGAGTAATTTTGCACGGCTGACGATTACTTCTGAAACATCAATTTAGAAAATTTTTCCGTAAGTTTTTAGATACTTCAATCTTTTGCAGACACATAAAAAAAAATTCGAAACAAAAAGGTTACCAATTAAAACTTTTCTTTCTGACTGACATCGCTCTACTTATGTATCGAGCACTGTATAAGACTGAAGAATTACTTATCAATTAAAACTTAGCACTGTCTGTAAAGGAGGTTAATATAACATTTATTAACGTCTTTTTAAAGTTCATAACGTAAGTTTTGCAATTTAATTACCAATTACTCTTGATAGAATAAATTCAGAAACAACTTATAAAGATCATTTTCACTGAAGTGAATCCTTGATCTTAGGAGATCATCACTGTGAAGAAATTTTATCAAAATATTTATTCAATATTAAGTTATGATACAAAGTTAATAAGTGATTGACCCCAAAAAACAGCAAAAAACTGCAGAAAACAGCGTTTTTAGACGTCAATCAGCTTATAACTTTGTTTGATATCTTTTGACTGAATAATTATTTTTGAGAATTTTTTTCACAGTGATAACGTTCGATGATCAAGGATTCACTTCAGTGAAAATGATAGTTATAGCACTTTTCTAAAAGATCTTCATTTTTTTCTTCTTCATTTTCATCTTCATTTTTAGAATCTTTTTAAAGATTTTTATATTTCAAATTGTTCCACTCACTAATATCTTTCCAATGATACCAAATTTATAAAGATTGAAGAATTCCTTCAAAAGTTATAGGTAAAAGAAAAAAGAGTGCACACTTATCGTGAATAGACTTTAGTTTTATTGGTCACATCAGTCAGAAAACATATTTTAAACACGACAATTATAAAATATTTACTATGGTCAGAGCCCTCAAGAGAAGGATCGAATGTAAGGGAGCGGTCATTAAGTATAGCATATACCGGGGTGGAAGGGATTTGGGTAGGGCATGAAATTTTTTTCCCTTTTTTGGGTAGGGTCCCGGGGGGGGGGTACTTAGGCAAAATGGGTGCCGGGTATGTGCGAGCCATAAGGGTACCTTTTCTCATTCCTCAAAAGTCTCTCAAAGGGGTACAAATTCAAAAGTTAGTCTCTGAAAGGGTCCCAAAATCACAAAAATCAAAAATTTCTCTCTCAAAGGGTCACGATTTCCAAGAATTTTGACCAAAATTTGGTGAAAATCAAACCAAAATTTGGAAAAAATGGACCAAAATTTAGGAAAAAGTCTCTCAAAGGGTCCCAAAATCACCAAAATTTTGTCTCTCAAAGGGTCGATTTTCGATTTTCGGCTCGGACATACCCGTCACCTCGCAAACCTAGTACCCCCCCCCGGGGGTAGGGTATGAAAAAAATTTGAGGGCTTATTTGGGTAGGGTACGAAAATATTTTGAGCTGAATCTTATTTTAAACAAAAATTTCAATTTTGTCAATTCTAAACTCCATTATTCTTAATTTTGCAAACACTGAAATCTGAGAAATTTTAAAGTGCCATAAAGGGCTCAAGTATACTATTTAGCCTTAAACTTTGCCTTAAATTTATTTTCATGTATTGATCAGAACTGCTTAAAAAGATTTGCAAAAACAATGTTCCTTCTGAAAGTCCATTTTTCAGATGGGACCAATAGACCTATAGAGCCCCCTATAGAGTTTTCATGAGTTTAACAATTAAGAATTTTCTTTTACTAGGCTCCACTTTGATTGATAAACAAAGAAAACCTTCTTTAAAATTCCTATGATGTTTCCATCTTCTCAAAATAATACTTTTGAAAAAAATAAAAATGAAAAATCCCAAAATTTACAGTACTGTGGAAAAGGGTGACTACTAGATCTGGTCGAAGTGCCATAAGTTGGAAAGCTTCTCATTTTAGGTAAATTAAATACATGATAGAAACTAAATTGATGACAGATACTCTATTTTGTTTATGTCCTTTAGGAATGTTAAACGAAAGACAATTTGAAAGCTATTCTATAAATGTGGGGTATAAAATTATTACTTAAGCTGCCATCTGGTAAGTGGTAGGGTACATCCAATTTTTGGTAGGGTATGAAAATAAGAAGTCAACCAAAAAAATCCCTTCCACCCTGGTATATGCTATACTTAATGACCGCTCCCTAAGTGGAACAATTTAGGGAAAAAGAGTGGCGCCCTCCCCAAATTACGCAAAATCAAAGTAGGAAAATAATAATCTGAAACTTATTTATTTTGTCTATTTTAATCAGAAATTGCACAGGGGGTCAAGTGAAGCTCTATTCCACCAACCTGTAAAGTTTTTCTCGCCAGCCCGTTTTTCCTCCTTTTAAAAATTAACTTGAAAACACTTGATAATGTTCTGGGACAATAGAACAAAATTGATTTGAATCATTTTCGCTGCATTTTTCCCAGGGACAAAATCGCGGGTTTTTTGGGTTTTTCTCTCAATTTTTGTCCAATGAAACGAAAAAAGAATCCATGAGACATGCACTTTTTTCTTGTGTTGGTGGTATATGAGCCCCCCCTCCCAGCATCAACTCACGCATTCACGCAAATTTTTCTCAAGTTTCACGGAAACCCAATTTTTCAGACAATCAAAAAAATTTTCAGGAAAAATCGGGGAAACATTTGAAAATCGGGAAAATTATGCACATAATCGGTGGGAAAAAGTGGAAATTTACGTATTCACACGCACAGAGTGGCATAAATTCACGCATTCACGCAATCAGTGGACTTTCTAGCCAGTACCTTCCCACAAACAAAATATTTTCTTTGTTAAATCGCGATAAAAAAAAAGTTTTCGTCTAACAGGCTATGGACTTTCACGTTCACGCAAGTTTTTTCAATTCACACATTCACGCAATTTTTTTTTCAATTTTCACGCATTCACGCAATTTTGTTTTGTAACACGCATGCGTAATTTGTCGTTCTTTAAACCATATGTAATTAATTCCCGTGATAATCAAAGGGGAATGAAAACGTAGAGGTGGCATTTTCGGTCGGGGTTATGGATAGCGACATTTGTCTTTTTTTATGAAATTTGTCGTTCTTTTTTCCTATTTTTAGTAAATGCAGGATTCTTTAGATAAACAGCCTCAAAGATGCGAAAAGCTGTAATAACCATGGTTCAAATTAGAGAATACATGTTCTTTGTTTGAGGAAAATTTTCTTAAGAGAAATATCGTGATGCCTTGACAACTCAAGAAAACCATAATATTTCGGTTTCCAAGGTCTTATAAACTCTGCTTTCCTTAGCCATAGGTCTCCAGGGTCGATGTGAGGTAACTGTGTAAGATTTCGGACCTCAAAAACAATTTACATGTCAATTTACAAGTTTATTTTAGCTAGCCTCTTCACTTTTATATATAGGTGCAAAATGGGCAGAAAACCTTTATGATGTCATCAGTACACGCGAATCTATCCAAGACATGGCGATTGCTGAGATCATCACCAAAGGAAGCAGTCCGTACCACAAGTATGTCATGCTGCTCTTTTGTTTGGCGCCCGATACAGATTATGTGAAGGATCTCCACACTGACATCGTGACGTATCAATTACAAGAATTGAATGAATACTTTGAAGGGACAGAACCAGAAATTGTGGACGAACAGATTAGAGACATTACTAACGCATTCTTGTCAAAGCTAGAAAGTGGTAAGTGTCCTTTAAATATCTAGCCCAACTGACGTTTTTACTAACGCAATCTTGTCAAAGCTAAACAGTGGTTAGTGCACTTCTAATATCTAGCCTAGCCTGGTGTAAATAACGTTGTTTCAACATCCACCTGACGTTAGATGGACATCATGAATGTTAAATGGACTGTTACGACGTTTCGTTTTTCAAATTCTCAAAACTGCTCCAAACTGATGAGAATGTTTTTGAGGTGTTTTTCCTAACGGGCTCTTTATTAAAGCGCATTTAGTATGATTTTTAAGATTTGGCCGTTCAGAAAAATATCTTTTTTCGTGCCCCTTGCTCTTCGGCGCACCTTTAAAAGAGTTCCGCTTGGTGGTGGAGCCACTTTGTATTGCTGGAATTTTTTGTGTTTGTAGACTCTACTTCTGCAATATCTTGAAAGAATACGCCAATTGCCAAGTAAGGTGACGTCATCTTTGAAGCAGTTTTGAATATCATAAAATATTTTAGGTGAACTAGAGGATTTCAACGAAATCAAAGCTCAGCTGGTGCAACTAAAAATTGATATGGGAATTGAATCAATGAACGAATTCCAGGAAACCTTTGCTACAATGGTCGCTAATGCTGTGAATATTGCATTCTTCGAAATTAAGGTGATAACATTTATTTATTCATTGTATTCACCATTGTAATGTCTTCTGACATTATGTCACTTTCACAACAGCTGAGAGTTAATAATTTCGATATCCAATTTTCACGTTGAATACATGGTTTATCGCATCGAGTTTCAAGCCCGAAGGGCTAGAGACGAGACTCCTGGATGGGAAATGAAACCACTTGTTTCCCATCCAGAACGCCCGCGCTTAGTTTTTACACAAACGCCGGTTCGAAACTAAAATCATCGCTAGATTTCAAAAAATGTAGTCCTCCAAAACAAAGGAACCGCTAGATACAATCCGTCGTCATGATTATGGTGTTTTCTATACGAGTTTTGAATGGTAGCTTCAATTTCTTTTGCCTGAGAAGGGTTGAAGTTTCGCCTCTAGCCCTTCGGGTTTGAAACTCAATGGTTTATCGTTCACTAATTAGCAGAAAAGCATTTTACTTTTTCCAATTAATTTTTCATTCAGTCTTTCTCTCTTTTTATGACATTCTCGAACGTTTTACTATCTTTTTTAAGGATGTCAATTTCATTGTTTTTTCTGTTTGTAAAATTCCAAATCACGTAATCACGCAAGAAAAAGGTCCCTGTCACGCCATCACGAAAACCGCTTGGGGGGGCCTCCTCAAGGTGTATAATAAAACATATATGTTAAAATATATGTATTCAATAATTGGTTATTGAATTTATTAACCCTCGGTGATATGTATTTTGGAAGAATTTTTCACCTCGGATTAATAAGTCTCAATAGCCGACTTTTACCCATTGAATATCTGCTTGATATTCAACAGTGTGTTTGGTTAGAGGTGGAGGCTGATGTGTATTAATGTCATATTTTAAGCGACAATCTTGTTCTAAATGGTCCATGGATCGTAAAAAAGGAATATTGATATATTGATACCAAATTTCATCAAAATGAATATAAAGGGGTGTCAGTCATCCGACACGGAATCATGTTGGAAGAAATATAAAACATTAACAGACGCAATGTTACATGGAAAAAACCCGTGCCCGTATGGGACAGGCTAGATACAAAACTTTCCCCACAAAGAAGATCGAGGGTGGCCCATGATGCTTCTGTTTGCGTCGGACCTGGTGGGTTCTTGGGCCTTATATTTTTGGTTCATCTTTAAACAAAATCATAAATCTTCTTTTAGGAGGGCTCATTTAAAGGAAGACTTTGCCCTGCCGTCAAACAAGTGTGCGACAATTACGGCATTACCTCGAAAGTCAAATTTATGGGTAAATGTGTTTTTGGATTGGCTTACGCTATGGGCTTCGTGAACTGTGTGCAAACATTGATGAGGTAATTACTTTTTTTCGTTTAAAGGTAGGTCTACACTTGCACGTGTTGCGGTCACACTTGCTTGGAGAATATTCATACGTCATAAAAAAGAAATACGCGCTTGAGTTGAATAAGCGACTACTTCAATCATCAATAACTTTATTATATTGCTTCTTGGTGAATCACACTCTGATGACTTCTCGATCGCGGTCGAGACAATAGATTTAATTCTAGATCGCCAACTATCACAATGCTCCCTTAGCAGTCTCAAGAATCCGAATTTGAGCCCAGTGTCCCTGCAGATGGTAGCTATGGATGTCAATCTATTCTGGATTGAAGAATAAACTTTGGTTATTCGACAACAGAAAAGTTGGAATCAAATCGGAAATTAAAATTCGAATCGCAAAGCGGAATAGCCGTTACTACGTAGAAAAAAGCCGTAACATCTAGTATAGGCTAGAGTTGAGCGCATGTCATTTTTGTTTTCAACTGTTTTAGGTCAGATATTAGATTGCTTCATTTTCTTGTCTAAGACCACGTGACGGTTTCGTATTATTCCGAAACAAAATGAAGCCATTCTATTGGTTAGAAATGACAATGCCTCCAAAATTGTGTCCAATAGATTGGCTTCATTTCTTAATCTCCAAAAGTTTTAAGGCGCTCTCCACTAGTTAGGGCTAAAATACTCATTATTGATCCAATAAACTTCATTTTTGGTCAAATGAGCTAACCAAGCTCCCACTCATTTTTGTGGTAACCAATTTTCCCGGGACACTTGTTTTCGCGGTGCGAGGGTACTACGTTGACGCATTTTTTTGAACTAATTTTTGCGGTTCACACCCACTTTATTCCGAAATTCTTTCATATTCCTAGGGGTTTTTGAAGAGAATTTTTAGTTAATATCGCATTTCGCGGGACTAATTTTCGCGGTAACACCCAAAAACGCGAAAATTAGTTCCTGTGAAAACTAGTTCCCTAGCCTTAAGGTATTGATTTTTTTACTTAGGTGGGACTCGTTGACTACCGACCAAAAAGCTTTAATCACCGTTGATGCTATGCGATATGGTACGGAAATCATGAGAGCAATGTTCAGTATTGCTGATTATGTGGACGAAAGTTTCGTTAATGGAAAGTGGGATTGGAAAGCAAACAGGGAATTTAGATCAGCTTGTGAAAACCTTGGCATTAGTGAAGGAAAATACGCGAAAAGTCTTCATGCTAAGTTGGAATGTAAGTTACACGCTTTTTTTATCAGAATAACTTCTAAGAATCTTAATCTTATGCTCTTTAATCTACCTTAAGGGCTCTGAACTAGCCTGGATATCCAAGCTCAAAATTTTAGAAAAAATAAGTTTTACCTCAGTCAGACAAAGTTCTAAAATTATATAGCTTGGTTCACCTAGAAATCAGTTTTCATTAATAATGACATTTAAGGCTGAAAAACTCATATAAATTTAAGAGCAGCCCAGCCAGAATCAGATGACTTACTGGTTTTTCCTATAAAAAGCGTATATATCTGAAGATACTGCTCTTCATATGTTATTTTACTAATGTACACGTTTAGCAACATTACTGTTCGAATACTTTAAGTAGGGTAATATTTTTAACCTATGAAGAGCGCTTAATAACTACTTGTGGTATAAAAAGGGAATTTCCCAGAAAAGGGAATTTCCTTAGATTCATTTAACTCTACAAAGATAAGAAAAATACAAACTGACATTTCAAAATGAGTAATCAGATCAAAATAACTCCGGAAAAGTCTTTTTGATGATGATAAAACAATAGAGAGACCGTAAGATAAGAATGCTACCGTTAAGCGGAACTAAAATAATACTGAAAACGCGTGCAAAATTATGAGATTTTTGCCCAACTTCCTTATGCGTGAAGCTATGAATGCCATCCTCATCCTCAGAAGCTTTAGGCTTCCTCCGGTGGCAAAAAGTTAAGAACATCCGAAGGCTTCAAAGATTTTGGATGTTCTTATAAAAAAACGTGTATCAATTCTTGTGGTTACCTGCTAAAAACATTTTATCTCGATTTTTTTCACCAGTTGATGAATCAATTTTTGAAGCTGATATGGCAGAATCACTAGCAGACATTGAAGAAGCTGGTAAATTGGAAGGAAGATTCAAAAAATTTTTCAATATCGCTGACGACTTTCTAAAAAGATTCACAATGGTTTTATCTGTTGCAAACACTGCTTGTCTTGGTTTCAAACTTTACAAAGATTTTAAAGATGATGCTCCAATGTACCAAAAAGTCATTGATGGGCTTCAGGTTAGTTTTGGACTAATTAAAAGTTAATTGTGGATTCTTTCCGTCAAGAGTTATTGAATTACAAAAATGACAATATCAACTTTAAAATGTTTTATTACCCTCTTTCACACAGGGCTTAGTTTTAATGGGTAATTTACCTTTTTGTTTCAATTTTCATGAATTGTCCGCAAAAAATTGAACTATTTGGAAATTTTCAGAAAATTTTTCTAGATTGCCGTATCAAAAACTATGAATGCGTTTGTATGAAAAATTGAGCAAGAAACACTATTTTTAGAATTAGAAATTTAGAAAAAAGCCTTCACAAAAATTTTCGGAAGATCTATTTTTATTTCAACCAGAGATACACCATATACCACAAAAAAAGTTTTCTAAATATTTTCTTTTTACCGAAAATAAGATCTTCATCATTTTTGTTTTCATCTCTTGACGAACTCAAATTTTCGGTTTTATTCTGTCTTCACAGAATATGCATTACACGTTAAAGTTTTGTTCGCTGCTTCAGGCAGATATTATATTTCGTACATATGGCAAATATAAGAAATTCACTTTGGCCAGAGTTAATTCGAGTTTAAAAATTTATACGACCTAACAACCTCTTCTAAATTGGATCAATTTAGATCGTTTACCCTGTCATGTAGTGAAGCTATTGTAGGTCATTGTAATACTGTCTAAGGAATAATTTGACATCACCATGCCGATGTAAGTACCCAAAGTTTACTAGTTTTTAAATTACGATGTTTCCTATTTTTTATGTTTTGCAGTTGATGGTTGGTATTGGCGAGATGGTTTTTGTAGTTTTGGAGTTTACAACAGATCTTGCTTTTGTTCCAATCGTCGGTCAAGTGTTGGCAGTTGTTGGTGTCATCCTCGATATCATTTTACTTATCCTTGGAAGAACTATGGATCAAAAATCACCAGCTCAAATCTTTATCGAAGGTGAAGGTCATGATTTCCTGCAAACCGTGGAAATTGATCAAGAAGTGCTTGAGGATGATGACGACAGTGACAATGGTTCAGTGAGGAGCAGAATCAAAAGAATCAAAAATCGAATTGCAAGAAGAAAACGAGAATTGGCTGATAAGAAAAAACGATTGGAGAATGATCAATAAGAAGAAATGAATGAAGAAAAATGGACAATAGAACAATTGGAATACTGGAAAAATGGAACATTAGAACAATAGAACAAAAGAACAATAGAACAATGGAAAAATGAAACAATAGAACACTGGAGCAATGTTACAATTAAACGATAGAACAATATAGCAATGAAACGATTGCTGACACGAGAATTAAATTTTGAATTTTCAAGTATATGTAAAAATTTTCGTTTGGTATGATAAAGTTTGAGAGGGTCTAAAAATTGAGAAACCAGTGCTTGTCATTTGCAAACACACGGCACTATATTTCTCGCAAAAAATCTCATCTTCATGTTGCCTATAAGAAGGCAACCATTCTTAAGGGCTCTGACCATAGTCGGAAAATTGATTTTCGTATTTGAAAATAAAAGTTATGTTTTAGGTTCTTTAACACTTTTAACAAAGAATTGCCTTATAAATCGCTTTTATAATCAAATCCTTTAAGAGTAATTAAGAATTTATTTGCAAAAATGACGATATGAACTTTAAAAAGACGTTAATAATATGTGGCATCGCCTTCTTTTATAAAAAGTGCTAAGTTTTAATGGGTAATTAACCTTTTTGTTTCAAAGTTTTTTCAAACTGTCTGCAAAGAATTGAACTGTTTTAGATTTTTCGGAAAAAATTTCTAAATTAATGCATCAAAAGTTATGGCTGTTTTTCTATGAAAAATTGGGATGGGAAATTGGTCAAAAAGTACTATTTTCAAGATTTTGAAGCAAATAAGCTTTTAGAAAAATTTTCCGAAAAAATAATGTTAGTTCGATAAAAGATACACCATTTACCGCAAAACATTTTTCAAAATGTTTTTTCTTTGCCGAAACTAAGCTCTTCAAAGTTGAAATACTCTTCTTCGCAAAAGTCTTCATTTTCTTCTTCATATCAATTTTTTTCATTGCGATTTTTAAATTTTCAGACTCACGCGTAATTGGCCTAACAGAACTTCTTTGAGAATTTCTTCAAGAGTTTCTTTACCAGGGGGGGGGGGGGTTCAGGGATATCCGATTCCGCAATTCCGCCAATCTTTTTCCAATTTTTGTCAAACCGTCTAAAAATGAACCGAAATTCCGTCATCGAGAAAAGTTTCTTTCAAATTTAGAACCCAATTTCCGTAATTCCATCTAAATTCTCGGCGAATTCCGCCAACCATGACCGGGGGGGGCCAGAAGTTTATTGAAAGTTCGATTTTGAATTAAATTTCATTAAATAGCACAGTTGAATAACTAAAATATATTTCAAAGATGTTTTCATAAATATACATTTTTCAACTCATAGTAAACACAAATATCACTTATATATTTCTGATATTTTTCAGAAAAAAGCTAAATGTTATGGTAAACGGTAAACTCTGTGGTCGCATATGTCGGCGTATGCTGACATTTGACAAATCTTTTTCCGTGGCAAATAGAAAAAATACGAACGGTAGTTTAAGGGTTAATAGTTCATTTTGCCATGCTCTTGCATACTTCCAAATATAGATTCTTATTAAATTTAGAAATAAAGAAAAAATAGCAAATTTCAAATCATTGAACTCTACTTTCTCCGTGTTTTACTTATGATTTGTATGCAGTGAAGACTGAGTAATCTTTTACACGATACAAATATTTCTGCCAGGCTCCAGTGTTTGAAGGCAAGTCGTCTAAAAGATTGAAAAATCTATTAAAGGCTTGGTGACACGAGAAGTCTTTTTCGCGTTGGTGCAATACAACATGCTCCATCCTACCAACCTGAAACGCTTTCTCGTGTCTACACCCCATTCTTTTTTTTACTAATAAAAGTGAAATCGATAACACTGACAAGAGCCGAGATTAAATCAAGGCGGACACAACCTCCCACCATAAAATCTTTAAAAAAATGATGGAAAAATCATGCAACTTAGCATATGTACATCTATATAGAGTTTATTTATGATGACGTCAGCAGTTTCTTATAAAAAAATTATGAAAAATGGCAACAATTGGACATATTTTGAAACTGTTGTAGCCAATATGAAGTATGTGCCCGAAGGGCTAGAATCGAATTTTTGACCTTTCTCAGGCAAGAAAAAGTGAAGCCCTAAAATATACTCCGTATTTTTGACGACGAATTGCATCTAGAAATTCCTATACTTTCGAGTGATATCTTTTTCGAAATTCAGGTGTAAATTTTAGTTTCAATCTGTCAGCAGACCGCGCTAGGCCGCACAACTTTGATAGGATTTGGTAGCTTTCAAATCCTACAAAGGAGATTTAATTGTGGGCTTATACTTCATTTGGTTGTATGTACCTCTTGATGTAGGAAATATTTTTAAATTCTGTTTCACCATCATAAAGCTAATGGAATTCTCTTTCAAGATTGAATCAGATTTTCACAATTTTAATTCCTGTGCATCAAATGTTGGAATTATTTTTTTTCTGAAATGGCGCCCTTTTCTTTTTGAAATGATGACGTCATCGCAAAAAATTCTTTTTTAGAAAATGTTCCTTTCCCTCATGCTATGGTAATCTACAGTCAAAATTTCATTTTTATTGGTTGAAAAGATTTTTAATTAAGAAAAAGGTGAAGCATGTAAGCTACAGATCAAATCTGTGTTTTGACTGGACACACCGGATCTTTATTTATAAAGATACAGTCTGTCATTTCCATCATCTTTCTTTGGAATTTTTGTTGACAAAAGGGGACATCAACCTACCAAAAAGACCCGGTAAAAGTTGAGCAATAGCATCTTATTGGAGAAAACTTCGTCGCGCGCGGAAGAAAATTTTTGTCGGGGAAAATGAATGTCACTTGGCCAAAAAAGTTTGCCCCGATAAGGTATATATCTAAAAGAGTTAAACTTTTGTAACTTTCACCTTTCACGACTTTTGAATTAAGACGAAAAGGACTGTGGGATTGAATTTCGGTAAACGCTCAGAGAGCAGAGGGCTCGGCTGCGGTGGCAAAATATTCATAAGCATAACATAAGAGCCTGTGGCTTCTTTTCCATTTGGTCGAAAATAAAAGTAAGTCTTTAGGCTATTCCTTCAAACTCAAAAATGTGCGAAAAATTTGCAGTCGGCTTTGGCAAACCTACACTATGGTATTTCTCAAAATAAAACATTTTTTTATAACTGGCTACATGCTTTTCTCACTGTTTGACTTTGCGAGTATAGTATGATGTTTTTTCTTATTTTAATTTTTCTTTCTAGTTTAACCCAACTGAAAAACAATTGAGAGAACAGTTAAAAGCTTGTTGGACAAGGTTGTTTGTGAGTGGAAAAGATTTTTTTTTCAAAATTCAAATCTACAGGTTAGATAGGTTTTGTGATAATCATTAACTTTTTAGCTGTCATTAACTACTGCTGCCCTGTATATTTTATAAGTTTTATAACAACATCAGTTATCTACAAACAGATGAGAGTTATAGACCTTTTCGCCTTTCCATCCGCCATCTTGAATTGTATGCAAAAATAGAGGAACGAAAAAGCCGTGGTTGGATTTAGTTGGAAAGTATGCAAAACATATGCAAGTTTACACAAAGATTAAAAAGACAACAAAGCATCTTATAAATAAATATTATAATCATTAGAACAATACCGTAACTTAGTCTAATGTCAACATCCCTCCTCTAAACTAAATTCGACACCCTTTTCTAGAGCTGAAAAATTAAGAAAAGGTCGAAGTTATTTTATTTGCTTAGTGGTAAGGGAATCAATCACCAATTCTGACTTTTAAATTATTCCTATCTCTAAAGAAGGGTGTCGAGACTAGAAGACGGATGTCGAGATTAGACCAACTTACTACGGTAAAAGATGGAATTTCTCAATCCAAAAAGAAATATTCACAGAACAACAAAAGCCTTTTAGAAATTTGTTCTTAAAGACATAGCATATTCTGTTTTCATGCCATTAAGAAATTCCACTAAGACAGAGTACACACATCAAACTTTCAAAACACGCAAACTGACAGTTAGTCACACTAGGAAATCTAGCTTTCAGAAAAAAAAACATCAGTCATCTACAGGATACATTTCAACAACAAGGATGAGAGTTACCTGAATCAAGTTCGCAAGACAATATTAATTAAAACTTGAAAGTTGGAAACAAAATAAAACGTGCAGCAGCCAAAATCAACCAACCAAAATTTGTCATTCAATTCCCGAGACAGCGCTTCGATTTTTAAGGCCTTGTTTATACGCTAAAGTAAAAACAATTACGCACATGTAAATGGGTCATTGTTTGAGGTCCGGCAAAATTTCCGGGAGATAGCCTATCCGGTAGTGCGCGGATCTAGGTGGGTTCCGCCTCCCCCGTAGATCTTTTTCTTGGTAAGTTGATCTTCAAATTAGTTTTCAAGGTTGGCTTGGCTCAAATTTTTTCATCTATGGCTCAAATTTTAGGCAATTTCTCAAAGTTTTTGAAAATGTTAATTTCATTAAAAAGCGCCGGGTTATTTTTTCATGAATCCCTTTAGAAGTTTTGCGGTGCATTTTTTTGCTTGAGAGTCAAGTAAACGATATAGCGCTTTCGCAGCATTAATCTTTGATACGTATTTTGGCGGGACGCTAGTGTGGCTAACTGACTGAAAGGCAGTAATTATGACGTCACACATTATCAATGTTTTGATTTGATCATTTGGCGGCTCTATTCCCAGGAGAATAATTTACCGTCAGCCGAATAAGGATTATTTTTTACCTTCGCTGATGATTTTTCAGTTTGAATTTATGTCTAATGTTATTGATTTTTGAAGTGCTTGTTCTAAGAGATGAGCGAATATAATTATTTTTGGACCTACCGGGAGGTCCTTTAACTCTTTGGCAGATATGGGGGTCGTTAACGACCCCCCATTAAATTATTGAGAAAAACGGAGTTTCTAGGCTATAAAAAGCCGTGATTTTTATATGTACAGGTGAACTTATGTTATTAGAGACGGAAAAGTCTCACTTGAACGATCATAAACCCGTGTGCTATTAGTAATATGTAGGCTGACAAGCTGCAAAACATTGAAATATTCAGTTTCAAGCAGCCACACTGGTTGAGTTTGAAGTTTGATTTGATCATTTGGCGGCTCTATTCCCAGGAGAATAATTTACCGTCAGCCGAATAAGGATTATTTTTTACCTTCGCTGATGATTTTTCAGTTTGAATTTATGTCTAATGTTATTGATTTTTGAAGTGCTTGTTCTAAGAGATGAGCGAATATAATTATTTTTGGACCTACCGGGAGGTCCTTTAACTCTTTGGCAGATATGGGGGTCGTTAACGACCCCCCATTAAATTATTGAGAAAAACGGAGTTTCTAGGCTATAAAAAGCCGTGATTTTTATATGTACAGGTGAACTTATGTTATTAGAGACGGAAAAGTCTCACTTGAACGATCATAAACCCGTGTGCTATTAGTAATATGTAGGCTGACAAGCT
Organism: Clytia hemisphaerica; assembly: GCF_902728285.1. Classification (NCBI taxonomy): domain Eukaryota; kingdom Metazoa; phylum Cnidaria; class Hydrozoa; order Leptothecata; family Clytiidae; genus Clytia; species Clytia hemisphaerica. The sequence goes on from NW_027103621.1 coordinate 2,127,729, forward strand.
GCAAAACATTGAAATATTCAGTTTCAAGCAGCCACACTGGTTGAGTTTGAAGAAGATTTGAGCAGATTCAACTGGTTTTTATGGTCGAAATCAATGCAGAATGAACTTTTATAGTTTGTGTAATGTTTTGGCTTCAAATTGTTTGTAAAGAGTAACTCATTCTATCACACAATATCCATGGGGGTTGAATTGGTATACGTCAAACGTCGCCCACATTTTTGTCAGATGAAAAGACATTTGTAACATGTCTCATAATCCAGTTTTCAAGCCACAACAAGGCTAACTAAATCTTTTTTGTATAATTCTGAAAGAACACTCAATTTGCATACAAAGTGGCTCTCATTGGACTACCCAAGCTCTTCCTGGTGTGGTTCAAAGTTTTCGTATATAATTCAAACATTTCGTGACGACAAAGACCAGGCTGCACAAGGCGTCTCTATGACCATAATTATAAATGACTAGCACTTGGATTTATCACTGATTTACTTGCTCAAATCACATACAATGGCCTTTGTTTACAACAGAAAGGTTATTTGACCAATTTCATCTCATGGACATTTCTGATTTTCAAGTTATACCGCATGACACCCTGAATGGACGTAGCATAGCTCACGTTATTGCCGTACATGGTTAGAATTTGAAAATGGACATATTAACTGGCCAATTCCTGCAAGACATTATTAAATACACCGTAGAGTCGTTTAATATCGAGATACGTCTTGCAATCTCGACATAGCTGTAGGCTGGTCTTCGAAATAAAAAATCAAACATAAACAAATACATACCGCAGGCTGCATCATTTGAGGCGTGCGATAGCACGTGCACACCTCCACACACACCTAAAATGTCTGAGGAGTGCGATCAATCACACCCCATAAAGTAAGTTTCACAACTGAAAGTTGTGCATAGCTATCACACGCCTAAATTACTAAAATTAAGGTTTTAGGAGTGTGATTGACCACACGCCTGAAATTTTCAAATGATGCAGCCTGATACCAAAGTTATCAATCAATCACTAAATTGTTCTCTCTCTCTATCCACGTCACAGATTGTTAATATAATATGAGAAATGTGAACTGTTATTACTTATATTTGAAAAGAACACTTTAACGATGTAGTAATCACTAAAAAACTAATTAGCATGCTTTCAACGAAGATGCCCAAATCACAACAACATTTTGCACGCGAGGAATTTTTTAGTAGATCTTTTTACCGTGAACCGAAAATAATTAAAAGAACCTGGTTTCCTTATGAATTTGAAAAGGGACAGGGTGTGCTAGGTGCGGTGCCTAGAAGTTTAACGCGGCCTCCTAGCGCCTAGAGCGTGTGCTTGCAATAAATAATAAGGAAATGGAAACCAGGTCGACTAAGCGCGCGAATTATTTTTATCACGTGACTTGAAGCGTAATAAAGTTGTAAAATTTTAATGATGGACACAAGAAAGTTACGAGGAAGTTTGCATGCGTTTTGTGTGTTGTGTAAAACTGCTTATAATTTGGCTGTTTTTTTAATTGAAAGGATTGCAATGTTTACTGAACTTCTAGTTTGATGGATGAACTTGTTCGATAAGAATGATACCAAGAATTTCATTCAAGGTTTGTTTTGATTATTTTACAGATCCGGTGTCGAGATTGCAAGACGTATGTCGAGATTAGACGATCCTACGGTACTTAGAATGTCTAGTTTCATGATTTTGAACCCTTGAAATAGACTCATAAGAAGATTTTCATGTCATGAAACTGATAGTAGATTTATTACAATTTTATACCGTTTTCTGTCATTTTACGCGTTCACCGAAATATCAATATTTTTAGTTTTTGTAAAGCCTTAGGTCTAAAATTTTCAGCATTTGATTATATTGTATATAAGAACATTTGTACAAAGTTTTAGAGAAAACTGACAGTTATTTTGGATTTCATGATGATTTTTGTGAAAAAATAATATTTTTACGTAAAAATTTATTTTTTATTTTCAAACTTGAAATTCCTGCTGACGTCAGCAAAATAAAAATTTGAATTTTTTCTTTCTTTCACCTAAAATTTTTTTACCCAGCTTTCAGAAAATATATACTTTATAGGGTGTATTAGCAACCTTTCAAGAGATATCCCCCTTATACTGAAGGTGTGTAAAATATTTTTCGAATTTGGAAAATTATTAAAACCACTAAAGAGTTAATTTGACCGTTGTCCGTTCGTCTGTTACAAGCTTTTCTCGGGATTGGCTCATTAGTTTTTTTTTATTTTTTGCACAATGATACAAAATAGCAATGCCTGAAAAGTGACGGAGCCCGATTTTTGAAAAAAAATTTTGGGGGGCAAATTTGGGCCAAAAACTACCTAAAAATAAGGTTTTTTGGACTTTGTGCAAAATTGCTTCATTAGTTTTTCCTGATTTTTGGCAGAAAGAAAGATAGAGTGCAAGGTACCCTAAAATGTGGCTGAGTAATTTTTCTTGGAAAATTTTTTTTCGTCGTCAAATACGGATTTTCTCAAATTTGGGCCAAAAACTACCTAAAAATAAGGTTTTTTGGACTTTGTGCAAAATTGCTTCATTAGTTTTTCCTGATTTTTGGCAGAAAGATAGAGTGCAAGGTACCCTAAAATGTGGCTGAAGTAATTTTTCTTGGAAAATTTTTTTTCGTCGTCAAATACGGATTTTCTCAAATTTGGGCCAAAAACTACCTAAAAATAAGGTTTTTTGGACTTGGTGCAAAATTGCCTCATTAGTTTTTCCTGATTTTTGGCAGAAAGATAGAGTGCAAGGTACCCTAAAATGTGGCTGAAGTAATTTTTCTAGGAAAATTTTTTTTCGTCGTAAAATACGGATTTTCGTTTTTTGGGGAAATTCCCTTTTACCATTTTCCTGTTAGCAGCTTTTCTTGGGATTGGCTCATTAGTTTTTTTTAATTTTTTGCACAATGATACAAAATAGCAATGCCTAAAAAGTGACGGAGCCCGATCTTTGAAAAAAAAAAAAATTTGGGGGCAAATTTGGGCCAAAAACTACCTAAAAATAAGGTTTTTTGGACTTTATGCAAAATTGCTTCATTAGTTTTTCCTGATTTTTGGCAGAAAGATAGAGTGCAAGGTACCCTAAAATGTGGCTGAAGTGATTTTTCTTGGAAAATTTTTTTTCGTCGTAAAATACGGATTTTCGCAAATTTGGGCCAAAATGTGCCTAAAAATGAGGTTTTCTGGACTTAGTGTGAAATTGCTTCATTAGTTTTTTCAAATTCTTTGGACAAAGATAAAAGGCAAGGTTCTCTTAAACACGAATGAAGCCTTTTTTTCCGGAAAAGTTTCTTTGGCCGTAAAACTTGGATTTTCTTATTTGGGGAAATTCCCTTATGTCATTTTTAGGGAAAAAGAACATTTCTCGCGATTGGGTCGATATTCTTTTCTAATTTTTTGCACTTTGATGTAAAATGGTAATATTTAAAATCTGATGAAGCCCGATTTTCAAAAAATAATTTTTTGGGGCAAATTTTGGCCAAAATGTGCCTAAAATGGGGTTTTCTGGACTTTGTGTGAAATTGCTTCATTAGTTTTTTCAAATTTTTTGGACAAAGATAAAAGGCAAGTATCTCTAAAACGTAACTCAAGCTGTTTTTTCCGAAAAAAAATGTTTGGCTGTAAAATTCGGATTTTCTTATTTGGGGAAATTCCCTTTTGTCATATTTAGGGAAAATGAACATTTCTCGAGATTGGCTTGGTGTTTTTTCTTACTTTTTGCATAGTGCTATAAAATGGTAATATTTAATTTCTGATGAAGCCTGATTTTCAAAAAAATAATTTTTTAAGCAAATTTGGGCAGAAAAGTGCCTATATTCAATCTGCTCATTACACTTTCTTACTCTCTTGCTATTTGTCCTATTTTTATCTGATTTTGGTCACCAGGTAGGTCCGTTCAACATGTTGCTTGTTAGTTTTCAAGAGAAGCAAATTTAATCTTTCTTCTACAAGATTACACTTTAATATAATGCCAATTATGCATGTAAGTTTTATATTAATACTTTCTTTTTGCATATGTTTTGCACACTTTCTAAGGGAATTTCACCACGGCAATTCGGCCACCATAATTTTTGCATACAATTCAATATGGCGGATGGAAAGGCGAAAAGGTCTATTCTTGATATGTGTAAGTCAAGATAACGTCATATTTTTTAACGGAAGTACCCAAAAAAGCCGGTTTTTGACCTCTGTGTTTCTATTTTTAGTAACAGAGAGAGGTCAAATCCCGGCTTTTTTAGGGTGTTTCCGCTAGAAAAATGACTTACGCATATCAAGAATACCTGAATCAAGTTCAAGCAGTCAAGAACAAGTGCAAATTAGGATATCTTCGGCAATCTCTCCTACTTAGGAGAGTATCTTAAATTGGATACAAAAAAGTATCCAAAATAGCAATCAACATCCTAATCAGTGCGTCACAAACAGCGATATTTTGATGATCGCATGGAAGCGCCTCAAAACACCGTGTTTTTTTTAGTTTTGTCTTGTTTACCCAAACGCTTCAATCTCGCTTAGGCTTAGGGTCAAGACTAGAACTCCCAATACGAGACATTTGCCTGGCCGAAAAAAAATCATCATCGTCAATTTTGTTAAATGTCAGAATCGTTTACTCACTGGAAATACGCAACTTTCTGAAGTTTCGTTTTTTTTTCGGTTGTGCTTCATTTTAAAAATAACGAACATGAAAAGTTACCATCAATCCCGCGAGTAAAAGAAAGTATTCTGACTAGTCTACGAAAAGTGCGCTCGCGCGGCGAATAGAATATCTCGCAAATTAATATTCGCGACTTTGGCTTGGAATAAAAGGGTTCTATTTGACATTTTCTTTGATTTTGTTAAAATCGTTTTGAAAAAATAACCTGATTCTACATTGTTGTTAACCTAAAAACCATGCTTTTCTGAAAGATTGTGTCCTACAACTACAAAAAAAATTATTTAAATGTTTTTACATTTATTTCCCCTGTTTTTATTAAGGGGACCGTCCATATTCATTTGACAATGCAAAACGTCAAATTGACCTTATCCTCTGAACCCCCCACCCCCCACAGATAACGTCAAGCGATTTAAGTACTGATGTATACCAAAAGTTGTAGCCATTTTTCATCAAAGTCCGTACTTGGTTGTACCCGTGCGTGTATGTGTTTTTTTAACTAATGACCTTTATTTAAAAAGAAATTAAAAGCTCCACTTGGCGCTAGGTTGGTGCTGTGCTTTAGGCGTGCCCACCTTCTTTGTCCACTTGTGCGATGTGGTTCGCTCGATCGCGCAAACAATGAAAATATGATGTAATGATATCATAGCGCAAACCAATGGGATTACCGTGAAAAAGGGTAACTTGCATCAGTGGAGGCTAACATGCATATACCCCAATTCACAAACTTGTCTGGTCATGGTTTTCTCACCTTGTAATATGAAAATCAAATTTAAGAAAACATGTAATTAATTGAGGAAAGATAATTATAATTACCATGAATTGCGTTTCCCAAATGACCTCACTTTTACACGCTTCATAATCTGACATCTTGTTATTTAGAATTTTCAAAAGAATAAGTCGCGATTACGTCATTAGTCCAAAATATGATTTGCTGATAGATATGAGCCTGGTTTCCCCATCCACTCGGTAAAATATTCACCACCCTTCAGCCACCCTTGAGAGACAGGGGCGACAAAAAAAAGTAAGTACGCAACCTTATGGAAACCACCTCATTTTGACATTTTTTTTAAACAAGTGGCGAAAACAGGGGAGAGTGTGCAGAGGAGAGCAGGCAAAAGACATTTACAATCACGCTCTTCGAAACTTGTGACATGTTGTTGTGGGAAAAGAATGATTCTGATCAAAGGTACGTTTTTCTATTGTCAAGTAATTTTGTCATAATGTTTCCATGTCAACACTTTGAAGAGAAGTAATACTGCTCTAGTTGGTCTGTGAATTGGGGTATATGCATGTTAGCCTCCACTGATGCAAGTTACCCTTTTTCACGGTATGCGAGCAGCAAATTTTCATGTACTTCATACACGAATATGTTTTCGAAAGCTTATAAAGTATAGTGTGGTTGGTGGTTACAAATATCCGCGATTTTCACAAAAAGGTATACCTTTGATTTCTTATAACGTCAAACCTAACTTTTGAAAACCCCCCCACCCCCTCATAACGTCAATTTGACGTTTTGCGTTGTCAAATGAATATGGACGGCTCCCCTAAGCAATGATTTTTCGGATAGAACCTTTTTATTTTTAATTCTCCCAAAATTGCTAGAATAAAAAAGTTCTATTGTCAATTTTTCTTAATTTCTTAAGGGTGTTTGTATCCATACGCCTTATATTCAATTCTTTGGCCATTTCCACCAAGGACACATTTAAAGAAATGCATACAAGTGCATTAAAAGTGAAATTTGGGTGTTTTTCAATGATTGTGCTAAATAGAACCTTTTTATCCAAATTGAATAGAACCTTTTTATTTTTGTTGCTTCTTACCGGAAAATAATTGCACGATTGGCAAAATAACATCTAAAAGGTTCTATTTGCCTGATAACCGGGTGCGCCACGAAAAGTTTCTCCCTTTGAAACTAATTTTCTCGAAATCTAAAAATTTTAAAAGAACCATTCCTTTTTCATTGAAAAGAAGAAAGATAAACTTAAATTTTGATGGGTCATTTGCTAAATTCGATTCATTAGATCAAAAGTTATGCTCAATTGAATGAAAAAGTTACTTTCAGAAAGTGTTCAAATCGTTAAAAATCAACCTATCAAATTTTTATTTTAAAATTGGCAATCACAATAGCCTTTACATGATTAAGAGCATTTTTCAGTAACTAAACACATAAATTTTGAAACTGAAGGGTCAAAAGGGTTTTAAATCTTCATCAAAATCACTTTAATTTACCTTTACCGAAATTTTCCTCAGATTTTTGGTTCTAGACTGGATAAAGTCTATGTAAAAATACATCAAAATACTGGTTTCGAGGTAGATCCAGCCTACCTCGAAACCAGTATTTGATGTATTTTTATGAATTTTACCCGATTTTTTGACGAATTTTCTTCATTTCATTGAAATTCAACCTTCCTTTACACAACAAAAGGTCATTTAGACAGCTAATTTTAATTTTTAATGACTGAAACGAAAATACTGATGTATCATGTAATTATGCTTCTGTTTGATTTGATAGGTCGACTTTTAACGTTTTCGGGCACTTTCTGAAAGTAACTTTTCTATTCAATTGAGCATAACTTTTGATCTAATAAATCAAATTTAAGAAATTACCCATCAAAATTTAAGTCTGTCTTTCTTCTTTCCAATCAAATAGGAATGGTTCTTTTAAAATTTTTAGATTTCGAGAGAATTAGTTTCAAAGAGAGAAACTTTTTTGTGGCGCACCCGGTAGAACCTTTTTCTTCCAACGAAAAAGTCAAAATTGGGGATAGAACCTAGATTTATCTTCTTAATTTTGAGAAACTGAAAAAAGTAAACAGTAAAATAGTGTGGTCGTGTTACAAAAATACAGGCTGTTTGTAGGAAAAAAATAAGATCTAGCTGAAACTTTCTCTGGACCTTCTCTATAGGATGCTTATACCTCAGGAAAAATAAAATCCCACTGGTGGAACATCCTTTTTTTGGGCAATTTCTATTTTCCCCAGGCAAAATCCTAAGGGCAAAATTATTTGAAAATTTCAAACTTATTTCCAGACAATATCATGTATACCACTTGAAAGCTCTCGAAAAACTATATAGAAGACTTTTAAACGGTTATAGCCATTTTCCTTACCTAACTCGAGATATTTCATGCGCAAGTTCCACTTTTCGTCACATTTTGGTCTAAATTGACCATAAATAGCATCTTCTGCGTGAATTATCTTGAGTTAGGTAATGAAATCAGCTATACCCCGTTTAAAAGGCTACGCAAGCGAGGAAATAAAGCTTGAATGATACATTTCGAACGTAAAAAGTAAAAAGATTTGATTACCGTTTTAATGACGTCATTTTTAGAGGGCTTTACGAACGAAATCATGCTTTTACAAGTAACTTCAGTTCAAGTAACATGTGAACAATAGGGACCATTTTTTTGTGCTTGCGGTTTCGATCAATAGATTAAAGCTGGTTGGTTAAAAATAACTCGGAAAGCTAAAGGAAGCAAAAATTCCCGAGTTAAAAAAATGGAAAATAACTCGGAAAGCTAAAAGGAAGCAAAAATTCCCGAGTTAAAAATTCAAAAATAACTCGGAAAGCTAAAGGAAGCAAAAATTCCCGAGTTAAAAAATAGAAAATAACTCGGAAAGTTAAAGGAAGCAAAAATTCCCGAGTTAAAAAATGGAAAATAACTCAGGTAGTTACCGGAAGCAAAATAAACCGAGTTATGGAATGTAAAATGAAGCCACTAAATTCCAAAAATGACATCATAACTCGGGATAACTCGGTTTTATCGTAACTCGGTTTTTTTAACTCGGAAAAAATAACTCGGGAATTCCAGGCCTCCTAAAAAGTGTCATAAAAGTTAAATTTTATTCAAAGTTTGAAGTTTTACAGCTTTTCTAATTTATTAAGAATTTTTTGCGAGCATAAACTTTCGCAAATGGCCCTTCCTAGAATTTTTAAAGACATTTACTTTCGTGAAAAGGGCCAAATTTCACAAAAAAATTAATACCATGTGATTGGAAACTTGCTTAGCCATCCATTTCAAAACAAATGAACTACATAGCTTTCACTTGCAGCTCTACTTTCCATTTCAAGAAATTGTGTTTGAGTGACAAAGCAATCAACAAAAGAAACCAATAAAACATTAAATAGAAAAGCTGTACCGTGAGATTGGTAACTTGCATATTTTACTTTTTTTATATATCCAGACGGTACAGGCTACATCATTGAAAGTTCCAGGCGTTAGGTCAATTACACTCTTAAAACCTCAATTTTAGTAATTCAAGCGTGCGATTAGGAGTGCTTTGCACAACTTTCAGTTGTGACATTTTAACACTAAGAGAGGACACAAAGAAATTAATTAGCTTAAAATTGGCTAAATTAAAAGTAGAACAACCAGCCAAACTAGGAAGACTACAACAAAATGCTAAACAAAAGAGGTATATATACATAAGATTAAGAAAAAGGTGGTTGTTAAATAGTTGCTTGAAGCGAGAGAATGCTTTCCTAGGTATCAAAACAATTGGAAAAAATAGATTTTACTTTATAAATTATGTAAATAGAGATAAAATGTTAATCTAGTGTAAAAGTTCCGACGCATTTATATACCTTATATCTTGTTCTTGAGTTTCCTGTCCATACAGGTCTACTTTAGGCATATAAACTCTTTCTCGAGCTGAAAGCTTCTTGATGCCTGCCTGACGCAAAATTTACACCATAAACTTTTGTGAATTTAAGGACATAACCCTTTTCGCGAGTATAAATTGTGAATCAAGACATGAAAATGAAAATTTTGACATGAAAATGAAAATTTTGACATGAAAATTTTATAAAAACTTCTAACTTCTTTATCCCTGGATAAATACTTCTTGAGTTAGATTGAGACATTTATCTTTTAACTTATGAGGCTTAAAATCACAGGCTAAAATGTACCATTAAATTTTACATTTTTTTCAAGTTAGAAGTTTTACAGATTTTTTATTTTGTTCAGAATTTTCCCAAGCACAAACTTTTGTGAATGGACCTAGTAATGGTTTTAATAAAAGACATAAGCTTTTACAAAAAAAGCTAAAACTCCCAAAAAAGGCCTTGGAACATTGTGAAAGTTTTGACTTGAAAAAGTTTATACGCCTAAAGTAACAATATAAAAACAAAACTCTGTGTATTTTCAGGATGTCAGTAAATTTTGAAAAGCTAAACTTTGGAAAGAATTCCGTCACTGAGGTTGAGCACACAATTTTCACTCTAAGTGATGGAGTCCAGCTTGGAATGAAGTTATGGCTGCCATCTTCTGTTGATCAAACATCATACTTTTCAAGTCTTTTGACCGGTGACACTGAAAAATGGAGCAACCCCATCTATTCTTCAGGCGAGGGATCTCCATTTGGACAAAAGTTTCCTTGTATTTTGGAATATCTTCCATATGCCAAGGACAGTTCCATGACACTTTCCAGAGATCATCAACGTCATCCCTGGATGTGCTCACATGGTTATGTTGTATTACGTGTTGATCTTCGCGGGACTGGTTCTTCTGGAGGCTATTATTATGGAGAATATGAGCAAGCTGAAATGGATGACTGCATTGAACTCATCAATTGGCTATCTGTACAAAGCTGGTCAAATGGATGCATTGGAATGTACGGTAAAAGTTGGGGAGGTTACAATGGTCTACAAATGGCTTACAAACAGCCAGAAGCTTTAAAAACCACAATCTCTTTGTATTTGACTGATAACCGAGCAACAGACGACGTACATCACCAAGGGAATACTTTGATTCCTAATGGTCTATTGAGTTGGTCCAATTTCATGTATGCTATAAATGCACGACCTCCTCACCCAAAGTATTTCAATGATATCACTGCTTGGAAGAGATTTTGGTTGGATCGATTAGAAAATAGCTGTGAATCATTCCTAGGTGATTGGTTGGCCCATCAAGATCCGAATGACTCCTTTTGGAAACATGGTTCAGTTTGTCATGATTATGATAAAGTAAAAATTCCCATGCTTATTATTGGTGGTTTAGGAGATGCATACTTAAATGCTATTTTGCGTATGGCAGGCAAACTTAACGACGCATCACGATTTATTATGGGCCCCTGGGTTCATGACTGGCCTGATGTATCAGTTTGCGGTCCAAATATAGATTTTCTACAGCTTTGTTTGTCCTGGTGGAATCAACATTTGAAACCAGAGGTGCAATCACAAACTCTTGAATTACCTCGATTATCATTTTATCTAAAGGATTCTCACCTTGCCAATGAAGTGTTCAGTGACGCTGTTGGAAAATGGATCGGTTTCCCTAACTGGCAAAAATTGCTCTCAGATTACGAGAAATCGACACCTGATTCACTTGCTAATTCACATTTGAGATATCTATATATCTCGTCATCAATGTCTGTCGAATATAAGAAACCAACTGTCACTGCAGACAAGATTGAATTAAAGCCTCATGCTTTGCAAGGGGTAGATTGTGGTGAATGGTTTACTTCTGATTACGGTCTTCCTGGTGACCAAGCTCAAGCTAACGCATATAGTGCTTGCTGGAAAAGTGAGAAATTAACCAACGATTTCGGTTTTGCTGGATTTTCAAAATTTTACGTTTGTATTTCAGCTGAGAAAGCTGGCAGTTTCAATTTACAGGTTCGAATCTGTGATGAATTTGAATCTGGTGAATCAACATTGATCACTAAAGGTTGTTTGAATCTTTGCAATCATGAGAATGGATGGGTTGGTCATTTCTCTGGTGATGAAACCATCTTTGAAATTGGTTTAAATTGCACTGGGTATACTGTCAAACCTGGTCATTGTATCCTAATCAGTATCTCACCAAATTATTATCCAATGATGTATCCAGCTATCAATAACCAAGGTTTATTTGTCCACCCATCCAAGTCTTGCCTTATTATTCAATCAACTGTGGGCGAAGAATCACAGCCTTACCTACCTTTTGACAAACCAAAACCTTTGTTAGAGTTAGATTGCGAAACAACAGGTGGGCATAAGCTTCAGATGTCTTCAGAAAAAGTCGATCATAACTCTTATCTGTTTAAAACCACATCTGATGAAGGCATGACAAGATTCCCCCATCTTGGCTACGAATGTCACAGTAGAACAGAAGAAAAATATTACACAGATGAGTTAGTAACATATGCCAGCATGGATGGTATCAATACTATTGAATCCAATTTCGATATCGGGAATAATGAGAAAATGAAAACCTTCATTGAAGCTTATGAGGAAATTAAAGGAGATGACAGACATTTTCGAATCAAGGAACACTTGAAAGTTTCAATGAATGGAGAAATGTTGGTTGAGAAGAAGAACACACGAATTATACCTAGGAAATATGTGTAGGATGTTTTATGTATGCGATTTGTTCTGTTCTGTTTAGCAACCAATGTAGTTTGCTGGACATGCTCATTAAAAACGGCAAGTTTTTGAGGTTTTTGTGACATGTTATACCAATGTTACTTAATTTAGCTATTATCTTTCTAACAATAAATGGTGCTTTGTAAGACTTGGCCTGATGTTTTATGTTTCGATTTGCTCGATTCTGTTTAGCGAGCAATGTAGTTTGCTATACCAATGTAGTTTGCTATATTTAAGATATCATGATCTAAATCACGCCTAGGTCTGGAAAGAAAGAGTTTGAAAGATTTTGATTTCGAATGAATTTTACCAGAATTAATTTGAATAATTAAAATTCCTACCATTCCTTTTTTTATTTTTCAAATATTATATTGTTTTATTATTGTATGTATTTTTTAGGACTTTAATGCGCCGTCGTTTAATCTAGGGTTAATTTAAGGGTTTTTTCAATAAATGTGAAAGGGTATGCCTCGTTACTTTAATATTTTACAATAATTTTGGTTTCTTTTAATAAAGCCATTTCGATACTACTACGGACGTTTGGCCTAAAATGGAATTTATACGTTGACATATTTCATTTCACGCGAGCAAGTGTCTGTACCTTGAGCTTAATTCATTCTGTTGTTTTTTTAATCAGCAAGTCAGTTTTTCAACTTAACTCTGAACCTTGGTATTCTTATGTATGTTGTGCTTATAAAATTCAACAAGCATATGACTTAGCAGACTTAGCTTTGATCATCGAGCTTGTCTGCCCGAAATACAAAACGTCAAAGTTTTTCGTTTTTACGTGTATCGCAGGTCTTTAACTTGTTTTAAATTTATAGGAGATTGTACTTTTTTAAGCATTTTTAAAATTTTAGTCTTTCGTTTTTCTTTTGAATATGAATTTTTTAAATGTGTGAAGTTGTTCTTTGTTGTTATTAATCTGCCTGTTTACTGGCTGGCCCTCTTTAACAAAAACATTATCAAGTCAAAAATTTGTCAGTAGAGGATCCAATGTTCAATACGCTTCAATTTGAAAGGGATGAATTTGTTATTTTTCATTGGTTTTTCAGACATCGTTTATATACATTTACTTTGACAAATTATCTTCATATTCTCATATTATCTTGTTAAATAGCCAAAACATAAAAAAATTATCAACAAAATGGAGAGAAGGACTGAAGAGGTGATTAAAGACGTCAAAATGAGAGCCAGACCTGGTGAATATTTTTAACTTTTTTAGAAATGATAATCGATATAAGAATTCATGCTATCCGTGTATCAATCAAGGCATTTCAAATTTTCATTCCTTTAAAAATAGTTACCAGAGGCAAAGGTTGGTATTTCTCGGCGAGAGGGGCTATTAATAACGACGAACGAAATTAGTCCTCAAACTTCAGAATTGCTTTAAATACCCTCTCATTTTTCTTCAGAACTGAAAAGCCTCGAAGGCTGGCAACGACTTGGTTACGCTGATTCATTTGACGCTTCACTAAGCAGGCCGTGTGATAACGTGCCAAGGGTCGATTGCAGTACTTTATCACACCAAGATTTTATTGAACAATATGAGAAAAAATGTAAACCTGTTGTATTAACTGGATGTCAGAAACACTGGTTGGCCAATAGGAAGTGGACTTTAAAGGTGAATAATACACTATGGGTAGGAATTCGTAAAAGAAAATCTCCAAACGAAAAATGTTCCAAAAATTGTGAAAATCTACTTTCGTACTCTCTTTCGATCGTTATTATAAAGGCCGTTGAGATGTTGATTTACATTACAAAATGAGATGCACAGAGAAAAATAGCACAACATTAGCTCTAAATTACTTGAAGGTGACTAAGTGATATTTTTGTTAGACCCTAGCGTTTGATCATTAACCCCAGTATGTGAATCAGCCTGCCTTCTTTATTTAGCTTACATTTTTTCTTATCTGATGACTTGCTTCTCCTTACGAAAGATGCCCGGTTCTGTATTGAATGGTCTATGAGTCGTCTCGTTAGAACCGTCTTACGCTTTATTTTCTGGATCAAGTGCGTTAATCCGGCGCGAACCACTAATGGCGGATTAACGCACTTTATCCAAAAAATATAGCGTAAGACGGTTCTCTGATCCTTGATCATTAGTATGCAAATCGACTTGCCTCCATTAAGCTTTCACTCTTTACTATCTACTACTACCATAGAAACTAGCGAAGAAATATCGCAATCAAAAGTTCAAAGTGGGCGAGGACGACGATGGTTATTCGGTGAAAATGAAATTCAAATATTATTACGAATATTTGAAAGGACAGAACGATGACAGTCCTCTCTACATATTTGATGGTTCTTATGGCGAGGTAAGGTTTCTAACTAAAAAGTTAAGGACTCAGAACTGGATTAATCGTTTTGGTTATTATGGTAGTTTTGGGTTCAATCTCTGGCTGGCTATCTGCTAAATGCTCAGCTTTCTAAAAGAAGGATCAAGGGTAAATGTAGAAAATCCAGGCAGAAAATCCAGGGAGAAAGAGTGGCGCCCTCACCCTACCGTTTCGAAAGAGAAGCCTTCGAGCCACCTTGTATTGTGGTCGCAAGACGAGCTCAAGGATCTTCTTCAATTTTAGAAAATAAATTCACAAGATTTCAAAGGAGTTCTTCTCCATTAGTTTGCTTTATATAAAGTCTACTTACTTTTCATTCCAGCCTGTTTTTTTTTTCGGTACTTGAGAGTAAGACTAAGATATTAATTTATATCTTCGTAAAGGCTGTGCCAGTAATTTTCGCAGATTATCTTGTGTAGCCACACAAGGTAGGTCACATGTGGAGCAATCAGACATGCTCGGAGATTATGATGTCTTTTCCGCCTCTTTTTTTTTATCAAGCATTCACGTAAAAGGAAGTTGCTACAAGATTATGCACCTCCAACTTTCTTCCAAGACGATTTGTTTCGGTATGCAAGCGAGAAAAGAAGACCTCCTTACAGGTTGGTTGACAAAAATGAATTGCTTATCTTTTGAAGTTTGGTTTCTAGCCTGTTGTTTGGTACCACATTGTAACATTCATACACATGGTTTGGGTACCCCCCTCTACAAAGTTATGTAGGTGTCTTCTAATCTTGGTAACTTTTTAAATTCTTCTTTTGAATGAAATGTTTTTGCTGGAGTGTTTTACAGGCTTAAGATTTTTAATTCAGAATTAGAAAAATTTCTAAAAGACATCGTAGGGGGATGGCATTATGAATTTGCTGGGATTGAAAATTTCCTCAGTTCAAGGTAGAATTTATGAAAATTTAAGGCCCCTGAAAAAGTACTTTTATAGTTTCATGTTTTTGAAATAACACAAGCTATGACCTCAGAAAGCTCTTTACCGAAATGTTACAAATTTTCTATAATACAGGTGGGTTGTGATCGGACCATCTCGTTCGGGTACTGGAATACATATCGACCCTCTGGGCACAAGTGCTTGGAACGCGTTGTTAAGCGGACATAAGTGGTGGGTCATGCTACCGACGGAAACACCCAAACACATGATCACCGTACCTAAAGGTCTCTTTATAGAATTGTTTTGAGTAGAATGGATATGAGTCATGATAGCGTGTAGATAGCTAGAATATTTATCTTTTTAATTTCAAGTTTAAGAAGCTAACTCCAAAAAACTACTTTATGCAAATAGATTCGCCATAATTCCACGATTCTTTATTATAGGGCTAAGTTTAATACCCTTCGACATCAAAAATAAATTCACCCAAGACCCCTTTCTCTTAACAAATTGTCGGCCGACATGTTTTCCTAAGGCATGATTTGACGACACTTCCTAATTTCTAAATGACCCTTTTTGAAGAGCTATAATTGCCAACCATTAAATAACACAATGTTATTATGTAACATAAACAACTGAACTTGCTTTTTCACAGGCGAAGGTCAACACCAGTCTGGAGAAGGCGTTCAGTGGTTCCAAAAAGTCTACCCTAAAATCAAAAGTCCAACATGGCCGAAAGAATACGCTCCGGTATGCAAATTTATATTTCTTTAAATTTCCAGAACAAGGCTTAATTTTAGCAAAAATCTAGTAAGAATAAAACAAAAGCCGAGGCTCGAAATGAATAAGAAATTTCTTGTAACAGCAGAAACATTTCGAGGAAACAATGAGTACCTATCTCGTTTGAAATACAGTATTGAATGGAGGATGGATGTTTCAGGCTTGAAGTAAGTTACATGAAATATTGAATATTCTTGACAAATCACGGTGGCATTACCTAATATTTTCTTCCTTGAAATGGGCGATTAAGTCTAGCAGTTTCATTTTGAAAACCCCTTTCTGAACCAAATCGGACTAAACATCGTTGGGCTTTTTTGTAGTTGGAGATCCTACAGAAGCCTGGGGAGACTGTCTTCGTACCCGGTGGATGGTGGCATGTCGTGTTGAACCTGGGTCAAACAGTGGCTGTTACACAAAACTTCGCTTCACCTACTAACTTTCACATCGTCTGGCACAAGACCGTTCGAAGTCGACCCAAATTATCTAAGTACTGGCTAAGTCAACTCAGAGTAAGTAGTACTGTATTTTTTGCCTTGTTTATGTATTAAAATTGAGTACAAATCTATTCCAATTTTCAAGGAAGAAGTTTAAACTTTTTCGGAGAGTTCTTGCGAAGTTGTGAATTGTAATAATGGCCTTTTTTAATTTCGCATCCAAGTATAAGGCTATATGCTGATGCGTTTTTCAAACTTGATGGCAGCCACTCTATAAACTTTTAAAGTACATGGATAAACTAATCTCGAAAATACTTTATGTGCAAATAAAATAAAATAAATACATCATTGAAGGGATAAAGAAGTGAATGGGGAAAACTAGAATCAGAGCATCAGTGGCTTAAAAGACGTTTGAAATTTAGAAGAGTAAAGTTAGGAATTGGACAACTAACCAAATACAGTATTAAATAAAATCAACTTCTTTTCATAGATGTATCGACCGGAGATAGCCAAGATAGCGGACCAAGTCAACATCACCGGTAGCAGTGGCATTGCATCCGATTCAAGTTCAAGCAGTTCCAGCAGTTCCAGTTCTTCCGAATCGGATACCGATTCTGAAGATTCTTCACCCGATTCGGTTTACGAAGATGATGATCGACGAGAAATTCGGGAAAACGGACAATCTTCTCCTAAAAGGTAATTCGGGTTTTTTTTTGCTGGAATCTTCGTTTTTTGCTTTGAAATTTCATTTAAAAACCCAAACTTATTTTCAAGAAGGTAAGCAGTCTTTTTCGCTCTCCACGTCCAAGAGATGTGATACCATTTGAATCCATTTGATTTCCTTTTAATCTTTCACGTCTGATAGACGGTGTGAAAAAACCTTGAAACTAGCGAAAATATTTTCGTCAGGCCGAGACTGTCATGCGAGTCCCATTTATATAAACTAATCTCTTCCATTCTTAGGCGAAAGACTGATCATGAGCCTTGAGCTGAGACATGTGTAATTGGTTGTTGGTTTAAAGCTAGGAGATATTTTTCATATTATAGATGAGTTTTTATAATTTATTAGCGAAAGCCTCCGTTCGTAACATAGTTCCTAAAATAGGACCAGACCGGTCAGGCGAAGGAAACTTATTTCGTGTCCATTTTTCTAGATATAGTTTTTTTTTGATTTTATTTATTTTTACTAATAAAAAAGGTATGAAACCACTAGCGATAGTTGGTGGAATGTTTTATAAAAAGCTTAGGTCTGAAAGACCATAACCGCTCACTCATATTGTAGTATAAAATCGGCACCCATGTTTTAGCACCCTTCTTTTCGTTGACTTGAGAAAATATGAACTCCTGCACAATTTCTAAACTCCGATTTCTCTAAAATGCCAATATTCAGGGGTCATTTGATTCTTAGCTTGAGCTTTTGCACTTTATTCAGTCCAATTTTCACTCCTTTTTGATACTACTTTGAAATAAGAAGGTTTGGGCTGGGATGAAGGGTGTGACGTCTTGATTAAACTGTTCTGTTGTGTAAAAATTTAACGAAATATAAAAAAGAAATATTCTTTGCGTTCTGGTAAAATTCTATCATTGTTGTTATGATTCTTAAACTTCAGACGAGCTAGAAATATCTGTCTGTGTGAATGATTATGGGTTCTTTAGTTTGGTATGATTGGAATTTAGTGTCGTCACAAAATAGTTTCTTCAATTATTGGCAGAACTAATTGTACTGGTGCAAATTTGCTGCGTTTTAAAAACAATTCTATGTTTCACTGAGATTTTGGCTTCTATTTGTTTCATTATATTTTGTTTTTCCTTTATTTTTAGCAAAATAAATCAATTGAATCTACTTGTGTTCTGTAAATGACTATGCCAATAATTGATCCATTTATGTGTCAGAAGAACTGAGAAGGCTTCCAGGCCCGGAGGGGGCACTCGATTTCTAAATGACATTATGTGTCGCCAAAAAAAGTTGGCTTACAAAATTGCCTTTAAAGACGGCACATGCCGTGGGTCGGACCATATGAGTGCCTCGGGCAAAATGGCACCGAACATAACCACAATGGGATCCAACAGTTACATCAGTTTATTAAATGCATACAAAGACGGTTCAGCAAGAAATTGATCATCCTTAACGTTGAACCAGCTCAAAACATTTGAAGAAGCTGTCATCATAATGGTGTTTGTTATTGGGACTCAATATGGATCCTTCAAGGTATGGTCAAGGTTATTCTGGATTCACTGTGAGAGACAAGTCTCAAATCTTCGCGAGAAATGAATAGTATTTCATGTCACTTTAGATCATGTATTATAGGATGGTTCCATAATTTGTGAAATACTGTTGGTTCATCCAATAATGAACCGTATCGTATGGTAAAGCGCTATTTACAGTCGTTTACGTGTTTCTCATTGCAGTGACTTCCGGGGGGAGGGAGTCAGCCACATTGACCGACAGATATGTGCAGCGGTTAAGGGTATGTTTTCACATAGATTTCACATTATTTTTGATACTTGGGCCTTTATGGAAGCCCAAATGTTCAAAAATATCGCAAACCTAGGTTTGCGCTTTGTAAACCTGGAATTATGCTTTAAAACCTAGGTTTACACTTCGTAAACTTGGGTTTACGCCCTGAACAAGGTTCATGAAAGAATGAGTATTGATTGGTTAGTAAAAAGACCTAAACCCGCAAACCTAGCGTAAACCTAGGTTTGCGATCTTTTTGTGCATTTGGGCTTCCATAGGGCCTTGAGAGAAATTGAGAGGGGGGCAGTAACGATTTTATCCGCGGAAAGTTGATTGCGGGCATGCGTAAACCCGTCCATTTATTGAGATTGGAAAACAAGGCTTCTGCCCTATATGAGGAAATATTTATAATTAGAACAAGAAATCCTATTAATATACGAACTGAGCGTTTCCGTAACACTTTTTTTCCGTACTGCATATCTCAGTGGAATGTTCTGGGAGGTAATATACGAGATCTACCTTCAATTAAAACTTTCAAAAAAGCAATCTATGAATTTTTGAGACCAAGCAATCTCATGTTTTTGATGTTCCTGACATTCAAGGAGTGATCTTTCTTAATCGACTTCGGGTCGGTTTCAGCCATCTCAACGAGCATAAATTTAGACATGGCTTCCGCGACACTTTAGACCCTTTCTGTGGTTGCCGAACTAACTCTGTTGAAAACACTCAGCACTTTCTTCTGCACTGCTCTATATATTCCCATGTAAGACAATCTTTGTTCGACAAACTTCAGACCCTAGGCATTATTTTTCATCCGCGGCTTAACCCTCCTTTTTTCTGTCGGCTTTTATTATATGGGGATGAAAGTTTGACTTCAAATCTAAATAAATCTATTCTTTGTTCTGTTGTTGAATTTCTTAACGAAACTGGAAGGTTTAGCGGTGCTTTATTTTAGGCTTTTACCTAACAATGGTAGCTTCCTTCTCCAAGATTTTTTCTTTATTTACTTATTTATTTATTTTTTACATAGTCTTGTACCTCTGGCGATATAACGTTAGTTCCTAGCGAGGGGAGGGACTATATTTTATGTTTAAGTAATATGTTTTGTAATATATGTTCGTAGTGTACACGTGTTTTTGTCTCAATGAAGAAAAAAAAATATTATTATTTCCTTCAATCTTTTTGAAATCGAATTTGAAATAATCAGTTTTGTATAATACAACCAACATTAAATGTATTACGTATTATTGAAAATATTGCTGACAAATAAATAATGATGAATTATTATGTGCAAAATTACCTGGAAATAGCTCATTCAACAAATTACAGTTATAAAATATAAAATATTATAAATTTACTTTTTGAAAGTTATATAGACACTTTATTCCAAACCCTGTTTATTCAGATTGAAATAATCTGCTAAATTACTCCGGGCCACTTATCGGCGCCATCCAGTCTATCAAAAAGCCATAAGTGATCCCAGGTTTAAGCTCTAGATGATTTTTGAATAGTGACTCTGAATTAGACTAAGATGCTAAAGCTTTCTAATCCCGTGGGGGGGGGGGCACTGGATTTTGAAAACGACCGTACGTTCGGCCAAAAATCAGGTCTCTAAAACTGGACCCTTACAGTGCAGGAAAAATTTGGCTAAAATCAACCCTTATAGTGCAATTTTTCAGGGCAAAGTTTTTTGAAATTTCTCAAATTTTACCTCAAAATTTGGTATTTTCTCAAATTTTATACCCTTACAGTGCACTTTTTCCCACTTGCTCACAAATCAACCCTTTCCAAAGTCCAAAAAACCTACCCTTAAGGGCCGCACGTCCGGTAGGTCACTTACCTGGAGTGCCCCCCCCCGGGTTTCTAATTTCTTCCTGTTTGAGAGAGACGAGCTGGGTAAATCTTCCAGCTATGAAAGAGGGATTCACATTTCCATTATGTTATTACGAATCTACCTAACTGTTATGTATTAGGCTTTCTAGTCCAACCGCAACCTCTATTTTGCCAATCGGTCCCTCTTGGAGATGATTGGCCGAAATTATCAAGTTGTTGCTCAATAAAGCTTTGAAAATCCACGCCATAATTTCGTCGTCGTTTGTTGAAACACATTACTCTGTGTACCACATACAGTGTATAATTTCCGTATATATTGAGTCTGTTAATAGTCAAAACATTGCTCTTCAATTTTTCTTCTTCGTTATCGCCTTCGGTTCAAAACCACTACCGTCACTGAAATGACGAAATTTCCAGTATTAAAGTCAAGACAAAATGTTCAACCTATCCAGCATATTATCATCTAACTGATGGCACTAGATAAGAATACCTTGTCGTTTATAAACGCTTATAAAGATAAAGCCTGATATACATGAGGACGAGGTTGAACAGTCGACCAGATTAGACTTTCGTTCATTCATCTCTACATTCTCATTACATTTCCGGTCAACCTCGTCCCCTTTATTTACGATACTTATGGACGCCAGAGAATACCCTGGTGTTGGCTGATGCGAGCCCCCCTCTCAGAGGGGGAACTTTTCAAAACAATACGTCATAAAAAAATCTGACGTTACAAAGTTACATTGCTGTTGGACGTAGAGCATCTGCGTTAAAGAAAAATGCAATGGTTTTAAATCCAGGAACAAATGAAATCTGACGTTTAGCTTTTGAATTCCGTAATCTTAGGCGTTCGAAAATAAACAAACAATGCCAGGGTATTTTTAGCGCTATCAGTAAGCGTCAAAAGGCAAACAATACGCAGGGAACGAGGTTGATTTCCGGTATGTTAGTAGACATGAGACCCACCACTGCGTATTTTTCATGATGGTATGACTTTAAGATGTTAAGCGCTGTCCATACTTACTAGAGAGCCCCCTCACCAAGTTATGTTTAGTACGCAAAGAATCGCCCAAATCACGCCATCACGCCTTAATTTTCCCATTTTTCCTTATTCCACCCCTTGTTCACGCCAACATGAAAATATTTAGAACAACTCTTATCTCGCGAGAAGAACGCCCCGATCACGCCATCATGAAAACTACCGAAGGTCCTCTAAAATAAGTCCAAGATTCTTTATATAAATCGTGCTCCGCATATTCAAGACACACCTTATACAGATTTTACTGAAGAAATCTGTTACCTGAAACTGTGTACGGTGACTTTAATGTAATCAGAATCCTCAGCAATTTGTGGATGATTTGCTAAGTATTCTTCCCTGATCTGAAAAGTGAAAAAAATAATGCTCTTTTCAATATTCATTTTCAGATACTGCAATATAAAATAGTATCTATGTTCAAGCTTGTCATAACACACAATTCAAAAAAGCAAATAGCAAATTTTTAAACTTTAGAAGGTTGATATTAACCCAGGGTAACACCCTGTATTCGATCGATATGTGCTGGGATATGTAAATGAAAACCTTCTTCCCTTACTTACCCCTTTTTCGAGTTTTTCTTTCAAATCCATTGCTTTTTGTGAATTTAAATCCTTCAACTCCGTCGAAAATCTTTCCCCATAAAACTGTACCACTGTGTCTGCTTTTACAGCTGAAATTGAAATTAAAATTCCTTATGACGAAACTATCAATGAAAGCTTCTTCCTTGAAAAGGAAGAAATACTCGTTACGTCATTATAAATCAGTCAATGATCGAATGAAATAGTATTTAGAATTTACTGATAAGGGGATGAGTATATGTATCCTCAGATACTTAGCCTGAAATTCGAAATTAGTGAAATAATCAAAAAGACAAATATCTCACATTGACAGGGTTTCAGGTCACATTTTTCAGATTTGAATTTGTCTCCAGCACATTTTCGTCCACCGTAATCCGGTTCGGGATTATCACAAGTTCGAATATAAGATCGGGAAATCGGGATATCTTCATATTGGCAAGCACCTTGGCATTCAGAATACAGAGACCAAGAACTCCAACCACCGTGTACTTGAGAAAAAAGAAGACGGAAAAAAGTTATTTGTGACGATTCTCATCAGCTATTAAATACAACTTTGAAAGGTGAAATGATAAATGAAATCAAATTGATTCCACCTCGTTAAGGACAAAAACATTTGCAAATCCTAACATCATTAGCATTACAACCTAGTCGATATAGTAAGAATGACCCGTTAAATAGGATGTAACTAATAAGTAGCCTATTTTTCTGCGCAACAAAAAATTCCAGTTTTTGGTGAGGTAAGATGGGATGTAGGAAGGATGTAACACGTTTATTGAAATGCTGGTTCGGAAACATCTGATTTTTATGACAAATGAAACCATTCAGTATTCCCTTCTCCTTAAAGCAATATAAATAAATTTCTTCACCTGGACATTTTTTGGGTTCACCACACTCTTCGTATCTGACTTCCGGCCCTTCACATTTACGACCGCCATTTTGGGGAACCGGGTTATCACATTTCCGGGTGGAATTGCGCATTCCATCACCACAAGTGACATTACACTCACCAAAACCCGTCCACGTCGACCAATTGCCCGGAACTGTAAGAAAAGGATTAGATTTTCACAATATCCCAAATAACATTTAAAAAAAACTTTAAGTGTAGATCTAATATGCGAATATTCAAACCTGGTAGAAAAATGACAACAGCCCTAGCAATGTATAGAATACGAATGGGGATTATGATTTCGCGTGAATTTTTTATTCGCAAGACGATAATTTAACACGAAAAAAGTATAAATTCTACAAAAGATCTTGTGCTTAGACGTATCAAACGTAAACTATTTTAAACAATACCGCGAATTGATATCACAGAAACAATACACGCTGAAAATACCACGAAAAGAGAGTGCTTCTAAGAATATCAGTTTGAAAAGCGACTAAAGAATATCTTAAGAATACCTTGAGAAAGAGATTTTGTGAATTGACAAGAATATAGCCCGACTTACTTGGGCAGTCCGGAAGATCACATTGCTGTTTATCGAACAGTGTATGAGTGTCATCTGCTGACACAGTCTTACGAAAACGCATGCGCGTTGCTTGACCACAAGTAGCAGGTAGGGAGTCAGATGTGTGAACAACTTTACATTCACCGAATTGACTCCATTCTCCAAACTCAAGCTCGTCTAATTAAAGAATAACAAAACACTATTAAATAAATCTTTTATTCCCTTTCTCCCCTAATTTCAATATCCTACTCTTGCTACTAGAATGTCTAATATTGAAACTTACCACTGGGCACGCAGTCGCAGAGTCTCTTTTGGCCAGGTGGCGAATTCGCATCACAGTTAAATTCAACGGGAACTTTATTGAAATCAAGACAATTGCCATCCTCATTAATAGCCGGTTCGTAGAGATGTTCATGGTCGGTGTAATCTTCACACGGTATTCCTGCAGCGTCAGCAATATCTGATCCATTCTTTTTCATGAGGAAATTAGATGCAAGGTTTTGTTCATGGCAAATGTGTGTACAATTCCCTTCTTCCATTCGAAAACCTTGTTTATAAAGAAAGAAATTTTCTTGTAAATGGCTGTGGTTACTCGGTAGAAAATTTAGTCAATTCTTCAGGACTTTATTTTACGGAAGACAAAATGTCTGCGAGATCCGCCAAATTAAAGTCAAAAGAAGCTAATCAAAGCTTGAAAAGGATTTTCCTGAAAATCAAAAATAGTTGATAAAATAGACATGACAAAAGATATTACAGTTGTACGACAAGACAAAGCTGGACATGATGCATTGTGAATACAATCTCTGTTTTCAACATGTTTGAAGATCATTTCTCCGTAATCCTCGGGTACTGGCTCTCCACATGCGGCCCCTCCGTGTTGTGGCGGTGAACAAAATCGAGTCCTTATTTGAGAGCCAGTGCCACAGCTTCCTGAACAGCTCGTCCAATCGGTCCAAAGCGTCCAGACAGCATTAACTGTAAAGTGAAATTTTCTTAGTTATTTATCCTAAAAAAATGGAGTCTCCATAATCGACACCCAAAATGGACTAAAGTTTGTTCATATAGAAATTTGTTATAGGACCAAACCCTTGACTGAAGGGACATAAGAATATGTATTACTATCTATTATTTGTTATTAGGCTACACAATTGTCCCATAAAAGTAAAAGGAACTTTAAAAACCGCAAAGGTGTTACAGTTGACTCTCACTAATTGTTCGAATTACAGAGAGATTCGAATTATAGAAAGTACTTTAAAAAAAGTTTCTCCTTGCAGGGGCTAGGGACAAGCTCGAATTAAGAAAGATTCCAATAATAGAAGTTCGAATACTTTAGGCGTACAAACTTTCGCGAGAAGAATCTTTCGCGATTTTCACGAATTTTGGCCCTTTTCGCGAAAGTAAATGTCTTTAAAAATTGTAGGAAGGGCCATTCGCGTTTATGCTCGCGAAAGATTCTTGACAAAATAGAAAATCTGTAAAACTTTGAATAAAATGTAACTTTTATGGCACTTTTCAGCCTGTTAAAAGGACAAATGTTTATACGCCTAAAGTAAGCGAGAGTAAACTGTAAAAAGTTTTGAGTAATGTAAGATATGCGAAAAGGAGTTCGATGGCAGCTTTCTACAGAAGCATAGCGAAGGATCCTTATAACAATCAGTACCTGGGCAGAGATCTGTATTGCATATCTTTTTTTCTTTGAAATGGTACGCTTTACAATCATCTATGTCTCCCTGGCAATCTCTGGTCCGTATTTTGTTCCCTGTGCCACATGGTCGATCGCAATCGGACCAATCAGTCCATTGTGTTACAGGATCTGAACCGAAAGAGGAAATACACGTCAGATGTAACTTTATAAAGAATAATTGGTGTTGGGTATACTCATGATCCATGAAAAATCAAGATTTTAATATAGCGTAAAAACTTTTTAACTTCGTAAGTTTTTGCTATATATCTAGACAAACATTTTTAGTTTGGAAAGATTCTTTCAATTAAGTTGCAAAATAATTATGTGTGGTATGTAAAAAAAAGGAATCATTGTCTTACCGACGAAGCAAGGTATATTTGTAACGTTCGTTCGGACGATGACTTCTAGCACTTCCCCATGGACAGTATCAGTTGTCATGCTGCACGTCAAATTATGACTCGCTGATACATTAACCCATTTATAATCAAGTTCATCTTCAGGCCTACCAAACCAAACAAGAGGTGAATCGATTTGACAGAAACGTTCCTTGTATTCTTGAAACGTTTCACAGGCTGTACTGTTGACTGTCCAATCGCCCCATTCTGTCCATCCTATGGTGTGCAATTAAAATTGATTTATTTTGCCATTAAATTCAGGACTAATACTCGACTTTGGTTGGTATGATCCAATTCAGTTTTTCTAGTTCATATATTGAATAACATAATGGCCATCGAAAAACTTTTATCTACTCAGCGATTCTCTTGAAATAAACAGAAATCTCGTCGGATCTCTAGCTAAGTAAAATGCAGATACTCAGGAAATAGAATATCGGAGTAACTATAAAAGCCAATATTTAGGGAAATACAAACTTTTGCTTAGAAAATTTGACTAGATCCCTCTCTCCCTGAGACTGTGGAGCTTTGCGACTTACGAAAACAGCGTGTTCTCAAATTAAAACATGACTGTGTCTCGTTTGTTGCCCAAGTGAAGTTGGATCGCAAGCAAGTCTCATCAGGTTGAACAAGTCCATCGATAGTACAATTTCGTGTTCTTGTTTGGTTCGCGGTATGTCCGCAATACGGTGATTCGTTACAACCGGACCATTCCAACCAGTTACTGTAACCTGAGAAAAAATACCGAAAATATGACTCTCCTTTAAGAGCAAGGTTCTAATACGTAGGTGCAACATGTTGATCGAGTATCAGGTTATCTGAATTCGATCATTATATGTATTGAACGGATTCCAGTAAAGTTACCGAATAAAAAAATATCAATCAGTAGCGTTTTGTTCTAGATATGTTATTTAAAAATCAAGCCAATTTCCCAATCAGCGGTCACCACCAAAAAATTAAAGAGGCTAAAGAAAGTATTAAAGACAGGTTTGTTAAAGGTTTTCGCTCTTCTCGATCTTTGCTAGTTGGAGAGCCCATGCTACTTTAATCGTAGAAATTTTAGCGAGACTAATTTTAGCGCATATTAGCGAGTCAGGAAAATCTTGATTTTTTTTGGATTTATTTTAGCGAATCACGATTTCAAAAAATTTCGCGTGGATTAATTTTAGCGAATACTCGTATTACATTATTGATTGCTTTCGTTTTCTAGCATTTCTTCGCACTAAAACCCTTCCTATTGATAAAAATGTGTCAAGGCAATATAACCAGAAATTTTGCGTGGATAAATTTTAGCGATCTGGCGATTCGGCGTGTTTTAGCGAGATTTATTTTAGCGAAAATAGGGAAAACTCGCTAAAACGCTAAAATTAGTCTCGCTAAAATTTCTACGATTAAAGTATACTATACTATGAAAGCACTCATTTAAGGGGCCAAAACAAGGTTTTCGTCTGAGACGAAAAAAGGATTTTACACAGCATTTAAATACATATTCTTGAAACTGTATTAATTATGCAGAATTTTCGGGACGGAAAGCCATTTTATATACTTTACTGAGACGGGAGAACTTTTAACAGTGCAATTTTCGAAATTTCAATGAGTTTTCAGATGAGACTAAATCACCCTATGAAAGAGGCAGTAACTCTGATCACGACACATCTGGCACACAACGTTCTTTCAACGTTTATCCAACGTTCACAACGTCCATATAACGTTAGATGAACGTTAAAACAACGTTGTGTACCAGCTGGGGATATCACACAATTTTGGTCTTTAATCATGATCACCCAAATCAACAAAACAAATGGACAATCACGCATCCCTTTGAAAAAGTCCGAATCACGTATCACGGCTCAAAAATCTTTCAAATCACGATCACGTTTTGACCTCTCATCACGCAATCACGAAGAAAAAAATCCAAATCACGTAATCACGCTGCAAAAAAGTCACGTCATTACGAAAACCGCTTGGGGGCTTCATGAAACTAAAAACTGTTTATATCAGCACTCATCTTACCGTAGCATGGTGTTCCCGTATATCCGTAATCCTCCGTAATGTTCTCCGTTTTGAACGGACAGAATGCGTCATGCACGACCGGATCACCTTCTTGAAGCGGGTTACGACATTGATAAATGACAGGTCTTGACGAATTCCCGCACTCATCTCTCCATGGGCCGAACGTCTTATTAAAGTATGGTGCTGCTGAAAGTGTTAGACAAGTAAATTATGTGAGATAAATTGACAGGATGGATCTGATGGTCTTAGATTATATTTAGTTTTGAATACAACTTGAATTTTTTTGTCTAATATTTTTACTTGGCTTTGGGGGCCGTTAATGATTATTAACATGTTAAAGATCTGAACATATGGGATTATTAACGTGGATGTGCGCTCCGCAGGGAACAAGTTAACCCACTTCACGCAGCTTCACGCCTGTTCCACGCACCTTGCGTAAGCTAGCACTGTCATATATCGCATTTACTTTGCTTTCTGTCCATTGCATTTCAGCAACTGTTTTTTCATTCATGTGCTACAGTGATAACGCTACTAAGAAATATCATTCAGTCTAGTTGGAATAGAGAAAATGTGGGTTTAAATCGGGATTTTCCGATAATCCAAACACAACTTCTAAATCTTTATTATGAAATAGATATTAGATATTATGGAATATCAACATATATAAAAATTGATAATAAACTTACGACAAAAGAAAACTGTGACTTCTGTTGCTACTTGTTGAACTCCACGACAGTCCAAACGAATAGTTCCATTGAAAGAAAAAGCTGGTAAATCGAAGGTCCAATCCTTGTCCTTGGTGAAATTTGCCTAGAAAAAAGGAGTAGGGTTAATCTATCAAAGAGAAGAAACATTAATATATAAAGCAAGCAGACTGTAGGCCCATAGAAGTATATTCATCTGGCGGATGTGGCGGAGCCAGGAGTGAGGAGTCTGCTCCCTTTTTCTATTTACACTAGACCTCGGAGATTGAATACTAAAATGGAACGCCTCGCCTACTCTCAGCTCCTAGTAACTTACCACTTAGATCAGATTACCCAATCTAAGCTACTCATTCGCTGAAATGGTTTCGACTTCAGAAATGGTCAGATGTAATGCATGTCAGATGTTTCCGTAAATGGCAATTAGATAAAATGCGCGTGTAGGATATGTCCGACATTGACACTGAAAGGGCTAATCTGAATTGCAGGCCTCTACACCACAAAAGAGCTATACGATGAGCACGAATCATCAAGCTCCGTACCAATTTTTCAATAGGGACTCCTTTGTTTACTTACTGTTCTCCCTATTGGGTACGAATCTTCAAGAGGAAGCGATGCATTGACGATAACGGGACCAAAAACATCTGGAATGTTATATTTTCGATTATTACGTCGTTGGGCAATAGCTATGGAAAAATACATTGAAATGTTTATCAACTATATCATGTAAAAATGACATATTGCATACTCACACATTTTCATAGCTATATTGCTATCAAATCTGTTAGCGGAGTAGGTGGAACGGTGAGGTAGTCAGAATTGCAGACCTCTAAAAAACCTTTAGTATAATAAAAGCCGACAGAAGACGGAGGGAGGAATTCTCGAGTCTGGTCTTAAGTTTTGTCAACAAAAGAGATTTTATGTGGAGTTGAAACAACGCTTAGTTTAAATTCCTATCCTGGTACGAAGGAAAGAGAGCGTTTATCGCTTATCGGGAAATTCTTTACTTTAATAATGAGATACCGTGTATAAAGCTATGACAACTACCTGATATTTCGGCGTGGAGCATCGCACTGTTTCTGCAAGAGCTTGTTCACCACAAGGATCTGAAAAATGAAATAAAACTCAAAATTATTTCAAACTCTCTAACAGGTGTTTCACACGATAGACATGCTACTTTAATGTCAGAAATTTTCGCCGCCAGTAAAGAGTGATGCTTGTTTTGATGATTGTTAAATTCCCTTTCTATAAAAACTTTAGAAAAATTTGACCACTTTTGATAAGTGAGCTTGAACAAAATCAGAAAAAATCGTCATATTAAATTTGAGAGAAAAAAAAACGAAAAGGGTTTTTACGAATTAGTGTTTTGTGTGTGCGGCGCAGTAGTGTAGTTAGTGGTCATCGTTCTTGACTTCCGTCCTGGAGGTCAGGGTTCGATTCCCACTCGGTGCTGCGATTCACTTGGCGAGTGAATGTACCTTGGCCCGCGTCAACCCATACCATGTGAGGGGAATAGGGTACCATCACTCTGATACAAGAGCATGGGGAGATAAGCTGGACATTGAATGTGGTGTGGTGATGGTACTCATATGCTCAGTAACTGCGAGAACGCAAGGTTCTCCCGTACTGTGCGAGTATCATCATCGATACAGCACGGCTCTGATGTGTCCTGAGCACAGAGTACAAGGTCTGGTAAGTGCCGTGATTTCCCTATACTCGCTTACTCGAGGGTTATGTATTTCGTGTGTTTGGTAAAATGTATTCAAAATGTGAGAGCCATTTAAGTCGTTTTAGTGAAAGAAACAACACACTTACACGAGCCATTACATGGTTTCACACAAGGTGTCGATTGGATGTTTTTTGTACCACACAGATGAGGATATTCATCTTCGTATTCCATCGTATTACCACCTTCGTATCTTTTGAAATGAGACAATAAAATAAATTAGTGGGTAGAAAATGGGTTTTACGATGACGGATAGGGAGATTCTCCATTTCATCTCTCATCAATTTGAAAACATTTGCGTGGTTAGAAGGGAAGGGGTGTTAATATCGCTATGCGGAAACGTCTTAGAGAAGGGGCACAAAGACTTTTCAGGTACCACTATTAAAAGATTGACATTTGAAAAATTAAAATTGCCGCTCCTCATCATTTTATACAGTCAAAACTTTCTTCTTATGTAAAAAAGGGGCATTAAAAAGGGCGTCATAATCAAGAACTAGAAAATTTTTCCCATCACGTAAGTGTCTGAAGGGCCCGTGCATATCTAACTTTTCACTGGAAATTTAAATACCAGGTGCGCCACAAAAATGTTTCTCTCTTTAAAATGAGTTTTTCTTCGAGGTCTAAAATTTTCTAAAAGAATCAATCCTTCTCCATTGGAAAGAAGAAAGATAAACTTAAATTTTGATGGTTCACCATTTATTAAGTTTGGTTCATTGAATCAAAAGTTATGTTAAAATGAATGAAAAATTCACTTTAAAAAGAGAAACTTTTTTGTGGCGCAACGGTACTATTATATGATTATTCTATACCTGCATCGAGAAGGAGCAATGTTGATTACTCCGTGGCCGCAATCTGGTGGAGGTGGTTCAAGACTTGAGGTACCTTTTGTTTGAAAATCTTCGCATTGTGAAATTTCTAACTCGTTCACCTCGTCCCATCTAAATTTGTCTGAAATAGATAAAAAAAAATGTGCGCTGTTTTGAACTCGTCATCGTAGTAGGCTCAGAATACTTTATACATTTAAATCTAGCTTTCTTAGTTTGAGAATCACTTGTCATAGCTTTTCAAAGGGAACGGTTGGAGGGAGCGTTTTCTTAATATTCATTTACGGCAAAAATCTTCTTTTCGAATTTGCAATTCAAATAATTCTTTACATTTCAATAATACGCAGTACCAGAAAAAATAAACGAAAGACGAAAAACAAGATTTCATATACCTAAGCACTTGCACTTTGCAACCTCCATAAATTGACCAGGACATTGTTTAGCATTGATTGTGATGATGTCATCGTTTCTCCAATTGTCACAATTTCGTGTACGATACCAAGTGGCATTGTCCGCCAGACAATCCTGATTGGTACACGTGGTCCAGTTGGACCAGACTGACCAATTACCCCAATCTGTAAACAAATGAAAAAAGGTAGATAAATAGGCGATTTATTTCTCCTCCAGTGGTTTGCGTGAATGGGTTTTTCACTTGCGTGAATACTCTTGTCTCCTGAATAGACCGGGGGGGGGGGGGTCCGAATAAGCAGGGGGTAAGAAAATTTTCTATATTCTAATAAGCAGAGGGGGGGGGGTGATTTGAAGACAGAATTTTTTTAACTGATATCAATTTCAACAACAAAAAAGAAACTTTAACAAATGAACACGTAAAATAAGAACCAATACTAACAAAAAGGGAAATTTTAACAATTAAGTAACACTGTAATAAAATATTGAATTATTCGTGTTTAATTAGCGGGGGGGGGTCTTAATAAGAGCGGGGGGTAATTTGAAGACAGAATAAGAGCGGGGGAGATGGATTTTTTTCTCTTAACAATTAGTGGGGGGACGTCCATTCGGGAGACAAAAGTATGCGAATTGCAAAACTTAGCCTGAACAAAAATTGCGTGATTTTCAAAAAAAAATTGCTGAATGAGGGGAATCGAACAGAGACTATCAATCACATTCGAACTAAGAATAACGCACGATGAAAGTCTTTTCTCGGCGTTGATTGCGCTCTGAATAGAATTACTATTTGTCATTACAGGTCGAATTATGACTTCGGCATGTCAATTTCACGCTACAAAACATATAGTGAGAACTTATTTTGAATTCTGATTTTAAAAATTATCATGAATCAAAAAGGTAAAAACATCAATCTCGAAAAGATTATGAAAGCAATTTTTTATTGATGATTTGTTTGCTCTCAATTGCAGTAAGGGCCAACTCTTAGAATCTACGATATCATTTATACAATCCTAGGACGCTACCACATAAAAATCTAACGTTGAATGTATTCGAAAGCATTCTTGCGAGGGATCATTAGAGGGATTTTTTCCAGGCTTTAACAGCAGATCAACCCTCTAGCAAAATTTCTGATGCACAGAATCTGCAATCATTAAGGTTAAGACCGCAAAGGCAAGTTTCTTTCGATTATTTATTTTCATTGAATCCATAGCTGGTCGGTTCGTTCTTGAAGCAGGTATTTGAACCGGAAATTTCAGAGCCGACGCCTAAGAACAATCACTATCTAACAATTATTGATGTTGAAATATCTTGAAAAAGAATAGACTGGAGTCGTTTAAAATGCGTGTAATACTAATAATACGGGATTTAGTTTGCATAAACGACTGGAAGAATCCGGTGTTCCAGCCTTATAGATACCCCGGCTAGCTACGCAGAAACTTGCGTAGCGAGAAAGCAATTTATCAAGCAATAACAAACTCTCAAAACGAAATCAACTCAAATGAAAAACTTTCAATACGCAAATCCACACACATTTTTTTTCTCAAGAATTATTTTGAGCGGGGAAAAATTATAATTGCAATATTGACACTTTTCTTTTGTTTGGAGTTAGTGCACAAAGGTTTCTAGACGAATAAAATTGTTCCCTGCATTACTTTTTGCTTTATTTCTACTATGTATAAATTAGTCGTCATGTCATGTCATTGACATGTAAGTTACATTAGAAAAAGAACATCTTCTTACTTTTCGTTTTAAAAATATTTAAAGCAATAACTTGGAAGATTGTTTGGTCAGTAATCTGCATATCGAAGTGAAATTTGATGTCCGAGAGGTATTTGACTTCCATCGGTGAAAATACAACCCACGTGTCACCGCTTGACATGTAAGTTACATTCTATAAGAGATACAACGAAGAGAATTCAAAGAAAGCTCTCTAATACGATATTAGTTGATATCTTCAAAATATCGTTAAAAAAATTTCTTTCGATAAAAGGGACGAATATACAAAGAATCGCGACATAAAATAATTACATCGATATTAATTCAAACAGTATAATTGCGATTCAATCGAATGTTATCGGGTATATATTATTCCGTGGGGTACGGGTATGGCAGACCTTGACCCCTAGAGTTTGGAAAGTCTGTCAGAGCAAAAAATAGAAAAAATTACATATTTCCATCCTGAAAAGTGGCAAAAATGATAAATGACTAAAAATTGAAAATTGTCCAAAATAAGGAAAAGTCGACCCTGTCAAACACACATCGTAAAAATGAGTGAATTTTGGACCTAATCAAATATCTTTAGAGCCTGGACCCTGTCCAGCGTCACGTCGTCACCTGTACCCACGACCCCCTGGATATTATTCGATTGTACACCAATGTTTTTGATGAAATGAAGTATTTTCTTCACAAGGGGAAAGAATAACGAGGAGAGTCGAACTATACGCACTGAAACGTAAGTTGAGGTCACTTGGTCTACCCCAAGCAAGGGCCTACCCTCTATGATAAACTTAGTGTTAATGGAGATTTCATTGCTCTTAAACAATAGATTAATGAGATTTAGAACAAAAACTTACACTAGAATTCGACCAAGTTCTTCCTGAATCCTTTGAGGAAGTAAAAGTAACTTGACCATATGGATATCCAATTGGCATTGGTTGAAGCTTGAGTTCGATTCTTTCGAAGAATACTGGTTGATTCAGTTTGATCTACGAGACAAGAGAAGAATAAGCCACGAAGAATAACTCTAAATCAATTTTTTGTTAACCGTGTGCGTCTGATACAGCTTCCTCGCGTGACATTAGCGAGAGTCCCCTTCGTAAAGAAAATCCTACCAATTAACCCAGTTTTTTGACAGCACACTTTGTATTAAAGGAGGCCCATCTTCGCGGTGCAGGGGTATCAGGTTTTTAAACTGTTAAATATAATGTATGAATTTTGACAAAAGATTAATTCTTACAGTTTCCAAAAATTAGACACCTAGGATAAAAACAAAAAAATCAGTTTCCACCAAAATAATCTATATTGATAGAGAATTTTTTCAGGGGAACATCCGGCAGGCCTTCAATAGTCTATACTGTCAAACTTGTTTTTATTTGATAATGAAAATATCCAAACCTGTAATTCTATAAAGTTTTGATCCGGTGATTTCGCTTGGGGAAGCCCATTGGTGTACGTGTTTTCGTACGCGGGTAACCATTTCATGTTCATTCGGAGTGGTGATGACTCATTGTAGTATTCTGATTGTAATTCGTCCACCAAGAAGTCTTCAACATCATGCTCAATACTTTTGCCGTAATCGTTTTGATCTGGAGTTAGAATAACCGAAACTAAGGTAATGGTGAATTTAAAGCTTTAATGGTCAGCTACAAGGTTGAAATTTGATTGGTCGGTAACAAAAAAAGATCATCGATTTGGTGAACAAAATAAGAATCTTTACACAAAAGTTATCCGAAGATTCTAAATAAACAACAAATCCTAAGCTAAAATTGTTAAAATTGTGTTTTAAGCTTTTTTTGAGAAACCAAGGGAAATTATTTACGCAAGTAAATTTACTAATTTCAACATTTACTATTGCCAACCAACGAATACCTGGGCATTCAATATAACAATCCACAATGTGGAAACCAGGTGGTGGACATAGATCTGGTGATTCTGGCGTTAACGAGTAAGGTCCTTTGACGCAAGTTGTCTGTATAAAAACTTGAAATCCGTTCCCACATGTGGGTGAAGGGTCCTCTTGGTTGTTTAAATGATCCATGACTTGTCTTTCTGGATGGTATAGTTGACATTCACCATCTCCCGCCCAAAAGTAATCACTGTAACGGTATTCATCTAAAAGGGACGGGGTGAATGTTAAAACATTTATATATTAGTAGTATAGTCAATGGTTTCTTTGAAGTTTTCCCATTAATTTTCTGCTTGGATATTGACCCACCCCTTCAAGGGTATACATTGGGTAGATAAATACAGAAGTGGAAGTGGCTATAAATACAAATTAAGTCATCAAATGAATGAAAAAACAAGTCTCGGAAGATATTGTAGGTGCGTTCAAAGTCAAAGCCGTAGACTTGGTTTAGGAAAATAACAAAAACCTTTTTGGACAGTCCTGATGTGATAAATTTCAGCACCACACCAATATTCATCTACGTCCGTTTCGTTGGACATCCCATCGCCTTGTTGCATACAAGAAGTAGCATTCCTCCATATTGTGATATTTTCACTGCCCATTGGATCCTCGCCCTCCTCTTCAGAGAGATGCCAGTCTGACCAAGCTGTCCAGCCTAAAGATTAAATCATTATCATGTCAATTTATCAAAATATTCAAGTTGGCTGATTTTTGGACAATTTTTTGTTCGAATAGGTTAGTTTTTTTCTATAGTAGAGTCAATTTGTAATTCTATTATCTTAAGCATTGCGAGATGATTGAAAAGTGTAAACCCTAATTCGAACTCACCGGGAGCTACTCGAACTAAATACAAATTTTCTCACATTTTGATAAACAAGGTCGGCCAATAATATGAAAATGTATTTATACCAATAGTAGAATTGCATGATTGTGTTTCGATGATTTCTGTATCGTTGAATCCGTTGACTACTCCTTCACATTTTTTGTTGATTTGGTACGTTCCTTGGACGTCTCCTGGATGTGTCGGCCAACAGATTTTCAACTGGTTAGGATTGACTGCTTCACATTTGTAACCTTTAGGATGTATATTTTCATGTGTTAAGGACACACAACAAAACAACATTATATGTACGCAACTTTTTGAACAAAAATAAATCCAAACAACACTAAAACATACATACAAACAGGGAGGAGGTCTTCTACTCTACGTACGTCAGGGCATTCCTTCTAAACTCGTATTAAAAGACAAGAATTATGAAGCCATATTCATCGAGGTCAATCTGAAGAAGCAAAATGGCTACTGGGTTGCTCTTATAATCCGCATGTAGACAATATAAATTCACATTTAGAGCTTTTACAAAATAGCCTTGATTCTATAGGAGATCATGACCGACTTTTACTACTGGGGGATTTCAATTGTGAAATCGACAAACATAAAATGCCTGAGTTTCTTGCTAGCAGGGAGCTTTCTAGCTTGATAAATGAACCTACGTGCTTCAAAAACGCAGAAAATCCAAAATGCATTGATCTGATGCTAACAAATTACAAAAGAAGTTTTCAGGGCTCTTCCTCTGTATCTAATAGCCTATCGGACTTTCACAACATCACAATAAGCGTCTTAAAAACCACTTTTGAAAAGTGTCCACCTAAAGCCATTAAATATAGATGCTACAAAAATCTTAACGAAGATCTTTTCAAAAATCATTTAACACAAGTACTTGAGTCGAATCGCAACTTTGAACATAAAATGAAAAGTGTAGTAAATCTTCTAAACGCTGAAGCACCGATAAAAACTAAAATACTAAGAGGTAATGATAAACCTTTCATGACAAAATCACTACGAAAGGCCATGATGCATCGATCTCGACTTAATAACATTAAACGAAAAGACCCCTCTAACATTAACAAATATAATTACAACCAACAGCGAAACCGATGCTTATATCTCCTGAGAAACACTAAAAGAAGATTTTATGAATCTCTGGATGAAAAGCAAATCACTGGCAATAAAAGATTTTGGAAAACTGTGCGCCCTTTTTTCTCTAATAAAGGACCAATAAGTGAGATAACCTTAGTCGAAAATGATGAACTGATTAAAGATGATAAAGAAATTGGAAAAATGTTTAACCCTTTAAGTGCCGATGTCGTATATATACGACATGGGCTATATAGGAGGGCGAAGCCCTCCTGTAATGCCCAGTTTGAGTTAGAAATCGTTATTTTTGGTCGAACTCGTAGGAATTAGATTGTCCTTTATGGTCAAGCAAAAAAAAATTCAAAAGTGAGTCTTTCCAGCGAAATTTTAAGCAAAAAAGTCAAAAAAATGCAAAAAATTGACAAAAATTCACTTTTTTGAGATTCTGACCGTTTTTTGACTATTTTTGGTCAACGAGTGATCCAAGAACCTCCAAATTTGGCCCTGTTTTACTTTATTCTGTCTTCTAGTAAATTGATTTGAAATTTTACCACTGGGCACCTTTTCATCAGTTCAGTCAGGTCCGCGCAGCGGGCCTGACTGCTTTAATTCCCTAACCTACCTCCCCCCCCTTGGCCGCCGCCCACCACGCCCTTCCTAAATCGGGCGGCGCCGAAGGCGCCCAAAAGAAAGAAGAGACTCTAAGCTATCCAACGAGCTATATACGAGCTTCTAATTCCTTCTAGATCAGGAGATATAAGCCCTTAAAGTTTGAACTAGCGATTTTTTAAAAAAAAACTTAGAAAAAGGACCCTGGCACTCAAAGGGTTAAAGAAAAATTGCAAAAAATTATTTTTTTTTTTAGA
The DNA here is from genome assembly GCF_902728285.1 of Clytia hemisphaerica. Classification (NCBI taxonomy): domain Eukaryota; kingdom Metazoa; phylum Cnidaria; class Hydrozoa; order Leptothecata; family Clytiidae; genus Clytia; species Clytia hemisphaerica. The sequence continues at coordinate 2,165,672 of NW_027103621.1, forward strand.
TTTCTCAATTTTTGGCCTAAACTCACTCAAAAATGCTGAAAAACACCAAAAAATCACATTTTCAAAATTTTTTTTTCACTTTGTTTAATGAGTTCTTCATAAATATCACTGAAAAATTAGATCTCAATCAACCACCAATAGAACCAGTGCCTCTCAATGAACTTTCTGATAATATTCTTCAAAATGAAATAATGCTTTTTAGAAACCACCCTAGTATACTCAAAATAAAAGAAAAGGTATCAAACAATGAAAACTCCTTCAAGTTTAGAAACACCACCGAAGACGAAGTAGAGAAGATAATTAGTAACCTTAAGACAAATAAGTCTCAAACGGAAAATGATATACCAGCGAAAATAATCAAAAAATACTCTCACTTATTTGCAAGCTGCTTCTCTATAAGCATAAATGACTCCTTCAGCTCAGGTATTTTTCCCAACATTTCCAAGTTCGCGACAGTCACCCCAGTCTACAAGAAAAATTCTAAAAAACGATAAAAGTAACTATAGACCAATAAGTATACTGCCGGTAATATCCAAAATTTACGAAAAGAAGAGTATATCAAATATCACAATCAAATATCAGAATACTTTGAGCACTACTTTGATGAACAACAATGTGGTTTCAGGAAAGGATATTCCACTCAAACCTCTCTTCTCCCAATGGAAGAGCTCTGGAATCTAGCCAATGACAAAAAAGATGTTTTTGGGGCACTGCTCATCGACCTTTCTAAGGCCTTTGACTGCATGTGCCACAAATTACTTGTAGCAAAGATCAGTGCATACGGGTTCGATGACCTTTCCACTGGGTTAGTCAAGAGTTATCTAGAAAATAGGCAACAAAGGACAAAAGTAGGCAACGAACTGAGTAACTGGATCAAGATCAAGGATGGTGTTCCCCAGGGATCAATCCTTGGCCCTCTGTTTTTCAATATTTATATCTGTGACCTCTTTTTCATCATTGGGGATACTAAGGTTGCGAATTATGCGGACGATATGACGATATTAGAACCCAGTTTATAAGAACATATAGGCTGAAATTCGTCGAAAAATTAAGAACATCTTAAGAACATGCGCAGCCTCAGTTTGGAAAAAAATGACAAGAAACTACAATTTTTTCCTCTTTTTAAGCAGTTTTAACCGAATTTAGGGGTGGATCTTCAAAAATCGAGAGTCAAATATTGTCCAAATTTTGCCAAATTTGAGTGCTCTTTATTTTGTATCATATTGTCGATTTAGAGTAGTCTGAAAAATTAAGAACGCATTCAAGAACATTTTAGGCTGAAAATTGCTAAAAAAAATAAGCACATCCAGGCTCAGCCAAATTTTAGGTGTTCTAATAAAAAAAAAACGTGTAGAGCATGAAGTTGTCATTGGTGTACCAGTTTTAAAAATGTTATAAAAATACTCATTCTTCTTAGAAGCAACTAATCGAGCGAGGGTCATGTCCCATCCAAACCGTAACAGTCATTTCAGAGAGGGAGGTATAAAGAGAGCGAGAGAGGAAGAAAGAGTTGCAAATGATAATTACTTACCAACATATACCTCCAGTTCCATATTTGGGGTAAACGGTGTCGTTTGCACAAGTAAATGAGGTGTCGCCACGTCTTTGTATTTATTTGTGTTGTATTTTATTGAAGTTAGATGGGTTTCAGTGTACGAAGCGTAATGCCTTAATCCTTGAATGAGAAAAAGAATAATAATGCACTCCAAACAAATTTTCAGCCACGGTGTGACGTCATAATATGGTGAAATAAAAATGGTTTAACTCAAGAAATCGACCTTTTTTAGTGCTTGTTTCCCAACTTGAAATACTTAATCTAAGAGTTTGCCGCATGAATTTCCGCGGCAGAGAATAGATAGATATCAGCATTTCACTCCAATTGAAGGCACGTGAAAAATTGTGCGGCACCCAGATAATTAATATCGGGGGTTGTCGTCTTTTTAAAGAAATTTGCTACATTAAACTTTGCGAATTGAGGAGAATAAATTTTTAATTAATAGTAAAGAATTATTTTTTGGAATCCAAACTGCCTGGGATATTACATTCGGATTTTTTCCTCCCTGATGTGAACTTAATCAAAATATTAGTCAACAAAGTTTATATAATTGCTACCTAAAGATTTTGGCGGAAATTCAATTTTGCGGGTTATCTAGACTGGAGTCGTTCATTATGCGTGTAATGCAGTAGTATAGGCGTTATATGGTAATACGATTATTGTTACGGGATTTAGAGTTTGCATAAACTAAAATTGTTCCCTCCTTTACTTTTTGTTTATTTCTACTATGTCTGAATTAGTCGTCCAGCTTGCTAGACTACGGGTTATCGAAAAAGTTTTTCAAAGGGATTCAATTTGGTGAATAGCTTAGTTTCCCTTCCGCCAAAATTTCTTCCTTAAAGGTACATTCCATACCTTTCTTTAAAATAAGCGGGTCATTCGGTTTGACTGTGTTGGAGTCTGTTACAAATGAAGTTCTCTAGAAAAGGAATAATGGATAAGTGAGGATGATTGGTCAACCTCCAAAATGAAGCTCTAGTGTTAATGAACAACAGCAAGTTAAACAATAGCCTTGAATATCAATGTAATTAAGATATGCTTAATGAAATTTTATAGTCCGTCCTCACGGGTTAGATTTCAGAGAAAACTAAACTGTGATGATGACGGTAGACTTTAGTTGTACATAACATACCGAGTTAGAATCCAATTGTAGTAGTTCTTGTAGTGAAGAGGAGATAATATCAAAAGATTTATCTGTGGTTACTTTCAAATAATAGTCGGATTTGATGGCAATAACTCTGACATCACAACCTATTTAAAAACAAGCGATACTTTTATGGACCTACCTGGTTATGCATTTAACACATATATGATTGATATCTACGTGAGCGTGACCATTAAACAATCATTCAGAACACATATAGTGACGATCTATTCAAATTAGTCGTTTGTTTCTTATAAAAAAAACGTTTAGAAACCAAAATTTCATGCTCTTGAAATACTTTTTCATATTCAAGACTTTGTGAGCAAAAAAAACATATATCTCATCAAAAAATTGAGTAATTTGGCTAAGAACATTGATGTATGCTTATTAATAGTAATTCTTATAGATAAACATGCGTTTTTTGAGCCAACAAAATTGTTTTGAAAAAATCTACTAGAGCCATGTTTTACCTATGATGGTACCCTACTTTCATACAAAAAATCAGAAAAAATTAATCGGGCTCCGTCACATTCGAGGGTTTATAGTTACACATCTTTGTGCAAAAAAATCAGAAAAAACTAATGAGCCAATCTCGAGAAAAGCTGGTAACGAACGCACTAACTGACTAACTAACTAACTAATATGGGTTAATTTATAGGACCTCCACCGAGGTAGGTCCAAAAAACGAAAAGAGAATATTTTCATATTCGGAACCTTCAATCTGTGTCGGTAGGGGCGCACTCAATATTATTTGAAAATGTTTGAAGGTCTTTAAAATCACCCCCCTACATTTCCAGAAAAATTATTCATCTTCCCTTGTTGGCCTATTCAGTGTTCTTTTAGAATCATCGAAAAATAAAGGACCGCATAGCGCCGTCGACAAATAAAAATTATTGCCTGAGAAAACAAAGAGTTTTTCTGTTTTTCTGACCATAAATTTTGAAGTTGACCCTGTTTCATGTAGATGGGACCCTCCTCGCTAACAGGAGTTCGCTTACCTTGAGTGCCGCCCCTCCCCCAAAAAAGACTCCGAAAACCATTTTTACACTCTTTACAATCTAAAACTTTGATTAGCGAAAAGTAACAAAAATGTCTCATTACCCGTCGAAGGTTTCATTCGAAAATTTTGCCCCCAGGGTAGGTCTAATCTAGCAATTGAACTTTTTTATACTTACTTATGTAATTGAGTCTCTTTCTTTAACGCATCGAACCTATATGACTCGAATGTTTCCTTAACTTGAAGAAGTTTTATGATCCCTTGAGTTAACAATACCTAATAAACCTTAATTCGAAATTTCCTTAACTCGAACAAAATCGAGGTATGGAAACTTCACTGTGTATACGAAGAACCTACTAATAGTATCATCACCAAATATAGAGAAGTATTCGTTTGGTTGCACTTTTTTTGTAAACCCCACACGTTTATCTCCAAGAGGGTTTAGATACAAGCCCACTTTCTGCATATTGTATACATCACTGCAGTCAACTAAAACAAAATAAAATACATTTTAAAAGGATGGTGTTAGTTCGCTCTAGAAGTACTCGAATAGTTCAGAGTTATCGATTAAAAAGAGTGATTTTTAACTAGACAATTAACAGGTAACTGATTACTAGACTTTTTTACATGAATCAGCTGATAGGAATTTTGTGTATTTTGCTTGACTTTAGACTAGCAAACTAGTCTGCTAATTAATCATGTCAGAGGGCGGGAACATAAAAGCGGCGGGTGTTTTTTAGAATAGGAGCTGCGTAGGAGAAAGAGCAAAAGTTAGAGAGAGAGGCTGCTGATTAACAGGTAACTGATTTCAGCCTATGCAACCGACAAAGTTTCTTCCTATGCTTACCTAACTCCTTACGCTAACTTTTCCCACGTGATACCGTTCCAGCCCGACTGGGGTGCCAGTCTAGCTTGACTTACGCTTCTTATATACAGCTGGTGCTGGTACAGTTGTCGTTTGTCCACCAGAAGGTCCGCCAAAAGTTACACCACAGGTAATGCGTTGCACCACCAAAAACACAATAACACATTCATTCATCCACATTGTCTTCAAATCATCTGAAGGTTAAATAAAATGAATATTGAGATTATTTTTAAATTGAATTGAAGCAGTACCGATGCGTAGTGATCGCATCCTTCGAATACCTTTCCAAACTATTGTTCATGGTAAATGTTGTTACGTAAGCAGCATACGCCGATTGAGGATATGTGGCGGCTATATCAGCAAGAAGGATGATTTCATCCTTCCACTTGATGATCTTTTTGTTGATGTAGTTTCGTTTGTTTTTGTCTGTCCCAATCACCGCCAATCATCACACCTACCCTTATTACACCAAAGCTGAATATTTTCAGCAGACGAAACCCCAAAGCTACAGAAGATTCTCCATAATTCGAATCTTATAATAGTCTCCATAACAACAAGCTTTTTTTGGTCCCTTCGGCTAACAACCGTTTTAAACACATCCTTTACTACTGTAACTGGAATCTTCCACAAATCTTAGTTCGACGTGCGTGTTCAAGATTCTTTTGATTTGTAGTGCTAGAAATATTAATGTGTTCTGATAAAGAAAAACACGTTCTCATCACTAGAGTCCATTTATTCTGAAGATCTCGCATCGAAATTCACAGAAAGAGAATTATATACCCTACCCTTGATTAACAGACTATTCGACTGAAATTTTCACAATTGACGGAACGGACAACACTTAAAGCCAACTGTTTTGTTTGGATATTGGTCCACTACTTTAGAGCTTCAGCGCCATTGGAAATTGGTGTGACTAAACTTACTTGGTTATGCAGATACCTTATGCCTTGAGGCCTTCATTCTACCCTTACATTACTGCTGTCCTACATATCTAGTATATCGTTATGGGTTAACATAATACAATCCTAAATGATTTATCTGTACGCCCGATGATCGCCGTAACGCATGCAACTTGAATGGTGTACTATTTTTAGCTTCGGAGTTTGAAATAAATTTATAATCTTAAAGTAAAGTTACAGGGACATCGTATTCTTTGTAGGTGGGCAAGGATTTTGGAAGAAAAATCAGTCCTCGAAATAAAAAATATCGTCTTCCTCACCCTTTAAAGGATATGATTTAACGTATCAATTAATCAATTGATTAACAAGAAAAAAACACAACGTTCTCTCGCACCGCGAAAGCACAAAATTTAAGAAATTCTATTGTTATCCTGCTTTGTCAACATATAGGATACGCGCCTGCCTTGGATATTAAAAAAAACCTTTTCACCTTGCCAAATCCAAGATGGCATCTGATTTCCTTTTCTATTTTCATACTACTCGATAAATACATGGTATAGAATCAATGCTTTGGAAATGCTCGAAAATAAATATTCGTAAAAGGCTCCTGTGTAGATTAATGCCATTCAACTCAGCGGGAAATCACATTGGTCGATTCTCTTGAGCAAATTGAAAACACTTTATAAATAAAAGATTGCAAGCTGAATCTTGGCCCTTCAAACTTGTCAAACCCTTAATAACAAATATTGGATGTTTTCCGATTGGGAAAAGATTACCTAATCTTAGCTTGTTTATATCATGAATGGAATTGTTGGTACCAATAAATAAAGATGTATAAATCGGAATGTGAAATTTCCAATCGTAATTGTGCAACAGAAAAAGGCCAATGCCCGATTCATCTGAAAATTGACCAAAATGGTTAAGGGTTTAAAAACTGTTTATATTTATACGTGTATGATTCACGCACAATCTATTGCTTTTATCGAAGCTAATTTTTCAGAAAGGCAAAAATCTGATTTTGATTTAGAAAAATATTTTTTTCTCCGCAAATAATAATACCACTTATGGCGTATGACATATATGATACAAACTGCTGGAAGAGGTTTAAAAACACCTGAAATATAGAAAAAAGCAATTTTGGAACCTGGAAAGGCTGAATCTTAAGAAAATTGAGACTAAAACATCTCCATTTTTGTGCCCGTAAAATGATTGGAACAACTTAATTGTTAGAGTGACAAAAATATGAACAGCCAAGTCTCAACAAAAGTTATCTGATTCTTACAAAGAAGAGTATATTCGCATATGTTTTTTTAGGTAACACCTGCTGTTACCATGAATACCTGTCGATAACATCCAGCTGTGATCAAAATGTAAACATTACACAGTAGAAGACTAGTAAACAAGTGTCCATTGGAAAGATCTTCATGGCACTTTCTATGGGGTTTCGTTACATGGACTTGAGTTGCCAGTAGCTACAATTGAACTTTGTGTTTTTTATCCAAAGATAGAAACTACCACTATGTTCGTTGGGAAATGATGAATGATGATATGATGACAGCTGTTGGGACATACCGGGGAACATTTTGGCCATTTAGACCACCTGAGTAATCTCCGAGCAGATTCTGATGCTCCACACATGACACGTATTAACTCCAGACCATGGCTTCGTAAGAGAAACTGCGCAGGTTGGCGCACAGCTTTGACCTTATTCATCCAGATTTGGGATGAATATTAAATGAGCTTTCGACCAACCCCAAGCGGGGTGATACTAAAGATGCCCGATGCCTCTTCGCATGATGCTCAGCAATGAAAGAGGAAGATCAAAAGTAAATGGGAAAATCCAGGAGAAATCGCCCTTTCTTTGGGTATAATAAGGAAAATGGCACCTTCGGGTCGCTCTCGACAGTGGTCGCAAACTTACTACCATCAAAACGCTTACTGAATGCAAATCCGCAAAAACCATAAAAAATGATGGTATTTTCCCAACAAAATGACATGGTGTTGGGTGTTTCCTTGCCCGAAATGAGGTAGTTTTGTGATAAGGACTGACGGGGAAAAGGGTGTGGTGTAAACAGGGTCCGAAACCAAATGACTTCAATGAAATGAACACAACGAATCATGTGACCCGATGAATATCATAATGAAGCTTCTAAGTGATTAAATAATATAAGGTTATACAAAAATGTTGGACTTGTACAAATTTTGTTTATCAAATTTCACTTGATTTGTGTTTTATTATATGAAGACATACGTAATTTTCTTCAGAAATCAACTTTTTTTCCCTGCCCAAACACAAGATGTTTGTCGCCAGCTAAGTTCCTTAAAATGTCCCTCAAGAGAAGAAAAATAACCAAAAAAGAAATTTAATACGAATTTGATATACAAACCAACAAAAACCAAGGCTGGAGGGGAAAGAATTTTGGTCGAATTTTCAAAAAAAGGGAAAAGTATAGAGACAAAGGTGGGCTTTACTTTTTTTATAAATTTCTTGCTCATTTATTCTGTCGAATAATATAATCACAACGAAAATAATGAGAAGGCCTGGAACCTAGTCACAAGATGGCGGAGTCACCTTGTTTTAGTTCATTTAATCTAATACTTAATTCTAAGTATTAAATCAGGTTTTTCCTCCCTTTTTGAATAATTTCCCATTTTCAAATTATACTTTACTTTTTTGTACGAGTTTTCGTTGACTAATATCTTCTTTCATAATTTGTAATATTTGCTGAGCTCCAGTCCCCAATCAGTAATTTTTGAACGGATATCAAAACTTTAAGTTGTTCTCAAATACAGTATTTAAAGTCTCTAAATAAAAAGTCTCTATAACTACAATGTCTCATTAACTCAAAGAATTTTATGTCCCTTCAGTTAACAATGTCTTGATCCATAACTAGAATAATTTGTGTGCCCCATGCGTTTTCGAGTTACTAGAACGGAGACGCCCATGAATGTTCATTTTCTTATCCAGGAGCTTTAAAATTGGCATATTTTTAGCCACTCAAAAAATTCTTAGAGTTTTGGCCTCGGATTCTTATAAAAAACAACCAAAAGAAAAGATAGGTAAAAATTTTGAATTTAAAGTCTTTATCGGAAATGTACGGTAGATGAATTTTTACAGGAAACTGTGGGGTATCTCATCTGTTATTACGAGGAAGGGATATTTTGAAGTGTTTTCTAAAGGTTCTTCAAAATAAATAGTTTACCTGCAGATTATTCCTACGTCATAGAGGCTACAAGAAAGTAAAGATGGTTCTGAATTTGAATCTGAATCAACCGAAGGAAATTAATATAAAACGTTCGCCCCTTCAAAAAAGTTTTGTCCGCGCTGTTTTTTTTTAAAGAGAGTTTACCATCTGGGTGAAAGTTCTTTTACATGAAAACCACAGGGAAGTAAAGTAATTCACCCTAAGGAATAACTTTCGGAAGGATCATTTATACCAATGTTTTCTTTACTACCCGCTATCAGATTTACATAAAATCATAAAAGTAAAACCCGACTACTATTGAGCTATCCTTCAACTTAAGTCTTCATCAATTTTGTAATAAGGCAAGATATTGATAAAATGTGTGTAAGTTTCCACATCAAGGATAACTTGGAAAATCTTCTGTTGAAATTATCAACCATAAACCATTTCTCAAGTCGATCTCAAATCATCCGATTTATTACTCGCACTAGATCTACCCTAAGTACCATGGCGCTGTGGTATAGTGGCCACCGATCTTGTTGGCTATGCAGAAGATCTGAGTTTGATATCTCACTTTGGCAAAAAAACCTTAAAAAACTCAGTCGAATTTGTGTAGAGCAGAAATTGGAAAGTCAGCTAAAGCTGCTGATAGGACGCTAAAAAAGGTGGGCGATAGGTGTTTTACATTAAGTCGAGTTCGTACGTACAAAAACGCTCAATCGAACATCAAAACCCCCTCCATATTACCTGGTACATTTCATAGATTACACAATATTTCATCTAATGGGAAGGCTAAATTATTTTACTCTAATCTTGGATAAAAATGTCCTTTTAGTCAAGCTTTTATTACTTTTTCAAAAATTCATTCCTAGAGAGGCTCAAAATTTCCAGGAATGTTTACCCTTTAGACTTTGGAATGTCCTTGGAATCAATAGAAACAAAATTCTTGGGTCATCTTCAACCTCTTCCTTATTGGCAAGTAGGAGAATAAACCTACCAGTGAGTTAATATAAAGTTTGTTTTGATTAAAAGTCAACTACTTTTAATATAAGGTGGACACTTTGAAAACGGTCGGAGTTTATCAAAACAATGTCCCCTCAACAAAGGGATCGGCCGGTCATTTAAAGTTGTGATAGCGTACAGAAGGAGAAGAAAAGGAATATATTATAGTAGGGAAGAATTTATTTGAAACAGAAAAGTAAACAAAATGACGATAAAAGACAAAGAAGCGAAACGAAAATCCTCAAGATTCGGACTACTTCATGAGCTCTTTTTGTGAATGACTGTGAATTGATAGAAAATTCTCTCCTACTACACGTTTATTTTTTGTAAGAACATCTAAAATTTATCTTTCTTGGCCATATTTCTAAGAAATCGGGTATTTTAGAGCCTGCAATGCCTTAAAATGTTCTGAGCTTGTTCTTAATATTTTGGCCATCGAAGTCTTATGTTTTTATATAGTTAGCTCTTGTAAAAAAACGTGTACTCAATTTCATACAATTTAGGGGTTAAAGTAGTAAAAATTGAGTACAGTATATAGATCCTAAAATACCTCAATTTTACCCTTTAAATAAGAACAGGATAAGAACAATTTGAGGTTCGAAATACAAAAAATAAAGAGCAGCCGAGCTTCATCAAAAAATTAAAAAAGAAAAGAGTGTACAGCGAACTCGCATGGTGTCACTCGTCAGAATAGAGAGTCCAAAGAATTCTGTGGAAGAAGGGACAGTAGTGTAATTACGACAATAAGAAACGGTCATATTGCCTGGAAAGCTCAAACCAAAATATTTATGTTGTGTCAAAAGAATAGTACACAGTTCTTACTTTCCTTTGATTTAAGCCGATGTACGGAAAGTTAATCAAAAACTTATTTGAAAACCTTTGCTTTTTTCAGAAAAGAAAAATCTAAGGCTTTATATTTGAAAACAATTTTTATAGACAGGGGGTCAGTGACCCAGATGGCAAGAGATGATCTAAGTAAGAGTAAGTACTTACTCTATCCATTTCTTTCATCCTCTAAAACTAATATTATAAAAGCTTTATTTATTAGATGAGTTATTTTCGAACATTTTTCATAAAAATTTTTTTCACTTTTTATATTCGTCAAAATTTCCTTTGAATTTTTTTTCGGAAAAGAATTAAATCCATTTTTTAAGGCCCATCGGTCCAAGGTGCAGTCTGTATTAGTCCATTTTTTTCTTTGATGAGAAAAAAAAAAAAAAATAAAGTTTATAGATTCCAGAGGAGCACAGATGGGAAAAATCTGCAGATATCTTTACTTTCTTAAAAAAAGACTAGAAACCTAATCGTTGTTTTTTCTCCCCTATCAAAAACAATAAAATAATTCTTCCTCGGTAAAAAGGACAATGGCCTAATCATAAAACAAAAGAAAACAAACAATAAAAGCTGATAAAGAGAAAAAGAAAATTTGTTTAAATATTATTTTTGGTGTGGATACTTTTTTATCCTCATGCCGTAAGCAAACGAAAGAGATCAGCTAAACAGATAAGTGGCCAGTTGATTTTTCTCTCTTCTTCACCCGCCGAAGAAAGAAGAAAACGTCGCCAGGTTACTTGACCATTTCAATGACAAAGGTAACACCTTGGAAGGCATACTACAGCTGAATCGAAAGACGTTTACTAGTCAACTTCAAAGCTTATTCTTGAAATAGCATTGCAAGAGACTCTGAAGCATAAATCGCCGGAAACAAATCGGACCCTAGGACAACAACACTAAACGCCTAGTATACAACGACCTTTGTACCGGAAAAGATGCCCAAAGCTTTCCTCGTTCGAAGATCACCAACTATTACCTTCAAAAGTTATCCAACCTGCTGTCTGAACGGTAAGTCTTATTTGAATTACATAGTCAGGAGTTTTGCCACGTTTCTACTGGGATGAATAATAGACATCAACTCTTGATAGAATTCTTGATTTAAGGCCAGAGAATTCTCAGTATACTCATTAGCCCTTTCTTTGTTTTTAAGCGGCAATTTTTCGAAATTTGGTGACAGGTTTTACTTTCAATCCAGCGTTTGCATGAAGGCCACGCGGTGCGATTAATTATGGGAAAACTCGACTCAAAAAAAACAGTGACAGTGCAGTGACAATGTAACAGTTTTTTTAACCATGGGAAAAGAATAAGGCCCAAATAACACTGGGGATGGGAAAGCAGCTTAAAATTTTCTTATAATGATTCGAAAAACTTGTTTTTTTACCGGTGGGTAATTGGAGGGGGTAATGGAATCAAACGAAAAAGTCTAGTATCTTTCTCAAGGAGGGGTGAGTAACTGGGCCGAAAAGGTCTGTTTTTCTAGGAGGTTTGGATTGTCGTGGACTACTTTAGGCATAAAAACCTTCGCGGGTAGAAGTTTCGCGAGGACGAAAAGTTGTAAAATTTATGAATTGAATGAACGCATGAACTTTCGTGAATTCACGAGCGAAACAACAATCGCGAAGGTTTCTTATCGCGAAAGTTTTTTTTATTATCATGATTCAATATTGGGCTATTCCAGAAATAGTCTGTCCCCCCTATGTTCAGTAAAATGAAGTCAAAAATCCAGGATGGTCAGTAAAATGAGGTCAAAAATCCAGGGTGGTTAGTAAAAGGAGGGCAAAACCCAGGATGGTCAGTATAAAATGTTTAAAAAAATCAAGGGTGGTCAGTAAAATGAGGCCGAAAATCCAGCATGGTCAGTAGAATAAGGTTGAAAATCCAAGATCCAAGTCTGACTGTGGGACTGCAGAATTATATGTTGAGGAGGTAAAATTCAGGGCGGTCTAAAGAATGAGAAAAAAATCCAGGGTGTTAAGAGCTCCTCAACATAGGGGCTACAATTTTTTTCTGGTACAGCCCATTTCTTATTGCTTATTGATTATCTATTACTGCAAGTGAATGTTCCTTCACCCAGGTCAAGGCATGCCATGTACAAGAAATACAGGGAAATCGGGTATAAGAGTGCTAGGACGTGACTCTGTTGATTGTTGATGAATTCACGAGAGTATTTTGGGGCCTGGTTAATGCAAAATATATTGCACAAAGAGGAAATGAAAAAAAGGGGAACTGAACTAAAAGTAAATGTTTTGCTTTCATGAAATTAAGAAGGTGGTTATAAACAAGCGATAAGAAAGGATTACCAATAAAAACGAAATGCCAAGATCTTCAAAACTGATAAACTGTTATTGTTTTGATTTTCTTCTCACTTTTGTGTGTGGTATTGTGGGATCTTTGGTGAAAAAGTATTATAAGAACTTGTAATTTTTGGCTCTCAAGCCTCACTTGTGTTTCTAATTTTTAGTACTGCTTATAGCTACAAGATTCCTGAGGTTTTGACCAAACTGGTGTTCTTATAAAAAACAAACACTAAATTAAAATAAAATCTGGTAGGTAAGAGGTGCACACCTTAAAAGGGGATAGGCGTGGCTTTCTAACTAGTGTCTAGGCCTTAATATAACATAAGGCCTAAATATAAATCCTAGAAGGAGTCCACATATATTGAGGATGTGATATCCTGGGGAATAATTTTTTTCCAAATCTAGTTCTTGATGAAATAAGAATCATTTGGTTCAGGTTGTTAAAATTCAAAAACGGGTTTCCAAAGGGTAAGCGTCAGAAAATAATGCGAATCCAAGAGACTGACCATTTTAACCTCGTCGATACAAGACTTTCTAAATGTGTTTTCCGAACCATATTTTAATTGAGCTTACACGGATCTACTCGAGAAAATGTCATTACACTGCACCTTACAATATGCAAAACATTTCATGTTTTCAGACGATCTGATATTTTGTTCTGACCAGCCAGCATAACTGTACTAAAGGTCCTTATATAAAAATATCGCTACCAAAACTTACTTGGAATAACTATAAATTATTCAATTCATAGAGACCGAAAGCCGGCAGGGGGAAAGCTACAAAATTTTGAAAGCCAAAGATGACCAACGTCTGGCAGAGGAGCAAACTCAAGAAAACAGAATCATTTATGATGCCAACAATAACATAGTGGATATACTTAGACCACACTATCAATATGGGCGAAAGACGGAAGAAAATTCAAGCGAGGAGGGCGAACCCCCTGAAGAAGAATATCTCAGAGGGCGGTATAGGGTGGCAAATGATGACCACGATAATGTAGATTATAGAAAAATCAGTGTTTCTGACAGTTTTGATGATGATGAGGATATCTATTACCAAGAACGCTACACTGAAACACATAAGCGAATCTATGAATATGAGAGACAGAACAATGGTCCGTTACAATTTCAAAGAGCGCCCTCTTATGCCAAAAAGATGGGCGTTGAAGGCGAAGAATACATTCCGTCATCACAGAAGCCGTTTGTTTGTACAATATGCGGTAAGTCGTTTCGACTCTCCAGCACTTTATGCCGACACAAAATCATCCACACTTCAGAACGTCCTCACAAGTGTTTCGTCTGTTCCAAATCCTTTAATAGATCTTCAACACTGAAAACACATCTCCGAACACACAACCAAACTAAGGAATTTGTCTGCCGAACATGTGGCAAAGGATTCCATCAAAAAGGTAATTTACGGAATCATATCTTGATACATACAGGTGAGAAACCGTACGCTTGTAAAGTGTGTGGAAAAGCTTTCAATAAACTGTCCAATTTGAAGTTCCACGCACACATTCATACTGACCAGAAACCTTACAGATGTCGTTACTGTAAATTAGCGATGGGTAGAAGAGGAGAACTGAAACATCATATCAGAACTTGTCATCCTGAAGGAGTATAGTCAAATTGTGGCGAATATACTTAACGTTAAGGTAGATTATTTATAACTACTTAAAAAATCTTGAAATTTTGTAACTAAAAAATTAAAGTTAAATGCTTAATGGACCTGCCTAAGGTTGGATGTAATAAGAAAATAGAAGAAAACGGTAACATAGTAAGAAAATACGGACCATAAATTGGAAAAAACCATGTCAATCGCTAGATATGGACACTACCCCCCGAAAATGCTCATTTTCCCTGAAAATGACAAAGGGGAAATTCCCCAAATACGAAAATCTTCAGCCCAAAAATTCAGAAAAAATTAATTCGATTCAGCACCAAAAACCCTAAATTTCAGCCCAAATTTACCCAAAAAAAATTCCCCAACACCGGGCTCCAGACTAAACACTTATCGCAATTCAGGATACTTTCTTTCTATAATATCGACACTTATTTTTTATTCATTTATTGATTATTTATAGATAAAAAACTAGAACTAATATTTTGTTTATATGAAAATTGTAATGATTGTACATACGACGCACAAATAATGCATGAAAAAAGTATCGTAAAGAAAAATTATTGTAAAAGCAATTATTGCTTTAGGAGCTCTCAGTATTTCACGTGAGTCACTCAGGGCATGGCTTGGCAGCAGGTTTAAGGTGCCCCCTAAGAATTCAGGTGACCACTAAGATTTAGGTAACCCCTGGTTGCCAAATATTTTAGGTGACCTCTAAGCCAATGACACGTCAAATTTTTTCGAAAATCCTTTTCAAACAATCAAACAAATACAACAGTTAGTTTAGCTTATTGCTAAATAGAATAAATGCCCTAAGAAATAAGAGATAAGCTGAGAACTGAAGGTTCAAGTCAGGGTGCAGATCCCTTGCCAGACAGATTTTTAATTTAAGTAAATGCATCAGGATTAAAGAATTTTTACAGATCAGTGCAGTAGGAAGCATTTTCATATTAAGGGGGCTGAAGTTTAGTGACACCGCGAGGGCCAACCGGTTTGGCCTTAGGGGGAAATTTTGAAAATTTGAGCTCTAGATTGCTTGAAAATGCACTCAAAACATGCACTTATAAGACCATTATGATAAATTAAAAAAGAAAAACTTTGCACTTTGCAAAATTATTGATGTTCTTATAAAAAAACGTGAAGACCGATTCCAGAAAATCTATAAAATCCAGTTAGCAACAACATTCAAACAAAACTCAAGCAAGTTTTCTGGTTGCCTAACTTACATAAACCCCCCCCCCCAAAAAAAAAAAAATAGAATAGTTTTACACTCTTCTAATCATTTCGTCTAAATGTTCAACATTGCTTTCGTCGTTCATTTTTGGATATCGTGCCAAGTAAGAGACTGAAAAAGAGCCAATGTATAAGTTTGGTCTTTTTCGAACGTCCTTTAATATGGATAAGGATTTTTCGATAAGATCTTTCGGAACTTCTTTGAAAAGATCATTGTTGGGTATCCAAAAATGTGGGCAAGATTGATTTTCAAAAACTTTGATTACATCACCAAGAACAATATTAAAACAGGTTAAAATGTTGTCGTCACTTTCTGACAGCCATATTGAAGGATCTGCTTTTTCCAAAGAGTGAAAAAAAGTAGATTTAAAGCAATAACTTGATACTTGAGACAGTTTAGAAGAGCGGAAAGGGAAATGATATTTTCTGATTGCTTTAATTGCAAGAAAGGCCATTCTTGCTACAGGTGGGATCAATTTCGACAACTCAACTTCAGCTCTTGAAAAGGATATACGCCACGTTTTTTCTTGATTGTGTTTATTAGAGTGAGATTTGGGCACAAGATGACATCCATAATTTTTAATTCTCACAATATGATGGATTTCAGGCCATTTTTCATTTCTCTCTCCCCAATTTGAGATCTTTGATGGCCAATCATTGCAACGAACCGAATACGTAATATCGAAGTAAAAATCATTCGATAAAATTGATTTACTAACTATGGTGATTGCTGGACCGTTCACTTTAACTGACATTCCCCTGAGACAGCAACAACAGTACTTTAAAAGGTAATTCAGGCAACAGTGTTTGTAAGAATTATTAAAGTCGTTTATATTCATTCCCAAAACCATACTTTCAAAGTCTTCTTTCAATTGTAGAGAGGAAACCCTTTCTCCAAGTTCATTATTCTGAAGATATACAAAACCTTTGTCAAGGTTCTTACTTTTATACATGACTTGATATTTCATATTTACGTCTCTTTTTAAACTCGCTGACTCATTCTTTGAAGTTATCATGAAATCAAAATCTGACATTGACGTATGTGATCCTAAAATATCCCATTTTCCTGGGTAAAATGGTAAACTGAATGTTTCAGCTACACTTCCTGCTAACATCAATTCAATTCCATCAAGAAAATCAAAAGATTTACACGTCTGTATGAAAAACTTATCAAGGTATTGTGTTGCATATTCTTCCATTCTTTCACGGTCTACAGTTGTGGCGATACACACGTGTAATTGTCTTATTAGCTTTTCTGTTGGTTCGTTACATCTTCTCCGAAATTGGAAAAATATTGAAGCTCTTTGGCGAGAAAATACAATGAGCATCATTGAAATAAAGAAGAAAACGAAAATACCAGTGGTAGTGTCCCCTAGAAGAATTGCTTTTGTATGATTTTCACTTTCACATCGAAATATAACGGTGCCGTTGCAAACATTGTGATTGTTTGCAAAATATGTATCTCTGCAATTTTGAAAGTTAATAGAACCTTTGGTTATGTTTTTAGCAATTAATTCGGTGACATTGTATCTTTTCCATACACAATCTGCCTTGAATGCCATTCCATCCGGCGTCACTTTTTTATCCTTGAAATAGTCTGATAATCCTTTGCCGACAAGATAAAAGAACGAAAATATTGTCCCAATAACAAGGAATATACATCGAAAGTTAAACTTCGATCTGCCCTTTACGGTAGAATAACTTTTCAGCTTCATCATTTTGTATAGTACAACCAATCTGTTTTTTTTCTTCAACAATTTAGATTTAAGGTTTGTTTTCTGGTAGCATTTATATTGACGTTTCTATTAGATCAACACAAAAACTTGTTTGCACAAAAAACAAATACTGAACTGGGCGATCGAAGTATTCTTGATGTAAACTTTGCACCAAAACAATAGATGTGACGTAACAACCAACTAATGACTTGCATTTTGACAAGTGATATAACCTAAACAACACCGCAAACAATCATTTTTAGGTCAAATGACATACTTCCGAGAAATTAAATAAAAAATAAAAAATATAATAAAAAATTGTGAAACTTGCTTATAGCTGAAACGACCTAGAAAAATTTCTGAAAAAATCGGGGTAATAGCTATAAGGCTACGTACAGTTTCTCTGTCAACAAAACAAAAAAAACAATACTGAATTCGCATATTTCCTAGCTCATCTCTTTCACAGTTTTTATTGGCTGAAGCGACCCAGTTAACTTTTTGAGTTTGATCTGAAATTTTGTGAAAGTCAAAATGACTTTTCACGTCTTAACTGATCTTAAAGCTGTAATTCTTGTGGATCGATCGCTTATAATTGATCGTCAGGGTATTAAGCATCAGCCCCGGGAGGGGGGGGGGGGGGCAGCTGGGCAAAAGGACCGACGGGTATGTGCGGGTCCTAAGGGTACCTTTTCCAATATGTTTAAAATGCACTGTAAGGGTCGGAAAAGCTAGAGATGCACTGTAAAGGTAGAAATTTCCTTGAAAAATCTAGATATTTTGACCAAAAATGCTAGAATTTAGACCATTTTTTGCACGAAAGGGATCGAAAATTTGGGGGGAAATGCACTCTAAGGGTATGATTTTTTCACTGATTTTTGCTGCACTGTAAGGGTGCAATTTTAAAAGCCAATTTTTGGCCCGCACATACCGTCAGTCCGCAAACCCAGTGCCCCCCCCCCGGGGCATCAGCACCTGTTGTCACTGTTGTAAGTTGAACTTATAAATGGTTACTTTTTAGGAAAAATGAAGCATTTTTCAAAGTCTCTAAACTTTGTTTCTTACCTGCTTTTTGGTTGTTGTTGTTGTGATCGAAAATGAATACACGTTTTTTTTTTTATAAGAACAAACTATATAAGAACATAAGGCTTCGAGGCCCAAAAATTTAAGAACATTCTAAGAACATTCTAAGGCTTTGGAGACTTAA
The DNA here is from genome assembly GCF_902728285.1 of Clytia hemisphaerica. NCBI lineage: Eukaryota > Metazoa > Cnidaria > Hydrozoa > Leptothecata > Clytiidae > Clytia > Clytia hemisphaerica. The sequence continues at coordinate 2,184,222 of NW_027103621.1, forward strand.
AAACATGCATTTTCTTAAGAAATTACATCAAAATGCTCAAAAAATTCTGAAAATAAGAACATTTTAAGAACATTTTTAGGCTTCAAATCCAAAAACTAAGAACATCCGAAGGCTTCGAAAATTTTTGACGTTCTTATAAAAAAAAAAACGTGTATCTGAACTACGCCTAAACAAAAGTGATGCAAAGAATAACAAACCTCTGCAAGAACCAGCCTTGGAACCACTCAGCTTCAAATTTGTGACCTACTTTGCAAAATTCCTAAATACGCCACTGCTAGGTAACAAATTACTTAACATAAGAAATATTTCTATTCCGATAGGTAAGTAAAACTTTCTTAAAATTCTTTGAAATTTTTTCCAATGTAATTACTTAACGACTCTTATCACACCGCGTGCATTTTTCGATAGAAAAATTTTCAACACTCAACAAGCGTAAATCTTCTTATAGCATTTTAGCACTATCTTCTCGTCGATTTCCAGGAAAATATTCTTTTGAAATGTTTTTATATTCGAAAGATAAAAGAAATATGTTAATACGAGTAAAAGAGCCTATTGTTAAAAAGTGCGCTTGCTATTGAATTATATTGTAGCCCTTTTCAAGAAAGTTTAAGAAAATTAATATTATGATTTTAAGAAAAATAGGGGGGAACTATTGACAAATTTCCACCGTAAGATTATTTAAGAGAGGTTTGTACTTTTTACGGTGTGACGGGACTGGGCCTTTTTTATTACGGTATAACGGGAGTTGACGAAAAAAAAGACGGGAAAACGGTATTTTAAAATCAGACGGTGACGATATTTGAACCTGTACAAACCGGTGTGACGGCGTTATTATTTTTTTCAATTTTCGGGATTCCGGGATTCAGCAAAAATTTTGACGGGAAAACGGTAATTCGAACCCCTACAACCCCCCCTATTTATCTTGAATAAAGAATTTAAGATTCGACTTTTGAATATTCTAAGTAAATATAAAACATTGAACTGGTCAGTGGCGTTGTGGCAGGGGGGTCATGGCCCCCAGGCAGAGCTTTTTTGAAAGAGCGCCGAAGAACAAAAAGCGCCATAAGAGATTTTTCTAAAAGATCTTAAAAATCGTACTTTATGCGCTTTAAATTGCGCCCCAAGACCAATATTACTGAGATAATTTTAAATTACTTGCAATATTTTTCGCTCATTTCGCTCGCAATAAAATTAATTGGTAACTTCTTTGCAATCTAGCTAAGTTTTTCTGTGTACAATATAGCATCATTAAATGAAATCTACTCTTATCCACTAAATATTTCCTTCCTCGTTATGCCTAGGCAACTGTATTAGTAAATGTTTAGAAACTGGTGGGTAGGGCGCCACTTTGGAAAATCGGGGGCGCCATTTAAAAACAAGTGATACTTTTATGGACCTACCTGGTTATGATATGAATTTAACACACATATAATTGATATCTACGTGAGCGTGACCATTAAACAATCATTCTGAACACAAATATTATACCCGCGAAAGTTTCGAAAAAAGTTAAAAATTTTCGTTTCTTTCTTATAAAAAACGTTTAGAAACCAAAGTTTCATGCTCTTGAAATAATCGTTCATATTCAAGACTTCGTGAGCTAAAAAAACATCTATCTCATAAAGAAATTGAGTAATTTGACTAAGAACATTTATGTATGCTTATTATTAGTGATTCTTATAGATAAACATGCGTTTTTTGAGCCAACAAAATTTTTTTTGCAAAAACTTGCTTGAGCCATCTTTTACCTACTTTCATGCAAAAAATCAGAAAAAATTAATGATCCAATTTTTCACAAAGTCCAAAAAACCCGTTTTTTAGCCGTTTTTTGGCCCAAATTTGCCCAAAAAATTTTTTTTTCGAAAATCGGGCTCCGTCACATTCGAGGGTTTATAGTTACACATCTTTGTGCAAAATATCAGAAAAAAACTAATGAGCCAATCTCGAGAAAAGTTGGTAACGAACGGACGGGCGGACGAACGGGCGGACGAACGGACAGAGGTTAATTTATAGGACCTCCACCCCACCGGGGTAGGTCCAAAAATTGACTTTCGCCCTTCTAGAAAAATTTTCCCACATCGCCACTGGAACTGGTGTTTACCTATAATAAGGTTTAATATCTTACGAGGAGTTTAGCTTTCTTGCTACAGGCTACAAGATATGTAGCTTTCTTTAAGAAACGATTTTTTGCAGTGAATAGCCTAGATGATTTGTATGTTTTTGATTCACTCCCTGCCTGGTGGGTAATTTTACAGGCCAGAACGTTAAAATTGTTGGAGGTCTGATATATTCGATATCATTCCAAATGATAAATTCGACGATTCAATTACTTATTTTATTTACCTTACATTGAAAATTGAAAGAGAAAATTTGCAAGCTGTTTGAAGTGGTCAGGAATTTTCGGATTTCAGGATTTTTTATTCCCTAGGCTTTGGAAATGAAATTTCCCGAGCTTATGACTACCTAGGGATGCTCAGTTTCCATAATATTGAAAAGTGCTTTTCTCGAGCGGACCAATATAAAACCCCACAGGGTTACCCATATTCACGGATTAAATCCTTCCTTTGATAAATTATGGAAGGCTGATAAAATAATTAAATGTATTCGATTATTCTGTAGGCATTCAATTACTTGCGCTACTTTGAGAATCCTTCAAAAAGTTAAAAACCTCCAAAAGCTTCAAAAATTTTGAATGTTCTTATTCAACAGATTGTAAAGAAGATTGACTGATTTTTCTGAAAAGAATTTCTTACACAATGTAAAATTCCGGGGGTGACAAAGTGGTTTCTTATGAGATGTAGTATAATCACCAATTGAATATTGCAAATTTCAATTTATATTTCCTAGTAAAAGTATTGATATTTGAAATCGCCAAGCTTTAAGCTTTCCAAAGATGTAAAAATATCGTTTATACGACCTATCTATAAAAAGTAGAATTTTTCTTTTTCATTTTTCTTCATGTTCTTTTCAAATTTCACGGAAAAACAGTAAATTAATAAGCTCCTTCCTACCTTCCCAACGATACCAAACATTTTAAGATATCGAAGCATTGGCTGAGAAATAACAAGCAAAGCAAAATTTAGTGCCTGGATTTCATAAAAGAAAGGGACAGAATATCGGAGGTAATGCTTTCGATAAAATCTGTAACCAACTTTAAGTCATAAATGACCAAAGGAAATCTCTTATTGGCTTGATCACAGAAAACTATTTTTGTAACCTTTTTACGTAACAATATTTCTCGATGATTAGTAAGAAACCAATTCGAGAGAAGGATAATCTATAGTGGGTTGTAATTAGACCACAGTTAGTTTTGTGATGTCAGCAAGTGTGACGTCATTTGTTCCATGAGTTTAGCTGAGGAAGCAGTAATATGTTTCCACGAATTGCTTTACCGATCGATGACTCTACCTTATCAACCCACACCCTAAACGCACCGGACCTTCCGTGAAATTTGAAAATTCGTAGACTATTTCATTTTGTTTAAAATGAGTCTACTTATCAGTACTTACCCTTTAATACACTTATTCGCCAATTCAATTCATTTTTTGATGAGGATTCTTTCTTTCCAAATCATACCGGCGTTCGGCTAAACAATTTATAAATGGTATTTTATGTGTCTCTATTTGATGCTCAACAATTAAGGAGAAGAGTCAAGGGTAAGTGGAAAAATCCAGGGAAAAGGATTGACCCCTCCCCTACCTTCGGGTAGACAGCTAAAGAAAGGGGATCCTGCGGTTGAAGTCTACTTATTTATTAGACACAAATTCTGTGAATTTTCAAGAAAAAACAGGCAAGAGCTAACAATAATGTAAAATGTCAATTACAAAACCAGTGCTATAAAATCTGTAAATTTTGCCCGAATTTTTGGAATATTTTCGGTCAGAGAGGTGGAAAGATTTTCTATCGATCGATGTCCTGAACTATTTTTAAAGTATTTTCCGAGATATTACGATTCATGCATGTCGCTTTAATATACCGTTAGATGACGTATTACCAGCCTTATAAAGCCTTATTATATTTCTCTTTAGAAAGAGGTAAAAACGTAATAAAATTTCAATGCATTTTTGTGCAAGGGAAATCTGAACAAACGAACATACAATTGGACTGCGAGTGAGTATTGATTAGGAGATATCATGTAGGATATTAGAATCGAATAAGTGTATTACATGACCTATTGTCTGACGTCACATCCCAGCCTAGTGTAGGAAAACAAAAGAACGCGGAAGTTACAGGCTAAAAGCAACCCTTGGCTTTTCTTATTTCACAATAGTGGTTAGTACTAATTGGATTATTAGATCTGTGGAGGTTTTTCTACCTGTTTTCTCGTTGGTATGGATCGTATAACATGAATAAAGGAGCGATGAATTCTTCTTGTGTGACTGTGACCTCTTGAATTTTTTTTTCTGGTAGGAATATTTGTTATGTTGTTATCTTATCTCAATCAAAGTAATTTTTTTTTTGCTTTTTCCGAAAACCAGGTAAGCACAAAAATGTGCCATTGTTCCAGCAACATTAAGTAAGTAAGTCTGCGACCACAGTCGGAGGCAACCCGAAGGCTCCTCTTTCGATAGCTACCACCCGAAGATAGGGGAGGGTGCCACTCTTTCTCTCTGGATTTCTCCACTTACCCTTGATCCTTCTCTTAATTGCTGAGCATCAAGGAGAGAGGCATCAAGTACCATTTTGGGAATCTTTGGTATGACCCGACTGGGGATTGAACCCACAACCTTGCGAACCGTAGCAGGATGCTCTACCACTGCACCATGGTTCGCTTCAGCAACATTAGTTATCAGCGAGGTTGAAACAATTCATATACGATGAGTAATGAGTAATGAGTAATCTTAATGTAATTTTTTGGGTGATTTCACTTAGAAATATTCTGTTGTGGATAGGATATTCAGAAGTTTAAAAAGACTTTCCTCGGTTGAAAACAGTAACCCGTATAGCGTACAAAAATTTTATGGACAGGTCTTTATTAGATTAGATAAACCTTTTTTCAATCGATTCTACAAAAATAATTCTTATCTTGGAAAATTCATCGTTTGTTGATGTGACATTTGTCTGAAAAGGTAATAGGTGTCTGTCTGCCTGGTTGCATCTATTGAAAGTGATTATGCTTGATTGATCCCAGGGGCGGACTTGAAGAGTTTCAAAATGTATGACGGACAAAGTGGATATCCAGGGGGTAAATATCTACAAGGGAGCGAATATTGAGGGGGTAGTGTCTTTTCAAGTAAAAAATATGATATCCAGGGGCAGGGGTAAGCATCTTTATAAGAGAGGATATCCAGGGGGTTGAGCATATTTTAAGGAGTGGATATTCATATGGTCTTTATACTAATAAAGTAGGATATCCAGGGGGTTCGATACTTCAAAAAATCAATATCCTTAACAGTGGGGGTAAGATTTTTTTTCTGGAAAAGAACAATTTATTGATGACGCTGAGTCCAAATATTGAAAACTACCCCACTACTTAATGGCACCTTCCAGTCTATACAAAAACTTTAATTAAGTTGACCCCGTGCTATAGGTAGGGCTGCAATTGAAAGGCGAGAGTCCAGTTGACTGGTTTGTTGGGAAGGATTCAACAGTCGTAAAACTTCAAATCGATTCACTAGAATAAGAAATCTACATAGTAAAACACAGGTTCATCAAGAGAAAAAGGTTAAACATCTATTGTGCAATTACATAGATAGTCAATTGCCCGCTAAAAATTGCTCGGAAAATTTCAAGGTTTTAATCACTAAATAAAAAACAATTCAATTATATGAATTGAATATCTGCATTACTTGGCAATGATTGCAAAAGCTATGAAACTAATTAAATTGTGGATGGATGGGTGGGTGTTTGAAGGAAGGGATGTAGGTGTGGAGAAGATAGGGATATTGAATCATCCACATTGTGGTTAAAAAGCTGTGGATTGCTGATAAATGACATTTTAAATTGGATATAAAAAGACAATGCCTTGGTGTCTTTTATTTGTCCGTGGAGGCTGAAAGACAAATGGCTTAGTGATACAGAGTAAGAATAATCATCTTGCTCCATTTCAATTTAACTAAATTTTTAAACTGATAGTTTAAAAAAAGTCTTAATAAGTCTAATTTCCTAACGCTGTCTCTATAAAGATACCACGCCCATCCCACGTAACGCGCATGTCACATAATACACAATTGAAATTGGTAGATAAGGAAAATTCATTAGCCTGAAGATGACGCGACGTTTTGGCCTGGAAGCCATCTAATTCTCCTACATCTTCCTTCTATGTGTTAGGGCGAAAATACAATGCAAATGTTCCAGAAATAGTTCCTCCAGAACCCACATCATCGTTACAGGAGACAGAAATGTGTTGAAAATAAAAAGAACAGGATAAAAGAGGAGCGAACTTCATCATCTACCCTATTTCCAAGCAGAATTTACACGTACGCCTCTTGAGACGATAAGGATGGAAAGAAAATTGTCAAGTTTTAATCCAAGGTCAATATTCACATTCTACGCGTCCTATTGAAGCAGGAGATGCATATTCATGATGCATGACCTACAGATGTCAAAACAATTTGACGCACAAATTAAGTTGAATTGGCGCTGCCGTAACAAGATTATCCAGGGAGAGAAATTATCTGATAAATTATACAGTAAAGACTCTCTTGATGTTTTTTATGTTAATCCGTGGGAAAATTATTATGCAAGATCTAAATGATATAAACACTCGCTAATAGGTTTATAAAAAACTTCGGCAGTGACTGTCGCCCTTTTCCCTTTGAGCTAATTATGGAAAGATACTTGCTGTTGCATGATTCTGACTCTCCCATAATCAATAAAGTTTTCGTGGTAAAAGATTTTACCATGGAAAATAGAGATACCAGGCAGATAGGCAGGCGGGCAGATAGACAAATAGTTATAATTGAAAAACAACAAATTCAACACCAAAAAGCTTTTAAGTCCTAGCAAAATAAGGCCGTATGCACATGTAGAAATACAGACAGACGGATGGAAGGAAGGAAACTAGTCAAGTTTGCATTATTGGAGCTTCACTGACTGAACCACGATGGCTATATATACATGAAGTTTAATCTGAACCCTTCTAAAAGTTGGACAGTGAGATAATGAACCCTATATCAAAGTCTTTAGACGATTAAGTTTACTATAAATATCAAGGCTAATGGCACGCAATACGCGCGTCTTTGGATTAATTAAGTAAGTAAAGAAGATTAATTTTCTGTAGATAAACGCTTTCAAACATATCTGCTTGAAATAAACTGACGCCGAATGTCAAAGACAGTAGAATGGTCTCAATCATTTTTGCTGGTAATGTCGAGTTACCAGTAGTGCGTGGCAATGGTTAAATGAACCGAGTAATAGACCTTTTCATAAATTACATCACGAGCAACTCTTACCTCGTTTTCAAAATATTTTCATGGTAATTGATTCCCAGAAGAGAGATCATAAGAAGTATACTCTATCTAAACAAGAGTAACACTTGAACACTCAAGGAATTTAGTCATCTTGGTAATGACTTCAAAATGAGGCAGTCGTTGCACTCAAAATAATTTATGAAAAGGACTATCATTAACGCACGTTAAAGGTAAATTCGAGATATCCATGAGGAAATCTTTTAAACGGAAAAACACCCAAAAGCACTTTCTCTTTTCCATTATTTCTATATTTTGGACAAAAACCGAAAAACGGTCTTTTTCGGATGCTTCCGTATAAAAGACTCCGCCTTGATATCTTTGAATGTTATTGTGGCAGGACGTCACAAAAGGGGTTTTTTATTTCAAAAAGATTCAACGAAGAAGCTCATGCGGATGGAGACTGTAGTAGCTTTTGTAATGTCCGATGGTCGAATCAAAAATAGATTCTAAAGCTGGTTTAGAGAAAAAGAAGCTTTATCGAAAAACAATCGAAAGGGTTATAAGTACTTTGAAGGGAGCTAAGGCTTTCTTTTTTGTTTATTTCAAAGAACAGGGCAGGAAATTCTGCAAGATTTTCAAAGATCTACTTGTTACTAATTAGGGTATGTTTGACATTATAATAGCACGTCGTTAAATGGTTAGATCCGTTGCTAAATCTCACTTTAAATCTGTAACAATTACCTTGTAATTTAAACGGGTTTTCGTTGTAAGGATTCAAAACACGTTTTTGTGACGTCCAAATGACGTCGTGACAGAGACAATAGGGTAATTGATTTTCTTGCAAAAGTATAATAAGCTAGCTAGCTTTTGCAGTGGTGGTTTTCTGATACTTTCACCCTTCATACCAAGTTTGAAATTATCGTGTATATTTACACATTAACAGAACATCAAAAGTGTGGAAGCCTTTGAATGTTTTTAAATTTTTGCATTATAAGCCTTAAAATCTTAAATATTCTAATCTCGAAGCCTACTGTTCTCATAATAGTATAGATATCGTAAAGAATACACATGTATGATATGAAATGAACAAGAAAGCCAAGAAACTTGACTTGTAACTTCGTTTTTGATTCCACAGAAAAGTACATGTTTTCTATTAGAACAATCTATTTAAGAACATAACACTTCGATGGCCAAAACATTAAGGACAAGTTAAGATCATTTTAGAGCTTCGCAGACTCTAAAACACAATCTCTTAGAATATTGGAGAAAAAATACCTCACAAAATGGTGAAAATAAGAACACTATTAGGCTTAAAACTCAAAAAGGTAAGAACATCCCAAGGCTTCAAAATTTTGGATATTCTTATAAAAAATCAGACGTGTAATGCACTTACCAATAGATTTCATTTAAATGATTGATGTACACCACCATTTTTCAAATTTTACACCATGACAAATCTCCTATCCATAACAACCTCAAACGAATCACCTTAGTCCCAAATCATCCATAGCTAAAAATAAAGAAAAATAAAAACATTGAAAAATTTTCGTACACATTATGACAATTTCAGTTTATGCCCCTAATTGGGCAATTTAAGAGCCATTGTCAAGTTATTATTTGACAATTGCTAAGGTGTGAACAACAAATGACAAGACATCTTATAAGAACAAGTAAGGTCATATTTATAAAAACTTTAAACTGTAACTGGATTGTTTCTTATCTAATGAGATGTTCCCCGTTTTAACAATTTCCAACCCAGCTATGACACTAACAAGAATTCTTAGGAAAAAATTCGGACGGTTCATAAAATTGAGGGTAAAAAGCAGAAAATTAAAATTATTCAAAATTACGCTTATAATAAAATGATTGCAAACCAATTAACAGCAGCTAATTGGAATGTTGAATTTATCAAAGGGGTTGTACATTTTCAACGCTGAATTATGTTGATGATATTTTTGTTGTGATAAATATGAGTTTGACAATTTGATAATAATAAATTATGCAAGAAAAATACTGAATCTATGTAATATTTTACAAAGATTTTATGGAATTGGGAAAAAAGTTTTGGGATTATTTTTATGACTGTATTCTGGTATCTAGTATCTATTCTATGATAAATTTCCTTTCATGGTTTCAAATAGATTGGGCCATATTTGAAAATCTGGAATAATCTGAAATGATTGCATAAAACTTCTTATGACTGTAAAAGATCTTTTAGTCTGCAAGTTTTTTTGTTCTTTCTGAAATCCAACCAAGTCTTTTGTTTTCTTTAATAGAGATTTGTGTGCTGTCAATTGGCCATTTGTCAAGTGGATCTTTCCAAATTACGATAGTGCAAAGTGCTACTTGAGTGCTTGCTGCCAGCCAAACCATGACAGTTAGTCATATGTCTACATGGCAAGAGTATAGAGAAATAAAGACGTTTATGAAAGTACTTGAAACTTAATTTCATTGGCAGGCTGTTGTAGGTAGAAATTTGATAACTGCAAGATGTGCAAAAAAATCTCTTCTTGGTGTTCAGATAGAAGATAGAAGATTTGGTGGTTGTAATTTTTAATCGACCTAAGGTATAATACTGTAGCTTGGCACACTTGGCTGTCATACTTTTGATATCACAAGGGGAACTCGTCTCTAAATGAAGTCATTTCATATTAGGTATACTCTGGGTGGAAAAGAAATTCAATCAGGCTGTTTACAGTATGTCTTTAGTTCTGGGTGCAACTTAATTTTCCATTTAGAAAGCACACCTCTGTCTCACAGCTCATGTGAGAATTTTTTCCAACAGTGAGGCTATGGGATGAAAATTTCGATCGAAATTTCAATGGAAATAAAAATCTATTGTCTTAAGGGGTGTGAAAACTTTCCAGAAGAAGCAATCATAACTCTATAGTTGAATATATTCATTTTCGACACCCATATTATTTACAAAAGATACCCAACGGGAGCTCTTAAATTAAATCATGTTCATGATTAAATACACCTACAAAGTTCAACATTTCTCTTGCAAATGTACGGAAAGGAGCTAGCTGACTGCTGCAGAGGGAGATAGAGAGCTATGATTAAACTCACTCCAACGCTAAATAATTTTGGTAGCTTTTTGTCACAACAAACAAATTTCTGTTTCTCCGTATGCAAACCTTTTATCAAAGTGATGTTAATTATCACGAATTTTCGTATGTATCTGATATTTCCATATAAATGCTTATAGAAGGTTTCAATGATATGTCCTTTCAGGTTCTTTCGATCTGTAATAATCTGTATACATTAAGCCCTTAACCAGTACTTGCATACATGATATAATTCGAGGTAGACATTTTCCCAAACTTTATCGTCATTAAGCAAGCCGACTAAGTGAACACAAAATTATTGGAAAAAATTCAACCCGAGTAATAAGGTATAGCAGCATTGTAACCAGTAACCCACCTGGCTCACAACGTTGTTTCAACGCCCATCAGGCGTCCATCTAGCGACCATGTGATGTAGTGTTAAGTCATTGAAACGTTAGTCAATGCAGAATGCTTATCAAATAAAAACATATCCCAAGTTTAGATAGAGCTTCTTTGGAAAGAGGATGGCAGGCATTACGCGTACGTATAGTCTCCTGTACGTAAATTTATTAAAAAAGGAGGAATTTTGTTTTGGACAGTCTATTGGTTTTTACAATGGAAAAGTTTGAAAAGTGTAAGTACATCATAAAAGCAAGACAACACGTTTAATGCACCTCTTTATGTGACGTTACAGCTATGTGACGTATCACGCTCTATTTTTACGCACCGGAAGGAGTGTGTTTTTTCGCAAGAGATGTCATCTCTTTTTGTGAGGTCGACTTAATATCTCTCCTACACAGTGAGGAAATTATCCGACGTCGTTTTAATACGGCAAAATGACGTATTAATGCGAAAAGAATAAAAAGACGGATTTTTTTAAAGAAATGAACAAAAAGGATTTTGAATTTTTCATTGAGAAGCTGCTTACCATTGTCAAGTTTTGTCAAAGCAGTAGTTGAATGAAACAGAATAAAAGAAAAAAGAATACTTTTTTTGTTGTGTTTGTGTTGTATTTTTGTTTTGTTCTTTGAAGGGTTATAGAAAGGGGATTAGTTGAATAGTGAGCTGACTTGCTTGTCACTTTTGAATGGCCTCCAGATCATTTTGAAAGTACGATCGGAGGGGAGCGAAAGGGCTTTGTATTTTGCTTACTTGCTCACACCGCTTCATGTTTTAGAAGGGTTTTCTGATGATTTAGAGAGAGGATTTTAGGGAACAGATTTTTGAAAACTAGAGTAAATAATTGATTAATTGATTATCGAGAATGTGGCGATTGCTTCTGTTGAGCATTGAGCACATTGCAGTTCTTGCAAAATATAGAGATACATGGACTTTGAAAATGCGCAGCTTTTGGTTTGTTATCAAAAAATAAAACATTTGATTTGAAAAGTCACGAAAGAAGTCCCATACTGTAGTCTTATGTTTATCGTGCAAACTTTTGCAAACTTTCACCAGATTCTCACAATGCTAATGATCGAAATCAATCAAATAAATGAAAAACAATTACAAGTTAAAAGTTGTACAAATTAGTATTGAACGCGAAAAGTGGACACAGAAAATATAGAAAGGAGAGAGAAAGGGAGAAAAAGCTATCTAGCTTTCTGCAATTTATTTTTTTTAAAGGGTAATGCAAATTAGCTAAGGAGTGTCGGTGTTTCGTTTGAGTTATTATGCTATGAAATAGCTTTCGGGTAGAAGATAAGGAGCGGAGAATTGGTTTGTGTCTCTACAACTAAACAACTTTAGTAATTAAGTTCATTTTCTTGATGTAATATAATTGAGGTGTTATTATGCTTCAGTTTGTAATGTTTTATTTTTGTACTACATTCATTTGAATGTGCTGCTCAATCGATTGCGACTGTTGTTGCAATGTGTACAGCTGCTTGCTTGCTTAATTCTGCTAAAGATAGAAAGAAACCAGTGATTTGTTAATTTTGCACTCTTGTTTGTAAACGGTTGGATCTGTTCTTTGGCGTTATGCGATAAGAGTTCGCACGTAATACATTCTCGAAGGAATTTCTTAACATGCTTAGGCCTTTAGAGATTGCTTTATATTTCAGATTAATAATATAGGACAGTCAACTCTCTCTAATTCGAGCATCACCATTCGGATCTTTCTATAGCTCGAACTGAGTATTGATCAATTCCAGCTACGAAGTCGTATAAAGAAACACTTTTTGTAACTTTAATTCTCATGCAAAAAAGTCTTGGTTTCTTAAAGATCGAATTAGAGAGAGAGAGTTAACTTTAAAATCTATTTCTTAAAACCGATACATTGTAACTCTGTTTAGAGCTGAAAGACACGGAAAGGTGTTTGTTGTGTGTATAAAAGAGATATCAATACATACTAATAATCGACCTTTCGAAATCCCGGAAACTTCATGTCAGCAAGCAGTCAGACTGACTGATAAAAATACCATAGTCTCTCTACTATACAGTGAAACGTCACTTTCCCTTTATTTGTAATGGAAATGCATTGATGAGTGAAATTCCTTCGTATTATACGGATGTGTATCATTATAATTCAAGTGTAATATGGAAGTCACACACTGGGTTGTGCTATTTTAATTCGCTTAATCAATAATCATTTTCTTTATAATCTTGAATACGAAGCTTGATACTACACAATATACTATGATGCTCGCGTGCGTTCTGTTATTCGTTTGGGGTGCCTCCTATTATCTTTTATATGGTTGTTTTGATAGAGTTTCAAGTCAAGTAATTTGTAGTCATGCAAATAGTTTCAAGGTTGATTTGCTAGCAAGGTGAAGTATTGAAGGGAGGACGGGTTTCTGTAGCATCAGCGACTAATTTCTACAAACGATCCACTATATAGTAGTATATTCATCCCTCGTGAAGATCTACTTTGCTAAGAGAGCTAAATAGTGACCGGAGACTGATATTTAGGCATGCAGCGTTTACGATTAGATCTCTAATCAGAGATTCGGCAACTTAAGGCCGGGTTCAATATCTCTAGATCGCGAAACTCGTTGTAGGATTTCAGCCTTCGGAACGGGCTGCGGTACAATTCTCCGTGTGGAACCATTTTGCGTGCTCTGATAAGAAAATTTGTTATCGTTGAGTTCTGTTTAACGCAATGAGCTTGTAGACAGCGCAAGAATTGACAGTAAAGATAAATTAAGTGCCAGGGATTTTTTCAAGCACTTTGAGCTACTACCGTTTTTGTATAATTAGATTGAGTTTAAGATGCGTAAAAATACGCGAGCGAAGCGAGCGTGATTTAGAGCAGGGGGTCTGGGGGGGCGCTCTAAGCCCCCTTTAGAAAATTTTAACTCCAAATTTGGCCCTGGATTGCTTTAAACAAGAACAAAAAGTGAAAACAATAACGCCGCTTAAGTAAAAATAGAAAGATTTTGGCCCATTTCACGCCCAGGGTTCGAATTATAAATTTTAAGCAATAGATAAACGAGCGAATAAAGTAACCGAGTTGATAAAGTAATATATAAACGAGTGCATTTTAAAGTAGCGAAGGAGAAGCGAGGTAAAAAAGGAGCGCCGCAGGCGAAATTTTTACATTGTTGTCGAAACATTTTTAGTATTTTGCGATGTTATTTTGAAGTAAATGCAAAAGTATCTTCAGTTCATTTCTCTAGAAAAGCGAAGAAGTAAGAGGTTATAGACAAAGCAAAGTATATTGAAGTTTTGAAGTAACGAGTAGATAAAGCAATAGATAAACGAATGAAGAAAGTTGCGGTAGCGAGTATACAAAGCAATAGATAAACGAGAGAATATATTAGCGAAGTAGCGAGTATATAAAGCAAAAGATAAACGAATGAATAAAGTAGCGAAGTGGCGAGATGATAAAGCGATAGATAAACGAGCGAATAAAGTAACCGAGTTGATAAAGTAATAGATAAACGAGTGAATAAAGTAGCGAAGCAGCAAGTTGATAAAGCAATAGATAAACGAATGAATAAAGTAGCGAAGTGGCAAGTAGATGAAGAAATAGATAGACGAATGAATAAAGTAGAGAAGTAGCGAGTTGATAAAGCAATAGATAAACGAATGAATAAAGTAGCGAAGTGGCAAGTAGATAAAGCAATAGATAAACGAATGAAAGAAGTAGCAAAATAGGTGTTTTCTTATAATTTTTTAACTTCGCATTTTCGAGTTAGGAAATCTTTTTGGGTAGCTAAATCTAAAATTCACTTCGCATTTTGCGAAGTGCGAAGCTATAATTCATCCTCGCATTAAAAACACCCTACTGTTTTTCACGCCGAAGCTATAATTCAATCAAGCTGTGGCGTCAAACTGAACGAGACTATCTCTCTCTAATTTTTTCTTCCTTGAAAAGATCAATAATTATCTCACCCTCAAGAATTTATTTTTGGTAAACACCGGATACATAGATAAAATGGTCTAGTGAAAACCAAAAAAGTTTGTGAAACGTAGCAATGAATGAATTCTCTGATGAAAACAATGAAACACATCGAATTTATGACGTGACCGCGTACCAAGAAACATTACGAGAGAACACATTTTTTTCCATTCTCTTGTCTTTACTCTATACTGATTAAAAACAAATAATTGGCGTTTCTGAGAAAACTGCTTTGAAACTTTTTTCTTGTAAATCTTTTTTTTATATTTCGGATTGAGTTTCATAACTCAATCTTGGATTGAGTATTTTTGCCGGTATACGGTAGTAAAATAGTGCTTAGAAAAATCCCTGAGTGCGAAGTGATTTTTGTTTATTTTAATGCAATTTTCTTGTTTGTCACGAATTACATTATGAAGTCAAGTGTGTGGTTTGTCATTCATTGCAATTTTCAATGACAACCCGAGACTAAAGTTTGTTTACAAGTTACAATGCTACTGGTGCCATAACGTTCGCCAAGACAAAACGAACGCAATTTTTGAGGGGAAAATTGATTCAAGTCTCTCAATGTAAGATAATTTTCGAAAACTCATCCATCCTCTAAGGGAAATCTTATGACCAAAAATTAGCTTCCTTTATAAGAGTTCGAAGGTTTTGGCAACACCTTAGAAACCCCAGGTATTAGTGCCCGTTTATTCAAATGTCCGATCTGTGCAATTTATGATTTACTAAAGTAATGTGTTATGCGCTGAATTGCGTATACTATAATACTTAAATCTCATATGCAATTGTCTCAAAATTTTGCTTATAAGTTCCAAGGGGATTTTGAGAAGAGGTATGTAGCAAAGAAAAAAATGCTGCTTCTTATACCGCATGATCTGCAAAGACATACGGCATTTAATCATCATATTAAAAACCAAAAGAAAATTTCGGAGAGAAAAAAACAGACTCACGAAATCTCTCGCAACAATAACATTACATTTTCACCCATCACAAAAATAAAAGTATGAAGTCATATCTACTTGGAATTTTATTTGCAATTGATGTGAGAGTTCAGCCTGAAGACGTGACAATTTTACTGAAAGAACGAGGAAAAAGCACAGTACAAATGTCTTATATTATTATTTGAAGAACCATGTGGTTTGGGTTTATTCCGTAGGTAAATGATCCAGTTTTACAGGACGTTTAAAAAACGTTCAAATTTAGAAAACTTTTCTTTTTCCTCGATTTTTTCCTGCTTACTATTGCAGTACTATTAGGATTAATGGTTGTTGATTTTATTATATATTTTACATTTTGATGTGTTACTTTTTCCCCAATCGATTCTATGGATTATCATTTTATTGACTTTAGATTGCCTTATGATCTGTACCGCGTTGAATTGATTAAATAGGGTTTTAGAGGATTTAAATATTTGAGTCAAGTCAATAAGCTTCACAGGATAGATAAAAACTTGGATTCACTTTCCAGGGTCGTACACTGGTCGATTGACGTAAGTAACAAGCCGAGTGGCTACCTCAGGGGACCACTACAGATATCATATTCATTTACACACCTGATATTCGAACTGCTCACAGATTTCCCGTGGAAGTGTGTCCAGTTTTGAAGTCGACAAGCCCGCCATGGTAATTTCTAATTTACCTTAGATTTTAAAATATTCAAATCGCGCTGCTGACGACCAGAGTTAAAAGTTCTTTTATGTGGGAAGTTTATGATCCATTCCAGTAGTTGCAGATCGTAGGGACCATGCAATAGCTAGCCTCTTTTTTGCAGAAAAGGAAAGGATTTCCTTCAGGTAATGGTAAACAGTGGCAAGATTTCTTTTAGAGAATACCATTCCTTACACTCGTATTGTGATGACAAAGACTTATTCCCAGGCCATTATCTTCAACGGGAATTTTAAAAACCATATCCGTTACGCATACCCCTTTTGCGAGGGGATACTATTTAACCGGTTTGTTTTTAAGAGGGTGAGTGAGGCCAATGAACAAGTATATAGTACAGGATGTAAGAGGAAATTAAGAGTAATATTTAGACTTGATTTTAGAGAGAGAGTATTATTTGATCAGGACATTAAAAGCGGATGGTTTTTGATCAATGTGAAAAAAGAAATCATTTTGACGTCACTTCAAATTGTCGTGTAGCCTAAATTAAGTTGAACTTCATTTAAAGCAGACACTTTTCAACAGAGTGCATATGGACAAGGGATTTAAGGTTGAATGTACTGCAACTTGTCAAAGAAATAATTGTAGAGTTCATGGTTTTCAGTTTCATGTAATCTAGTTCAACGTGCTATAAACACATTTTTGAAGCATTTATCTGATTTTAGGATATAACATTCTATGGGTGGAAGAAATAGGGAAAATGTACTTTGACACTTTTAGAGCTGGTCCACAATAACGTTGCTTCAACGTTCACCTAACATCTTAAGTATGTTATGTAAGTTAAATGAATGTTGTTATGACGTTTCATGTCAGATGGTTTACATAAGTTAGACAAAAACCCGAGTGATTTATTGACTCATTGTTTTGCTTTTTGGATTCTTTTTGGGAAGTATAAACGATGATGCTTCTTATGATTATACCGGCTCTTGAATTATGCAAATCGTCTTTCGAATTCATTTTCATAATTAATATTATGTAGTCAAATACCTATAACAGAAACACTTATGATACGTTTGAAACCTTTATTTTTCTACAGGAATAGCCATGCTATTCCGGATAGGGTGATTGTTCATTGAGCTGTCGTCCGTAAAAAACTAAAGGTATCCGGCTTTTTTGAGTGAGTTCCCGTTATGAAAAATTAACATAGTTGTTTTGAGTGCAAGGTATGTGGTGAGTCTTTTCCCTAAATTTTGATATTACAATCATCATGTTTTTCACGTTTTGTTTTCTTCCATAGATCGATAAACAACGAATAAATAAAATCGAAAAAAAACTGTTGAATTGTGGGAAGAAGGAGAATAACTTTCTGAGGTTTTGAAATCAAGACGTATTGATATAAGGAATAATTGTGGATTGAATTGATTCATTGGAGAGTCACACAAACGCAAGGGAGAGTCATATTCATCAAAATACCCTGTCTAGAGTTGTAACGGTAACCTGAGATCTTCATTAACCCATCTCGTTGGCGAGCAGACAAGACGCTTTATGTAAAGAGAGCCAGTACAAAAACACCGATCGATCGAGTTCGAGTTACTATAAAGAATCCAGTTGATTGATTGATGGCATGAAGTTACATTGAATATTCCCTCATTCGTATCCATTAACTGACGAAATTTGATTTACTGTTTACATACAACGAGACGCTTGAAGTGTTTAAAAGACTTTTTGTTTCGGAATCAAGATGTCGAAAGGTCAAGGACGAATTTATAAATTACTTTTAACATTTATGTTTTTAATGCATAATCAAGAACAAACACAGACATGCTCGCCGCCACGTTCTAAATTCGGCGAGAATACAATTAAAGAACATTCTATCCTGAGGAGATCGAACCAAGCTAAAATCATCGTGCTTGGTTCCGTAGTTGAAACCTATCCGGATAAATACGGACAGTCAATAAGTGTTCGGGTAGCCGTCCACATGGTTTTGAAGTCGAAGAACAAAGTTAAGAAATATATAACTGTGAATGGGTTTGATAACGATTTGAGTGACGCAAAAAATAAATTATTCGTAAGCCAAGCTAACGTCGATTGCGTCAATTCCGTCGTCCAGTTATACGGTAGTTATATTTTCTTCATACGGGAGAATATCTACGGAGACTATTACGTAGATGAAATCAATTTACAACCAGCCAATACCGAGATCCCGTGCAAACCGGAGCTAAGTAGGCGGGTCAAACGGTTGATTATTAAATATAGAAAAGAGAAAAATAATCGAGCCCAATGCAATGATTTCGCGAGGTCTGCATCGAACTTTAGTCGTAAATGTTTAAAGCATCGTTCTTTCTCACGAATGTTAGATGAATTTAAATACAAGCAATTACCCATTCGAAAATTCTTCTGCTCTGTCAAACGAGCTGAATCACTCAAGAAAATCTTTCCAACAGAACTAACAATGCGTGATGATATAAGTTATCGCCGTAAAAAGACAAAAGAGCCGAATATTCGCGATTCAGACCGTAAGAACATGAATGAAAAAGATACAAAGAATGAACAAGACAATAGTGACAATATTATTGAAGAAGAAAAGACTTCCACCATCCGTCAAAGCGGACACGGTGGCAATATAATCTTATATACTAAAAGTGAGAAATATATAGTCCATGAGAACATTGGCGGACAAGACGATATGTCCGATAAGACTTCGACGACGAGAAATCGTTTGAATTTGAACATTCCTGATTGGCGGTTTTTTCAACATCATCAACAAGCAAAATCGGATACAGCTTCTCATTCGACGAACTTAATTCATGCTAATTTATTCACATTATGCATAACGGTGTTGTTGACGTCAGTAATTTATGCGTGTTTATAGATTTTATGTGAGAGTGCGAGCGATTGAGAGTTACAATGAGTGAAAAATTTATGAATAAATTAATAATGAAAACAGATATAATATATTTTGGAAAGAAGTGTAAATTTTAGTTCAATTTCAATCATACAGTTAAGTTTTTTCCTGCAAAAAATCGATTGCAAAAAAAACAAGAAAAAAAACAAGCGATCAGTCACGAGCAGGAAAATTTTATATGAGTCAATTTAACATTTTCGTCGAAATGATAATTTTGTTTTTATGTATCTATATCTACATTTGAATATTTTTATTTTAGTTTACTACTATTACATTAAAACGTTTCTGTGCTGTAAATATTAGAACCCAGCCCCCTTTCAAAGTAATACCATGCATACAAGTTTTAAATGGTCATTTTTTCTGAAGAGCTATAAAATGACTTCTGAATACTTCTAAAATACATTTTCAATCAAGAAAAAAAAATTTTAAATGTTGTAAAAAGATGAAATTTATTATATATAGAAGGTTAATAATATTAATTACTAAGCGAAAAATATTTAATAATATTTATTCTTTGTTCCAATTTTAATTTTTGTTTTATTACAGAAAACTTTTCTACCCAAACTTTTGCCCCAAATTAAAACTCTTCTAAAATGAAATTTTTAGCGCTTGATGTATTTTAGAATTTAACCATTTAACCAAACAATCTTTCTAAATCTCAAACAGTCCATCTTTGATATTTTTTCCCATCGTCACACAAAACTTCTTGAAAAAATGAACAATTTTGAACATTTTTAGCGCAATAAAGGTTCGGTTGCTAGAGGAGGATGAGGGGATAAGATCTTTTGGTAACTAACAGTTCCATACCTTGTAAATAAGGAACATTTTTGTAATTAAAGTTTAGAAAAAATAACGGCAGAAAGAATAATCATTAAGTTAAACTAGTGACTGATGAATTTATACTGAAACATAAATTAGTCGTAATTTCAAGAGTACTTTTGGTGAATTTTTCGCTCTTTTCCATGGAATTTTCGACATCATTTGAGGAAATGGTTAGAAAAGAGAGAGACAGCAGACGAATTGTGTTAAGAGAGAGTTTCAAGATTAACTTGACAGAGTTGTCTTTTAAGCCGAACCGGTTATTCACTCGAAATCTTCTAAAAAACAGAACATCCAAAAATATCTTCAGCTTAAAAAAAAATACTCGAAACAGAGAAAAGAGAGATGAGCCATAAGGCTAAGTATCGTTTTTTTAGAAAATGGGGGATTTAGAAAACACTTTTGACAAAAGAACCCGTATTCATTTCGGTGGACTTTTACCTAATTACGCCTACGGAAAGAGATGATTTAACTTGTCACAAAAAGTACAACAACATCAAAACAATAATAACTTTTCTATTTTCCAAAGAGGCTTCTAAAAGGTTCTCATCCCATCTTTGTTGCTAGCTTAAACTTATAAGAATCCGATCTAATTTACGAAAACAATAAGATCTTAATTTCTTGAAGATACTTATAATGCACGTATTATTCTCAGTTTAAAATCTCTAATTGTTCTTAAGTTTGAGCCTCAGATCCGCTGCAGTAATATCTTTAGCCATAGAGTTTACCAGCACACAAAAACTCATAATTTGACGTCACAATAACACGAGATATATAATACCATGTAATAGGAAATCTTATTACCTTTTGTTAATATATTGTATGGCATTATACCATTATAGCAAAACATCACGGAAGTAAGATACATTACCTAGGAAACTCCAGTACTTATCAATTCATAATACAGGTATTTTAGATTTAGAGCAATTTGTATAGAATCGACGGGACATCAGGAATCATATAGGTTTACTATGAAATAAAGAAACGTTATGTTATGATGTGATGCGTGCCTCATTTTTATTAAGGGTCAAATTATAGGAGTACCGGTCAGTTGTTTCTCTCATTCTACACCCTACAACGCATATACGTGCGAACGGAACATCTTTTATTCGCACGCGCTATGACGTCACTTTTCAAAAATAACGACACTACAATATTTTTGATTAGTACACTTTTTCGACCGTAGTCGCGCGGTCAGGCGTGTGCCACCTTATTATTCACCTAAAGACATATTTTTCGATGTTTCAGTTCAATTAAACTATTCCAATACAAACCATACAGAGTCGTGGTCAATCTTCTTCCTGTAGGAGCTAGGTCTTTCAGGCAATTTTTTGTATACTGAGGGGGGTGGGAAGTTACGACCACACAGTCTGGAAGATACTAATTCGAAAACATGTCCCATCAGTCCAGCTCCACCGTCACTGTTAAGTTACCTAAACTTATATAACTACTCAAATATTTCACGCGAATTGGTTTACCCTTCAATACACGAAAAGTCTGTGGGCATAGTTCGGGGAAAAGCCCCCCCCTCTCATATTTTTGGGACACTTGCACGAAAAGTCTGTGGGCACCGTTGTCGGGGAAAGTCGTCTGATGTTTAGGGACTGCACGAAAAGTCTGTGGGCACCGTGTCGGGGAAAGTCTGATGTTTAGTGGGACTGCACGAAAAGTCTGTGGGCACCGTGTCGGGGAAAGTCTGATGTTTAGTGGGACTGCACGAAAAATGGTCTTGCCTAATGTGGAGAATTCATATTCGAATATTCAGATGAGAACGGGAACCTTATTGGAAAAATAATATCTTAAAAATTTCCGTACAAACCCTCGTTGGGATTAACTTGTATAACATTTTTAGCCTTTTCCGCATATTTAATGACTCAATAGAAAGAATACAAGTTTCCTCATATTTTTGGAAAATAATGTGCAATTTGTTGCTGAAAAATGAATCCCATTTTTCTATTGTAGGTTGATGATATTTGTGCCTGGCCAATTCCAGGCTCATAACCCCCAAACTTAGGCAAAATGATTACCGGGTATGTGCGAGCCATAAGGGCCCCTTTTTCCCACTCTCGAAAGTCCCTCAAAGGGGTACAAAACCATTAAAAAAACATTAAAAAACATTGAGTCCCTGTATAGGTTCAAAAATTACGAAAATAAAAAATCAACTCCCTAAAAGGGTCATAAATTTTAAAATTTTGGCCGAAATTTTGGGGAAATAGTCAACATTTTTTATTAAATTCAGCATTTCGACGGGAGGCTTTTGGCACGTTCATGGGGTAAAAATTACTCCTCCTTGGCCTCGAGTGAACATGGATAGATGGCTCTAATAAAATTGCATTAAAATACATAAACGGGGCGATATTACAGTACCTCTGAACAGCAGCTTATTTTGGAAATGATTTCAATGCAGTTATTGCCCGGGGAGCAACTGCCTTATGGTCAATTGTCCCTGTAACGAGGATGGCAAGGCTTAAAGATGCATTATGGTGGGTATGTCAAATGTAGTTTTCACTTGAAGAGCACAATAATTTTGCAAAAAAAGTTAATTCATTTGTGAAAGATACCTTATAATAATAGGTCTTTCTGCTTTTCGTGTTAAAAATATTATAGGAAATTTTGTTCTTTTGGTATACTTTTTCGGATGTTTTTTCCTTGACCTAAAGGCAACGCACTTAAAAAAACCAAAAGCTATCAGTGAAGCCTCGGCGGGAGTCTGCTACATGCATAACCTGTGGTTAAAGGATAACGGAACCTAGGATAGTGAATCCAATTACAAGCGTTCAGAATAATAAGATTATTACCGGAAGGTAAGTGATTGTAAGCTCTTACCTCTCCTATGAAAAGTTCTATAAAAAAAGTCTATTTAAGATGAAACCAGGAAGTTGTGAGATAAAATACATGCAATGCTTTTGTGACGATGCTGTTTCATCACAATGGAGAATGAGCTTGATAACTGCTTTTGGTCAGGATTTCAAAGGTTTTTTGTCGTGTCGTTTAAAGTATAGGGATACTCTATTACTCGAACGACAAGAAAGGGAATCAGATTAATTGTTCGAGCTATGGGGAGTTCCACTATATGGTGAAGTGAGTTGTGAGGGCAGCAATATCAAAACCAAAATTATATTTATTTGAACAATCACAGTTATAAATTCGAAAGAAAATTTGTGCTCATCATTTTGATAGGTATGCTAAGGTGAAAATAACGAGTTTGAAAATCATTTCACAACGAAACTTTCAAAACATCGCATTTAATTTTGTATTACATTGGAGTCTCTTTAACTCTATAACTCGAATGTCTCCTTAACTCGAACAAGTTTTCTCGTCCCTTCAGTAAACAATGCCTCATAAACCTTTAAACGTTACTCCAAATCTCCAAATTTCCTTAACTAGGACAAATTTGCGTTCCCCGTGCGTGTTCTAATGGAAACTTTACTCTATTTTATTGTTGTACACACAAGTTATTCGAATCTTATGATGAAACTATTCAAATCTTAGAAATGCTATGGAAAGTATAAAATCTATACTACACTTTTTTTGCAAAATGCCTCCCGATCCCTGCGGATCTTTGGAAATGCACGACTCTACAGGTGCGAGTTGATGATAGTCATGACATATACCTTAACACTCGAACAACACTGGGAGAAGTTTTTATCGCGAGACCACCCCTCTGGCGTGTCATGTCTCAATAAACAATCTTAAGGAAGTTTTAAAGAACATTTTGGATTAAAACTTCTAAAAAACGTGTATCCAGTACACTATTTCGACCGTGGCCGCCAATTGCTTGCGGGCATTTTATTGTCCACCGTAAAACCGTCCCAGCCTTTTTTCGCACCTAAAGACAATAGAAAAAAGTGTAAAAAAAAAGGATTGGGTCGAGTTTAGGGTGGTAAGTTAAATAATAAAGTGGCACGCGGCTGACAGCGCGACTACGGTCGAAAAGGTGTATTCCCCAAGGGAACAGGTTAGCCAGGGTGAAGGTACATTCCATTGCCAAGTAAAATGCAGTGACACGAGACTTGGCTCTCTCAAACGAAAGTCAAGAAAGAGCGATGACCACTACACCACTGTTAATCTACAATGCGATAAAATGGGCCTTAAAGAAAGTGCAAGATTTCATATATCGTAATATCCTTCATGAGGTACCGCAATTATTAAGATCACAACATTAAGTACGGGGCACACAACAGGCCAATAGGTTTAGGTGTTTTTTAGAATTATATTTTCGCAAAGTCAGCTTGAAAAAAAAAGATGCAAAAACAACATTATTCGTGCAGGCAACATCTAATCAACCTAATTAAACACTGCTCAAAGATCCAATTATTTTTTAATTAGATTTTAAGGCGATAATGAGCTTTAATACCACCAGAATGTTTTGTTGAAGATTTTATACCCTGTAATCCCTCTAATCTCCTTCAACCGCTTTAAACATTGCTGAAAAGTTATGAAAATAGAAAAAAAATGATAGTTGTCTACAGCGTTAAAAATAATAATGCAACGGAAATGAATTTTCTGCTAAAGCGTGTTAAAGGTTCATTAAAACCTTTGAATTATGATATACCATTTTTGGGGTTCTTCTCTACTTTGAAAATCTTTAAGAAGCTTGACAAGGCGAGTCATTTGGCCGAATAATCGTTTTGTGCAATAATTTATGTATCTACTACAGAAACCCTTTTTTAGGGGTTCAATTAAAAAAAAACTGTTATATTCACTGATACAAATATGTCAATCACTCGTCACTTTAAAGCAAAGTGAAAAATCGTGAGGAAATTGCTTTAAAGTGATGGAAGCATTTTTAAGGTATGCAGTGAAAAATGGGAGGGTTAGACGTACGAAATGGAGCTGGCGTCTGTGGACTGTGAAAGTTATGATGCCAAATTCTACCCTTCATCACCGGTGAGGATTTAAATGACTTCAATTTCGATATCAGACTCTACGGCCGCTCCTCCAATGGGCCCTTTGAGGTAAACTTTTTTCTGAGAAAATCTTCAAAATTTAAATCTAAAACTCATGGTGAAAACATGACATTGCACTCAAATCAAGATTTGACCAGAGGGCTGATAAAACTTATGGCAGTGTTAATCTAGTGTACTGGAGTTAAATTTATTTATTTGGAAACTCCGGAAATGCACTCAGACATTCCGTAAAAAAAATGTCATTACTTTGAGTCACAGAAGAATGATACAATGCCAAAATATGAAGAGCTTAGGGCATTCCATTACTCAGGCAGATAAAATATCCATAATTGAGATGCTGGAAAATTTGTTGCACATTTATTTAAGATTTCTTGTCGATATTGTAGACTTTAGACTCGCGGTTTTATATTTGACAGGAAATCACTTCTAGACCAAGGCGCGCTGAAAAAGTTGCAGAAAAATAGAGTGGAGTCTCTTTAACTCGAACCTCTATAACTCGAATGTTTCTTTAACTCGAACAAGTTTTATGGTCACTTCAGTTAACAATAATGCCTCGTAAACCAATCTCCACAACTAATTTCTTCAAATCGAACAAAGTTCTGTTCCCTGTGCGTGTTCGAATTATGGAGACTGTACAAAAAGATGTTTCTCTCAAAAGAGTTTCTGTATTTTCTGAAATTTTCGACCTTTTGTAGCTCCCATCAATTTTTCACATTATTTATAGAACTGTCGAACGTGCTAACCGCACTGGCTCAACTTCAGTATCTTTGAAATCATTTGTAGGCCCAATTGTAAACTTAATGGCTTAAGAAAAATTATAGCATTTTGGGTTTTAGCCTCGTTTAGGCGAAAAACTCGTCCCCAGGCCCCAAAAATCAAAATTTTGAAAAAATGAAAAAAAATACCCCCAGGGATTTGCCTAAGGATCAAGTGTGCAAAATTTCAGCCAAATCGGACCATTTTTGAAGTCTCCAGCCTGCCCCAAAGTTTTAGCCTCGTTTTGGCGAAAAAACTCGTCCCCAGGCCCCAAAAATCAAAATTTTGAAAAAATGAAAAAAAAAACACCCCCAGGGATTTGCCAAGGATCAAGTGTGCAAAATTTCAGCCAAATCGGACCATTTTTGAAGTCTCCAGCCTGCCCCAAAGTTTTAGCCTCGTTTTGGCGAAAAACTCGTCCCCAGGCCCCAAAAATCAAAATTTTGAAAAAATGAAAAAAACACCCCCAGGGATTTGCCCAAGGATCAAGTGTGCAAAATCTCAGCCCAATCGGACCATTTTTGAAGTCTCCAGCCTGCCCCAAAGTTTTAGCCTCGTTTTGGCGAAAAAACTCGTCCCCAGGCCCCAAAAATCAAAATTTTGAAAAAATGAAAAAAACACCCCCAGGGATTTGCCCAAGGATCAAGTGTGCAAAATTTCAGCCAAATCGGACCATTTTTGAAGTCTCCAGCCTGCCCCAAAGTTTTGGTGACAGACACACACA
Organism: Clytia hemisphaerica; assembly: GCF_902728285.1. Taxonomy (NCBI): domain Eukaryota; kingdom Metazoa; phylum Cnidaria; class Hydrozoa; order Leptothecata; family Clytiidae; genus Clytia; species Clytia hemisphaerica. The sequence continues at coordinate 2,210,675 of NW_027103621.1, forward strand.
CACAGACACACACACACACAGACATTCTCAGATTCTAGCTCAACTGAAGTTGAGAATTGAACGTATCGTAAGAGCTATCAAATTGTTAAATTTGTATCACACGTATCCCTGATCAAATTTAGATTTTGTGATATTTTTGTTTTTAGCTTTAAAAAAAGTGCCTTTTGGTTCAATTTCGTAAAAAGTGTCATGGGAAATTTTAAATAACTCTTGTCAAAAAAAGATAGCTGACGATTTTCTCATATCTCTTAGAGTGTTGAGATGTTAGATGTAGAGTCGCCATTCCATTCATTATCACCTTAGTGTTAATCCAAAGAATTGTAATGTATACACTGCACACATCTTTAAGGGGTTATAACTAAGTATCAGAAGGTCAATTCTTTTTTAAACATTTTACTTTCTTTTTAATATCGTCTGTAAAACAATTGTCAATTGGGGTTATTTTCGTTAGCAAGGGATAGCCTCCAAGAGGCCCCCCCAGTCGACCCTCAATTCACGTATTCACGCAAATTTTTTTGCCAATTCACGTATTCACGCGCGAAAAAAACCATTTTCACGTTCACGCGCTGATTTTGCTTTTAATTCTTTTGTTAAACGATTGTGACCTTATTGGGCTAAATTTGACCTTTTTATGGCCAACATAACGTTTTCTGCAGTTTTTTTACCTTATTCTCGACAGCGACGACCTATTAAGACCTCTTACAATTATTGGAGCTTTCATAGGGCAATGTTTAAGGTCTGTCTATCACGTCTATCACGCCAAAGTTACAAAAAACTGGCGTACGGTGGTATAAACCCTGCCTGAGTTTGCTTTTTAAGGGAGGTAAGTGCAAAGTTAAGCCTTAGCTTTAAGGTTTCCCCCCGAATTTTCTTCGTCGCAGGCCCTAAATATATTTTATTTTGAGAATAAATTTAAATCGAGGTTTGGCCCAAATTCATGGTCTGGAAAGTCGCGAGCTTCAAGGAGGTGGTACAACCAGAGGACGCGAATTCCAGAGTTTGACCCCCTGTGTCATTGAAGAAAGCTGTGGAAAGGAAAAAGCGAGCGAAGCAAGCGCGAAAATTTTTTGACAACTTTCACTCTTTCATTGCTGAGAAAACGGCCTTAACACACTATTGTTACCCTAATATGCCTTGTTTGGTCAAACAATTCATTCAGAATCTTTGATTATTTTCAACACTGACCATTACTGGTACAAATCTGGTACGGCGAGTGACGTACCTGCCTGACACGGTGCGGCGTCACAAGATTTTTCTTCTGAATGTTCGTACAGTTCGATGATGCAATCATATAAAAATTTTTAGAACTATCTATACCTACTTTTGTAAATTATCGAAGAATCAAATACCCTTCACTGTCTCCAAGTTCATGCGGTATCATTTTGTGTACTGCATTTAGTAACAATATAAGCGATTACAGAAAGACGACCATCATTAGCGCCGACGAAGAAAATTTTCTCATTTAGACTTTTTTGTTTTGGCTCAAAACACTCTCGCATCACAAAATGCGCCGTTAGAAAAATAAGGAAAAAATACGTGTTTCTGTTTCAATTTTTGATTATTTTGAATAACTTTACAATGGCAATAGGTCAATGATATGAAGGATAATGCGAGCGAAGCGAGCAAAATAAATTTTACATATTTAGGTTTATTCAGTTTTGTTTTAGACAATAATTTGCTTTTCACGTTCACGCTCAAAATCTCGATTCACGAATTCACGCTGGTAAAATCTTATTTTCACGTTCACGCAGATATCTCAATTCACGTATTCACGCGTTGAAAAAGTCCAATTCACGTATTCACGACAGAAAAAAGGGTCATTCACGCGTCACGCCAGCCCCTGGGGGAGCCCCCTCCAAACAGCAGACTCTTCTGGTCAGTAACTTAGAAACCATACTAGCTGGCCAGAATATACAGTAATGCAAACAAGTCGTGCTATCTACTAGTAGATAAATCAAGGAACAGAATATTTTGTGGTCTTGAGCCTTTGAAAACTACCCCAAGACTGTTATGACTGTTATGAAAGGAATCCAAAACGACGGTAATAATTAACAGTGAATAGTACAACGCTACTTTGGTTTCTCGCATCACAGAGACAAGGATGTTTAAATTAAATCTAAAACGTACGGACTAAACTCTACGTAACAAGTTGTAATGATTTCAACTTCATTCAAACGTGGTCTTTAATTTTCTGGGTTAGCAGAGCTGCACAGATCTCTCTTCTTCCATACAAAAATTCCGATCCACCCAAGTATTACGTACTTAGAGTTTAGAGAAGACCTCAGTCTTTCGAATGGCTACAACTCAATGACATTGTGACCCAAATTCTGACTTGGAAAAGCAGCATAGACCCCCTTTCTCACACCGATCTGCCCAAGTATTACGTGGTTAAAGCTAAGAGAAGACCTCAGGCTTTGGGATGTCTACTTATTTACAATCCAATGAAATTATGACCCAAATTCTATGTTGGAAGTACTAACACAATTATCTATACCAATCTTAAACAGAAACTAGGCTAAAGTGAAGGTGGGTTTCCTAACCGCTCTCCAATCCCCCTAATTCCAGGTGAATTTCCCAGTATTGTAGAGGTGCACAAGGGGGAACGGACTTCCGTGAATTGCATCCAGTAAAAAGTTTGGTAGTCTTATATTCCATTAAATAGAATTTTTAAACGGTTTTGTTTTTAAATAAGAGTGTTTGTTTGCTTACTCATCAATTTTAATTCACAAGCTTTTTCACATTGGATTGACACAGATGTGAAGCAAGATTTCTCAGAAACACTGCCCTGATATGAAATATGTGTCTGATATGAAACGGGAACACTTATGTGAAAATATGACCTTTTAGACCTTCTTTGGAACGTAAAGACTGCTAAAAACTGCCTAGATAGGTTTTCGAAGATTTACAAACGTTGTTGCTAGGTAGAATTCATAGACATGTATCAAAAAGTATTTCTCAATTCATAAAAAGTTGAATAATTAACAATTCTTATCTTATTAATAAAATTTCGTCGCTGAGATACCTTTCATAAAAAATTTTTATGAAAACCATTATCCAGGCAAAAACAAAATCGCTCCATAGAGAAAAATGTTTAAAAGAAATGTAAGAAAAATAAAGCAGAATTGTACAATAATTACAGCTACGTGGACCTCTTTAGTATAATAATTACTGCATGAAAATCAAATGGTCACAAAGAAGTTTTAACTGCACTACAGCTATCATGAAAATGCAAAAATCTATCTCAGTGTTTAGAAATACGAACAGAAAATTTTAAAGAAGTTTGGTTCATTTGAACAAGATTGAGAGATGATCTGAGACAGACAATCCAATGCAGTAATCACAACTATCATTTATATGAGAGCAAATCCTACCACCGTGTCAAGAATGCGTACTAAATGCAAATGTGGGTACAGTTTTTGCCTGCTACTCCTTTTAGCTTTATATTCAACGTTAATCCAGTTACCAAATCTCCGGGAAATATTTTCCCGAAAACACGGCAACATCACACACGTCATCGGAACAACTTTGCATAAATCGAAAGAACTTCTCGAGAGCAGGTATGGAGAATTTCAAAGTTGGAGTAAAGAGCTCATAAACGGTGAAACAAATAGTCACGTGACACGCTATGAGCCAATCAAATGTGGTGTTAAGAGTAAACCGCACCGCTCAATTTTCTACGTCAGAACACACCGTGCCGCTTCGACAACCTTGAGAAATATGTTACTGATTTATGGGAGAATACAATTTGACTATCTGTATGGACGTACTGGACCTCCATCGGGCGAACTGGCCCTATGGAGTCGATGTATCTCGACTGACGAAAACTAGTAATGAAAGATGCCAGCTGGTAGCAGAGGAAATTATGTACTCAAGTAAATTAGGTAATATTATCAAGGATTAATTAGTTTGATTGTGAATCAAATAAAGATTTATGTTGAAAAATGCGAGGAGGGGTGAATGGGGGGATGTTGTCAAAGAACACAAATACAAAAGGTATTAGGTCGTTATTGAACCAAAGATTCATTGAAGCCGTGCATTGTAACCCAAGTTAAATAAAAACCCATCACCCACCACTTAAGTTAATTTTACCAGAACAATCCTGTGTTTTTGGAGAGTTGATGAAGTCACGAAAGATGACTCATTACAAGCAGTCGCTTCATATCTTTTTTTTATACTTGCTGCTTTTACTTTTACGTTTTGATTTTTTGGAATATAATTAACGGGGGATTGACCAACTTACCAGATTAGAGACTTTACTTGAAAGCCTTAAAAAAGGTTAGAAGTAGACTAAAATTAGGACTAATAAAGTAAGGCGGCAAACTCTTTATAGCTCTACTAACTCCCGGGGGTCAGAAAAAAAGGATAATTCATCTTCGAGTACACGCGTTTTTTACAAGAATGTTGTTTCTCCATTTATTCATCTCCGTTAATTCTTAACTTTTAGGGAAAAATCACCCTAAAATATTCTGGCGGTATGTCCAATGTTAAAGTGAATATTCTTAAACAGTACATTCTTATATAAAACGGGTTGTTCCCCGATGGTGCCTGATCTCTTCTACATTTTCTTCTTTCATATTTTACTTTTTCAGTTGACAAAATCATGGCGGAGAAGGTTTTCACTTTAACTTCTGTTCGTCATCCAGTCCAACATTTCATTTCGTTGTTCCGACAGATGAAAATACAAGAGGTTGTGCAACGCGTTACAAGTCGCAAAGGGTTGACAGAGAATCAAGCTATGGAGATATTTCTTAAAGATTGGGAAGACTTTCAAAGAGCATACGCAACAGATGAAAACATAGGGATTGGTGAAAAGTTACATTTAGGAATGATCAGATTAAATTTACAATCGTTTAGCCTGGGAATAACAGATGTGATGTCTTTAGAGGATGTAGTACACAGGCTAAATGAGATGAACCTTATAGTTGTTTTTGAACGATTTGATGAATCAATGGTCATTTTGAGAGAAAAGCTATGTTGCTCTTTAGATGATGTAGCGTACCGAAAGCTACAGAATCATGAAACATCAAGCACAGTCTACGTACCAGAGGAACTTCAAAGACTCATCATAAATTTCAATAAAATAGATGCTATTTTCTATCAGCATGCAGTTAAACGGCTAGACGAAGAGATGTCAGCGTTTGACAATTTTGAACAACTTTTAGGGATTTATCGAGCAGAACTAAAGAAGTTCGAAGCTAAATGTACGGACCCGAATTTCCCAGCACAATTTAGGAACAAAATATGTCCACCTGTTGAAGGGGATCAGGTAGAGACATTTGTAAACGACGTGCGAAAGGAACAAAAACTGATTTTATTAGATAAATTGAGGCGCCGTTTTAGTAAGAAACATTTACATTCATAGCTTTTATTCAAATTTTATAAAATAACTTTATGCTCAATGTATCTTTAAGCCCTATGCAAAGTGTGATGGTTCGAGTTAGTAGGTCTGAATGGCACTAACAGGTGGGCAATAACTTCTACTTTGTGAGAAGATCACTGCACCCTGGTAAAGTGGTACTTAATCCCTTTAAACATAGCTTCAATCGCCAAAGGTTTGATAAATGAATACCGGTTGTAAAATAGCAAAGTTCGAATAATAGTAGATTCAAAATTCTCGATAATATATAGTTTACAATGAAATTGGATAATTTTCTGAAATGTGAGGCTGAAATAAAAAACAGCCATCAAAATTGAATTTTATTACCACAAATTTAAGGAGAAGTGGCCAAAATAAGTTACTAAATAAATTACTCCGTTAAGATTAGCCTCAACGACTCGCACTCAGTATAATTCAAATTAAATTAAGTAGAATTGGACGCAAACGACATTTTCGAACGAGCTCACTTTCAGCATGATGTATTTCTTGAGACATTCGAATAGTAATTTTTCGAACGAAAAAAAATAATCAAAAGTATGTTATTGTTTGTGAGAAATAAATAATTACTATATTTATTTTTTTTGTTTGCAGATTCCAAATTATAAAAACTTTTAGTGAAACTTTATTATTTGAAATATTTTTGTATTTTTCCTGAAATATAAAATTTAGATGGAGATTATTACTATTATCAAAATGTTAGAAAATTGAAAAATTGTGTTGATATTGAGTATGTTTGTATCATGGTAACAGTCCTCCAGAAATGAAGTGGGTCATCTTTGGTAGCAGTTTTCATCCGTTATTTTGGGCTTGGCTTTTAGCCTTACTCTTAACTGGGCCAGTATTGATCAATGGACGAAGCTCTAAAGGTATGTGGCGAACTTTGAAGCCATTCGGGCTATAAAGGTCGAAATAGAGGCCGCGCGGGATCTATATAATTCGAAATACAAGGGTATTGCATATTCCAGGGCCTCAGGAATTTTTGTATAGAGGGTTATCAAGGGGAGGGCATTTAGAAGAGGTCTTTATTTCCCGTCAAGAATATGCCTCCTTTTTTACAAACTTTACAACTCTTACTGCACTCTAGATGTCAGTTTTTTGACCCCACAAGGAATTGTACACGGGTAAATAGACCTTTTCATATATTAAATCTCGAGCGTAGTGGCGATTGAGTGGTGCGGAGTGGCGATTTTTTCAATGAATTCTTGTTCACAAACCGTTTCGGGGAAAAGTGACGAAAATGCCTCTAAATGACGAAATTTTTCCCCGACTAATTAAAACTCCGATATTTTAACTATTGGGTTCGAACTAACGGTTTTTCTAACAGTTGTTATTTGTTATCATTTAGGTCTTTCAAGGCCACACTCGTCACCAACTGAGAAAAATGTAAAACGGAGGTCTGGAATTGAATCAAACCCAGTAAAACCAAGTAGGTTCCAAGAAGTGAAAATTGATACTTCAAAACTTTACAATGAACTATTAAAAGCAATCAAAAAAGACAAAACTCCTCACGTACATCAACGCCAAAGAGGTGCTGTAAAAAGTAATACAAAGCCGTCAACGAGTAAACACAATGAAAAACATTCACCGTCTATTGGCTACTTTATGAACTTGAAACAAAAGGCTGGAAAACCTTCGAGTAACAGACAATTGATTGAGTATGCTTTACCTAACCAACAGCAGGCTACAAGTGACCCTTATTGGGGGTCTATGGGCAGGCCTATGGAAACCTCTCCAATCATTAGTGAATCAGTTCCGATTTCACCTACACAAGCTATGTTCCAATCGTTCAATAGGGTGGTTAGCCAAAATACGCCCACTATATATTTAAACCCACCACCATCGGGCGGCAGCTCTTTTGAAACTCATTCTCAGCAACAAACTGCGAAATCAATCACTTCAAATAAACCAAAAACATCGAAGAAGGAGACCCAGATCTTCCATTTACCGACACCAAAACCATTTGTGGCAGTTCACCATGCACCAATCACGAAGACGTTTGAAGAGAGTAAAGCTTCTCCTTCTAGAGAAACGCACTTGGAGAAAGGAGGCAGCAAGAGGGTCTATTCCCTAGGAGACAATGGTATGTACAACGTATTGTGACAGTTTTTTCTTGAAATATCATTTAGTGAATCCAGGAATCTACAGCCGATTATTTGGGTAACGTTATATTGTCTTCCACGGCTACGACTACCCAAATTTTATTGACCACCCTCTTCCAGACTGTGTTCTTTATTCTATTGACTATATCATGATTCCTCTTTAACAACTATTTTTCTAGTCTTCACAGACGTCGGTTGTTATTTGGACAAGTGGATCAGGTCCATACCAACTTTGGAAGGAAACCATCCACTCCTCATGGATTCTGACTACAAGACTCGTTCAGATCCTCTACAAAAATGTGCTGAGGCTGCTTTAGATAAGGGATTGAAATTATTCGCAATTCAAAATGGTGGACAATGCTTTGGAGGGAAGACAGGCGAATCTCGATATAACGTTTATGGGACATCAGACCAATGCAAAGGTGAGCAAAGCAATTACCATAACAGTTCTACACAATCTATACTTCTTTGGCCGACTAAAAACTTGGTTAAATATATCCCTCGTTTGGTAATACCGCGATCACCTTGAATCACCATAAATTGTTTTGGCTTGATATGATTGGGTCACCGAACTATTTTTTCGACACTTTTCATTGACATTTACTTACACCTTACACCCCAAAGTTTCTTTATAGTAAAAATAAAAAAGGATGAGGTTATTCAAAACAATGCATTTTGCCAAAGTTTAGAAAATCTGATCAAGCAATAGAAACAAAATTAAAAGGTACCTGGGAAGCATTGCCCTTCACCAACTTGATATCATTTTTTTCTTTGTTCTTTAGAGGATGGTCTTGGTGGATCATGGGCCAATGAAGTTTACTCGTAAGTTGTGCATTTCTTCCGAAAATCCTTGCTTGTACCTGCAACGACATTAAAACATTAACACTATTATCCTTCCCCAAAGACGCTGGTGCATTCCAGATTTTTGTACCGTCACCAAGGTACAAGGTACAAGGTTTTGTAGCTCAAGGTGGGGAATTTTATCCTGTGAAGGGGATTGCTGTTAATGTCATTCTTTAATTTTAGAATTAGTTTGATAGCCCACGAATCAATAATACAGTATAGGATACTATCTAAATCGACCTTAACTATTGTTATAAGAAATTTTCCTTCTCTATCACCTCACAATCTTTTATCTTAGGTATCGGGACGACGGGGTACCCAAAGAAACCAAACAAACCAAACAAACTGTGGAAAAACCTAAAGAAGAGATAACTCAACAAAGCTTCTTAAGCAGTGAAGAAGATGAAGATCAACGGCTGACCAGGGATAACCAGGTACTAATTTAGTTTTGATAAGTTTACATCAAGGCCGTCTATTGTTGACTCAGTCGGTTCAATACGCAGTTTAAACCTTTATACAACATTATTGAGTGTTGGATGATCGTTATTCTTGGTCAATTGGGGAATGAATATTTTTTAGACATGGAGGTAGTAGAGTCTTCTAAAACTGAAAGGGAGTCTTTTTGCGTTTTGTAAACAACTGCCCGCACTATACATCTTATAAATAAACATCATGATAAATAATCTTTGTATACCTACATTTTAGATCGTAGAAGACTTCCAAGGAAAACAGCACAACAAGGAACCTTCCTTCAAAGGTATTTATAGTACTTAGGAAAATATTTGGGGATGGAGAAGAATTCTAATTTACACCACGAGAGCCACAACCATGGTATGGTCTAAGCGTCTAAGACAAAATGGGTTCTAACTAGGTTACTTGGTTTTGAATTTTTCATTTGTCACGTCCATGTTTCGTTTCATTCTTTTTTTTACAGGAGCATTGAAAAACATCATGAACAAAGTTACTGAAAACAAGAAGCAATCACAAGCCGAGAAAAACATCAAAATTGTCAAAGAAATTGTCAAAAATCTAAAGGCGGCAAAGGGCGAGAAAGAAGAACCACCTCCTGCCTCTGTATTGACGTCAAAACAGACATTAGATGGCGAGGAATTTGGGCGGCTTGGAGATGCGATTGCCAGGGGACATAAACCACCTTGCATTTGCCCTGACAAAAGTAAGAGCAGTATCTATGGTTTGAAACCTCCTCCTTGGTTATTCTACTCAGTCCCCGACTCAATGAGAAACTCGTACACGTTTTTTATGAGAACATTCTAAATTTTTGAAGCCTTGTGATGTTCTTGATTTTTTGAGTTTTCAGCCTTAAAATGTTTCTTAACATGTTCTTATTTTTGGCATTTTCTGAGCTTTTTTGTCCATTTCTGTAAGGAATTGGGTGCTCCAGAGTCCGCAAAGCCTTAAAATGTTCTTAAGTTCTTAATATTTTGGCCATCGAAGCCTTATGTTCCTATATAGTTTGTTCTTATAAAAAAACGTGTAATTGAAACAAAACTCCATCTCCGTCAAAGAAGGTTCCTAATAAAACTACTTTCTGCAATTGGACTTCTTCAAGCAATTCGAACAAAACCATCTTTTCTCTATACAGTTTGTTCGTCCAAGCTGGATCTTGCTTTCGTTATTGATGCTGGTGCTGGTTCGGAACAAGGTGGTAAAGAAAAGATGGCTGAAACTATGGAGTTTGGACGTCGGGTTGCATCTGCTTTTAAAGTAACACCGGAAGAAACGCGAGTCGGGTTAATCACATACGCAACAGATGCTCAAGTCATGATGAATTTTCACCGGTACGATTGTATTAACTATTTTCTTGTTTTTTCTTTCGTCGTTCAGTTCCTTATCAGTCTATAAGTGATCTGGAGAAACTATTTTTTATCTTTATAACATTGAGCTACTGTACTGTTTTTTGGAGAAAACTCAAAATATTTGATTTCGTTACAGGTATGCTGATCCAGATGCTATTGTTGAGGCGAGAGATGCTGTCCGAGTTAAACCACATACCGGAAAATACACCGGACAGGCGTTGGATCTAGCGAAAGAAGGGTTGTTTGATAGCGGACACCGTGCAGACGCATTGGACGTGGCTGTCTTGTTAACGGACGGGCCATCTAGTGACGACGTCACTTTACCGGCAAGGAAATTACGGGATATGGGGGTGAAGATTATTACAGTGGGGATTGGGCCTGAGGTTGACCGTGGTCAGTTGAATGATATTGCATCAGATCCTGATGAGGAACACGTGTTTACAGCAGATTACGACAGCTTGGCGACCATTATTGGTAGAACTCAACGAGCTGCGTGTGTAGGTAAGCTTTAAAGCCGGACAACGATTTTCGAGCAAATGATATCTAGGTTTTGTCATGGTGCACAGAGAAAATATTTTTCTCTTTTCTAATTTCTGTTGGCGTATTTAAAAATGAAATACTCTACCAGAGAATCAGTATTTGACATCCAAAATATAAATTAGCTTTGAAACACTTAGAAATTCATTTCAAATTGAATCTTTTTCAGGGGGTATGCTACACGAGCCAGTCGACAAATGCAAGTGTAACATGTACGTCAAGAATGATGACAAAGCAGAGGAAGAGCTAGATAAAGAGACTGCAGCGTTTTATAATGTCTACAAAACAGCAGTCGAAGCTAGTCCGCGCGATGCAAACGCTGTTAAATACAATACTATCTATAGACCCTGGAACAAGCGAGGCAACCAGGTAAAGTTGATTAGACAATAGTAGAAGATATGACATTCCATCGAATATTCCTTTGGTTCTAGTAATTTGGTGGGCAGGTGGAGAATCCTGTAGTGGGGCGCCACACCTAAACACAGCTCCCGCTAGATACCGACTATGTCAGCCTTAAGTCGTATATTTATTGTTGTCCTCTCACTTACAAATCACGTGCGACTTTACATTACTCGAATACCTCTTGAGAATTTTTCTATGAATTACAGAGATTGCTGTAACAATAATTCCATTTCAGTTTTATCAGGCCTTCCCTCGACACTATTACAACGGGTACATATCAGCAATGGGACATCGGAGAGATAATGTTGCGATGCTTCATAAAATGTTACCGTTATTAAACCCTCATCCAGTGATGGATGCGTCTCCATTGGCTGAATTGCATCATAAAGTGAACTCCACAAGCGTCAACGTCCCTTCACAAAGGCGGACTGGGAACATCAACAAGAAGTTAGATTTGTATGAAGCGAAATTGAAAGAAAACGCGATGGAAATGTACGAGAAAATGCAGAAATCGGATAAAGAAAATGGTGGGGATAAACAAAAAGGTGACAAAGAGTATAATGGAGATAAGCAAAAATTTGATAAAGAAAAGAATGGAGATAAAGAAGAAAGTAAGAAATATGATGGAGACAACAAGCATCCACAACGAATGAGTGATACCGAAGACAGAAACGACAAACAAGAGAAGAACGGAGAGAGTGAAAAAAAGCTCAAAGAAGTGAAAGATCACTCTAACGAACAAGAGAAGGGCGAAGAAAACTCTCGACAAGGAAAAGAAGGAAAAAATGAAGGTAGATTCACACAAGATGAACAACAGAGAGAATCTTCACAACATTTTACACAATCACCCAGCAATGATAATGAGCAGCAACGTGTTAATTCTTTTTCAAATGATGTCAGTTGGAAAGGTAAATTAGAGTTGCGTATGTTTTTTAGGTTTTGAAACTTGATTAATTACATAAAGAAGACATTCGTTTGTCAATCGTTTGCCATAAGATTTTTATGTTTTCTGTCTGAAAGAAATAACTCTTTACACCTATACACACCCTCTGTCTCAATCTCAGGTAAAGGGAAGTTCAGTATGGGAAAATGGTCCAATCGATTGAAAGGAGAGAAAGGCGAGCAAGAAGTTGCAGACCATGAAAAATTAGTTTCAACCGGTATAAATTTCTGCATTCTAATTATTTTTACAAGATACAAAATCCTAAATTTTTGAGCGGGTAGCATTCAATCAATGGCCGACAAGTGCCTTGTCTGTACACAAACCCAATATCTACGGCTAGTTTCAAAATTCGTTGCCGTAGAGGATCGTGAGAATAATAATCGTGAGATACACTCTGGTACAGAGTAACAAGTGCCCCAAAATTAACAAAAGCATTATTGCATCAACGGCCATACCATCCTAGCATTCCTTCCAAAAAGCCGGTAGACCTTTACTGAGTCCATAGTTAACAAGTTTGTAGCGAGGACTAGAATTTGGGAACTCCTGACTTGCGACACTGACGCCACTTGACCACAATAATGCAATAATTTTTTTTCAACCTTTAGGTAAGAATGACGAGGAGAGGAATGGGGAGGAGAGCAAATATACACAACAACATCAAAGCAAAGGTGAAGACCATGGATACTCACATCAAGAAGAAGGTAAATTACCGCTAGTCTAAAGAAAAAGCTTTTACCAGAACTTAGCAAAGGTTCCAATTACCCAAACGAGGAACGAAATAGGTACTAAAAACAAGGAGAAAGTTTGATTGAAAACAATAAAGTTTAATCATAGTGGAATACCACCACTAGTTAAGATTGTGTCACGTTGTCAAAAATGTTTGAAAACTGGAAAATTGAGATCGTGAAAAAAACTCCGTATCTTTCCTTCATCAGGTAATAGGGAAGAGAACAGATACCCTGAGGAGAGTAGGTTTACACAACAACATCAACATCAAGCAGATAGCAAGGAAACTGATGAATCTCCATCAAAGAATGGTGCTAGTGATGGTGAACTGAGCAGTAAAGAAAAAGAAAGGTCAGAAATTCAAATAATCATTGTTATTGATAAAGTGGACTCTTTACATGACTGAAGGAACCCAAACATCGCTCTCCTTTCAGCTCCTTTATTTATAAGAATTTTTGTCATCCAAACTCTTGTACTGAGATCTTCTCAAGCTTCGTAAAAGGTTGGATCGAATAATCCGTTGATTCAAAGCTTTGACTAAAGAGATCATCCCTTATTTTTGTTGCCTGCAGATACCAATTTCTATAGTGTTGAAAAAAATATTTTTTGTTCCAACTGTTTTCTAAAGTTTAAGTATTTTATTTTGAAATTTTCAACTTAAAAACTATAGGTTGGTTTTCAACTATTTGAAAGCACATCGACATGAATTTATGAAAGAGGACTCCCAACCATCAGACCATCACGGAGAAGGCGGGGGCGGAGAACAGAGCCGCCCAGCTAACATGTACCAGCATGAGCAAGATAACAATCAGTATGGCAAAGGACAGCAAATGTATGATGAACGAATGGGATCGAATTCTGAAGGGAAACTCCATCGTGCAGACGAGGAACAGGTTTGCAATAATACAATAGGCCATTTAACGGTCGCATGAATTAAGGATGGGTAACAGTGCAATCAATGAAAATCAATCAATAATTTATCCCTATAATACATCCGAAATTTTGAAGATTTTGTGTCACATCAAGGGGGAGTCATGATTGGCCCATAAATGTGAGGCTGTTCATATTTTATAGTTCCATTTTAATCCTTTTGTAATTGACAGGTTTTAGCAGACGCAAAACCCCTGCGGCAAGCTGGAGGTTCTCACGAGTTACCATTCGAATATGTCGCACAAGAAGAAGATAAACATCATCCAACGAGTGAATCACATGGAATGGAAAACGAAAGTGAAAGTAGTCAACAAAGACACAAGTTCCATGGAGAGGACGAGAAGATTGGAAACGAGCCAATGACGCGTGAAGAAATGACAGAGGAGAAATATAAAAATGTTTTCAATAATGAGGATGGCACAAAGAATGACCGATCTAAAGGTAGGAATATTCTTTACTTAAACAGCCCAGGAGGGATAGAATTTGCTTTCAGCCAATAAAATCACAAGAAACTTGAATGAAGGGGAGGAGTGTGTAGCCATTGTAAAATCAGGGTCTACATAAAGTGTATCCTCTGAAGTTTGGCAAGGCTACGTGTCTTAGAGGGAGATCCGTATTAAGAATTGAAATGTGATTGTTATGATGGCGAAATTTATGGAAGTTCGAATATTTTTTAAGAAACTTCTAGACTCCTTTATAGATACTCTTAAAATTGTCATTCAAGTATCTTCGTATTTGCGAAAAAGAATGTGCTACTCTTTTTTTTCCTGGTTAAGAGAGATAAGCCAGACTACTACACCTTTCATTTTCATAGGAGGCGAGCAGAGTAAGGACGGAAAGAAAGAAGATGGAAAGAAGAATGGTGAACTGTTCACATCTGAAGATAAGAACAAAGAGAAAGAAAAAGATAATGAAGAAGATGATGACAAATACAAAAGTTTCCAAGGTAACGCGATGCGTTGTAATGAAAGTTTTTCAAGTGATTCGAAAGCTTTTGTATTGTCAATTTCTACCAGAGATTCGATTGGGCCATTTTTCAAAATCTAGACATGTTCCCTACTTTCTAAAATTCGAATACTTAAGAAAGATGGTTGAAAGCCGATTTAAGGAAGAGTTGATAACTCTATTACTTAATAGATACTCGAATTAGAGAGAGTTGAGTGAAATGATTTTCAAATTCAACAAGTAACACTATTCAAACAGGTTTCAAATTCCGATACGGCCCAACCGAGTCATTCAACAAACAACAAGACGATAAACCTAAAAAGCTAAAGAAAGGAAAGAAAATATACCCCGACGATGATAGCGCTCCTCAACAATCTATCAAGACAAAACCGAGTGTGGGCGGAGCCAATTTTGGTGTTAGTGACTTCACTGGTACTGGAGGCGGGGTTGGTGGAAATACGGGCGGAATGGAATCAGACGCCCCTTCAAAAGTGAGCAGCCACCACGAACACGAAGAGGGGACGGCACCTTCACCTTTTGAGCCAGAGGAGAAATTATCCTATCACCCAACCAAAGAACCTGGTTACAGTAGATTCAAAGACGATCAAAATCGTGAAGAAGGTATCAGGTATCATATCATTCCTACCTGCTTATGAATGATAATCTTTTTAAAGTAAAACGTTGTAAACGCATCCTTCTTTTTTAACCACCCTCTCGAATAAACGCCACTCCTTTGAGGACAAATTTTTAATGAGCACCCCTCCCTCAATTGAACCCTCCTTCGAATAAATGACTCCCTTTAGGTCGATTTTAAGTCGATGAAGTTAACCTCTTGAAAAAAAACGGATGGAGGAGATGACCGAAGAAAATACACTAAATCTATTTTCAACATTATAGAAAGACAGCCGCTAAGCCATCAACAAAATGGAATGGACAAGAACACTTCACCTTACCATAGCCATGAAATCCAAGAGAAACACGGCGAAAATGAACACCAATCAGTCACAAACAGAGAATCGTTCGCAAGTGCTCCCAATGAGTCGGAAGCTTTCAGTATAGGTATACAGCGTAATTGATTAATGTGTCTTCAACAGACTATCTTAAGTTTACTTTTAAAATCGAAATAATTCTCCTTATCCATACTGCTGCTAATGAAAGCCGAACTTCCGGTATTCCAGTATTCATCGGAACATTTTTGACCGGTACCTGAAAAATCTTTTCATGAAAAACCAGTACAGTATTTTGGTATTTTTGTACCCTTGAAAGCCACTTTTGATGAAATTCGATTTCTCTCCCTTTTACACAGGTAAACACCATCACGTGAAAGGCTATGCAGATTCTCACGCAACATTCAGGATTCACAATAAAAAGTCGAAGATATCACCTCAAAGAAATCAAGCCCAAATCATCGGTACGTATTATTTCACCCGAAATTCATTCACGCTCAGATTATATGTTGCTTAACCCTGGATAAAACAATCGTTCAAAAAAATATGGATACATATTTGGGCTGAAAGTTCTAAAGAGAAAAGAAAACCTAATTCAAAGTCCAAAAGCTAAATGACAGAGCCAAAATCAGGACTATCCCAGGACTATTAAATTTTGATTGTTTTTAGGGGGTCCATGGTAAACCAGTTGGACTATCTATGCACTGAACGGAACATAAGAACGGAAGAATTTGACCACTCAGGTCAGCCCTCCTTTGAAAGCCATTGATAGACAATCTTTTTCATTTCTTCTAGATATGGAGGTGACGAGAGCGTACAAGAACAGTTAGAAGGGGGCGACCATAATGGACCAGGTGAAAACGTCGATAAAATCAAAGTCAGTGATGGGGAAAAAGATAAAGAAAAGAAAATCAAAGATAACGGTGAGTATGGATGGAAAAGAGGCTAGGCTTTTAAGGTGCTTTTTATCAAAACATGGGGACAGTCAAAAGGTAGCTAATGAAAGGTAGAGTTATCGAGTACGCCAATGACCACGAGCGAGACTATATACTTTTTCATGGGAGCAATTTCCTAGGTGGGGCAAATTCAAGGATAATGTAAAAGATTCTGCGGGGGGTGATTAATTTTCCTCGGCGGTATATTTCTAAAGGCTCTTTCAGGAACAAAATCCCACGAGGGAAATTTCCTTTGATTTTTATAGAGAAGTTCATGTGGTAATAAATCATACTCATTCCAGGTAATCAAATCAAATACAAGCACGAAGAGAATGAGGAGCAAAAAGAGAATGAAGAAAAACTGTTCAACAGTTTAAAACAATCCAAAGATTCTAATGATGAAAAAGTTGGTCAATTTATTGATGGCGAAAGGCATTCTGATAATAAAGATGAGAAGTTCGTTCACGATAAACCTAAAAAGTCGTGGAAATTCAACGATAAAAATTCCGACAACATGGTCGAATACGAGGATCATAAGCATTGGAAAAATCCAAAAGTCGGTGAAAATGAAGATAGCGATTCAACTGAGAAATACAACGAACGCCCGAAGAAGTTTCAAGATAACGAGGAAGCTAAACAATTACATCATTTACATGAAGTAAGAGGGAACAATGATTTTGATGACAATGATGAAACAAAAGCTGGTCGATTTTCTGATGGACCAACTCATCACCAGAGAGGAGAAGATGAAAATGAGAACTTCTCTGAGGAGTCACACCAACAGCAAATGGAACATGAAATCAATCGTTTTTCAAAGGAAGAGTCTAGAGAAAGTAAACAAGATAAACAGGATAAAGATAATGAGCGTTCTGAGAAATTCAGGGGAAACGGAAAGACTGATAAAAATGACGGGTCGTCGTCAAAAGAAGAAAATGAGAGCTCTCAATATCACCAAAAGCAACGCAAAGGAGGAGAACAAAAGGAAAATGAAGAAGCTTCTCAGCAAAGTTCTTTTTCATCGGAAAGCGAAAAAGGTATTTTATTTTGACATTTTTTGGTTCTAAGTCTCTTTCAACCGCAATGCCTCAAATAGGAATTAAATTAAACATTACATCTGACAAAAACATTATATGAGACAATTTCTTCTTTCCGGCTAACCAAAATCTTTGACCAGAGAGTTCTACACTACATGTTTATAATGGGTACAGGGCCGGCGAAACTGGGGGGGCCGGGGGGGGGGGCATGGTCCCCCACTTTTTTGCTAAGAAAAAAAAAACCAACCAACCGTGGTGGCGCCTCTTAGACACTTACTATTTGGCCCCTCCACTTTCAAAATTGATTCGCCGGCCCTGGGGTAGTAAAGTATTATATTCTATAACATACCGTTAATATACCACCCTTAAAGTTAATCGTTTCTCAAAAGTCAGATAAAAATGGCAGATATGGTTAGTTTTGGGTTTTGAACGCAGGTCAGTACAAAATAGTACAAAATATTTCTAAAATAATAAACAAAATGAAAAATAAATCTTCTTCGAAAAGGTTGAAACGCTAAGTTTCAAAGGTACGTCGATTGTTTAACCTTGTCTAGTATGTCTTAACAAAGTTCAACAATGTTATAACACCAGGTATGACCCAGCATTCAAAGCCACAAGAAGAAGATGTTGACGTAATCAACGATCACGCTAAGAAGTTAAAGAATAAGAAACAACAGCAACAAGAAAACAACAAAGAATCATTTACCTTTAGTCACGTGGGAGAAGAGGAGATGATTGGTGGACATCATTCTTTATCGACCAATGAGATGTATCAAGGCGATGGAAATAAACTGATTGAGCATTCACAATCTGCTGAAACGAATAAAATGAAAAATACCGAACTGAAAAATTCAGGTATGGTATTTAAGGGGAGTTTCTTTCTCAGAGAATTGCTCGATCCCAATATTTTCAGGAGAGAAGAATTTTCAGGAGAGAAGAGTTTTCGGGTTCGAGGCAAGTCTCTTAGTATCTTCCCAGAACATAATCAAAGATTATTATCTGCACGGAAAGTAAAAGTCGACAAGTTGACCAAAGATCAGCTATGAGCCGAGGAAGTCCTTTTCAATTCAACAACGAGCATGCAGTGGAGCACGCATAGGGAACACAAATTTGTTCGAGCTAAGGGGATTTCGAGTTATGGAAAAAGATTTATAAGGCATTGTTAACTGAAGGAACCATAAAACTTGTTCGAGTAATGGAGGCATTTGAATTAGAGGGGTTTAAGTTGCAAAACAAGTCGATATATTTTTCCTTCACCTAGTCCATCAAAATCCAAAAGAACTATGATTATTATTTCTCTCTATTTCACATAGGTAATAGCAACTCAATAACATCTTTCCAACGTGACCGAACACCTCTTAAACCATCAAAGAATATAAACGAAAAACCCGTGCATGAAAATTTCAATCAATTCAATCTCGATAACGCGAAAACTTCAAACACAGACGGCGAAAATGTACAGCATTTCGGCGGTAGCAGTAATCCTTACGTACATGCAGACGAAAAAGCGGATCTTGTTCAAAAGTCAAATTTGCTGTCGTCGAGTGGAGAGACGTATACCAAAGACTCTGACCCAAACTTTTTCATTAAAAGTAATTCGATTGATCTTTTCGTACAACTTAGAATCGTAGAAAAATGTCGAGGGTCGAAAAATGTCCCATTTTGAAAGATTAGTTGCAGCAGTTATTTACTGGGTAGCAGGAAAAGGGTATAAAAAGAGAAGATTTCTAGGCTCTACTTACGTTAAGATGGACGCCAGAGAATATTATTGTATCTGACGCTATCAGTAAGCATATCAAAAAGTCGTTAATACGCAGGGGTTACGAGGTTGAGGTCAGCTATACTAGGCGCACGACTTTGTTGCTGCGGGAGTGTGAAGTCACAGTAATGAACAAGATAAATGTTGGTAAGTTTTAGTGAGAGCTACTCGTCAATGTCACGTCTCTTTCAAAATTTCCATTTTAAATATTTGAAAATGCAAAACAGTCAAAATGAAAGCCGCGACATTGACTTTTTAAATGTTTTTCTCTCTTTAGAGCAAGACTTGAAAGAGGGGAGTGTAGCTAAAAGAGACTCTTCAAACAACCCACCACCGCCTAACATGAGGCTATTTGGTGAGTACACTTCTTTATTCAAACCATCTGATTTGGTTAGTTTAATAGGTTATTGTGTACTCTGAGGAGAAGAGACTTTTTATCTCGCTCCTCCCCTATGATAAAATATTCCAAGATACGGTATATTGGACGTTTTTCCTGTAGCAGGGAAAAGTAGATAGAAAGATAGAAGGTAGATCAAATATCAACAGCTATTTGAATATTCCATTTTTCCAAGACGGGAATCCAAGAGATGCGACTTTGGAGGTTAAATTCTTGGAGTAAATCTGATTTCGATTCTTAAGCTCATATTCAGCATTGAAATAAAAATGCACAAAATGTGCAAATAAACAGATTGACCAAAACTGCATAGCTTCTTCCCAGCAATATATCATTTCAAAATATATAGACCGCATCTAGAACTAGATCCTATAAAGTTAAAGGAGGATGGGTTTGTTGATATTTTGGGGGCTTCTTTTACAAGTGATATTGATGTGCAAATGTGATAATCTTTTAGAAAAACAAAAGCAGGTTACTGGCAGAAAGCGAGATGAATCAAATGGTATTCTAAGTAAGTTTGTTTATTGTTTTGTTCATATTAAACTTTATAATATGGTATTTGTGTGTTTATCGAAAATCTAGAACAGTCTTCATAAACGTCTTCTACGAGTTTGCGATTTGTGATAATAAACTTAAGCAGCTGAAAATAATTTCATATATTCCTCTTTTTTCATAAGAACCAGTAAATTCTTGTTTCGACTCGGCTGTTCATATCATTTCGACACTTTGAGCTTCATATTGTTCTTATTCTGTTCGCATTCGAAAAATCGAGGCTATTTTGCACTTTAAACCTATAAATGTTTGAAATTCAGCAATTTCAGGCTCAGGATTCAGGAGATTCATTTTCTAATAAAATTGCTCTTATAAAATAAAGAGCTTCATTATGATGTAAAACCAATAACTTCTTGCAGCATCGGATCCATTTCTCGAGGCCGTTCACTTTTGGCCGTTCGAAACAAACAAAGGAATATTGACAAGCGATTTGATCACTGGTTCAGATGCTATCTTAATGGGTGGAGCTAAAATCACTAAAAAAGGTTAGTAGTTTCAAATCTAGTGCAAACCTTATTCCCATAGCGAATCTTCGTATTTTCCGCCGGATGGTGTTCGACCCACAGATTTTTAAAGCCCGAAGGGCTAGATGTCGTGCTTTAAGCCATCGCAGGCAAAAAAAAGTGAATATCGCAAGAAATATAGTTTCTATAGTTTTAGAAAATGCGCGAAGCTTCTGATTGGAAGCGCTGAAATTCTATTATAATGTCACGTTACCTAGGTAGGATTTCCTACCTAACCGCGGCACACTTTTCAACAAAAGCACGACATCTAGCCCTTCGGGCTTTACAAATCTGTGGGACCCAATGAAATCAATCAAAGGGTTGTCTAAAGATCCGAGATTATACCCTTCAATACATGTTAAATACAAATAAATACACAAGGGTCTCCTCTTCTACACTCTTCAACCACTTAAATACTCCTGCGTCAAAGACCCGACCCCGACCCCCGCCCCACTGGTAAATTCACCCAAGATTTCGTCTCTGGTGGAAAAAAATATCCTACAATGTTACCCAATGGTAAATTGACGTTGATTTCATCCTCACTTGAAATTCAATAGAAATATTGCACTATAAAAGATCCCATTAGGAATTCTGGGAACGATAGAATTTCGATAAAAATACTGAGGAAAAATCACCTTTAGACAATCCAAAAGAGAATATAACCTTCAAGAATCCAAAACTCTTTATACCAATATCATTTTCTTTCCATCAAAGGAGCACCAAATTCACCAAAAGGGCAACAAAATTACTACAATACACAAGGAGCCAGTCACATGCCACCGCAACAACAACAAATACCACCGCATCGAAAGAGAAGTAGTTCCAATCATCTCCAAGTGAGAAGAGAAGAAGAAGAGGAGGATGTAGAAGTTTTCGACTCGTTTTTGGACACCAAAATGAACGGTAGTTACGTTATCGCTGGTGATTTTAATGGTAAGAAACGAACACCATTTATCATATTATTAGACACAGTACTTAGAATTCATAAAAATGAAAGCGAGTTCGAAAAAAGACTTGATACCATCAGTAGCGTGGCGGCTCGATCAAAGTTTAAGCAAACTGGGAAGGCAATTTTAGAAATTTGGGATCTTGCCGTCCCCTATATTAAAAGTGAAATATCCAGAATAGGACCAGAAAAGGATTCCAGGCTAAAATAATTTTCTCCAAAGTATGGCCATCATGTGTCACCTATAAAACAAAGTAACATTTTTTGGTACGTTTTCCTCGACAGGAACTTGTTTTAGTGATCCAGACTTGTGTAAGTTGAACGGGATGACCATATACACTTGGTTGAAGATTGATGCAAAAGAATTGGAGAGTACACAAAATGCTATAGGACGAGATGCTTACATATTGAGCACTGGTGGCCAATCTAAGAAATCACGAGGTTGGTTTACATTCAAATATTGCACGTAAGGCGAAAATAAAAAAATATAGTGTTTCCGGAATGCAGGTAAAGGAAAAAGGCTCTCACGCGGCCGGCCGAAAAATTTTTTTTTTGCTATTTTTGATAACTTAAGATCATTGAAATAGAGCTTTAAAAATAACTTTTATTTACAAACAGTATGAAGTAAGCCCTGGAATACTAATGCATCAACTAATAACGAACAAAACTTGATTTACAAGCGAGAATATCTAACCAAACAACGTTTGATAGCTTGGACGGTCAACTTGATTTCCTTTTTTTCACCCGGCCGCTTTCCGGAAACACTACATTTTTTTATTTTCGCCTTACGGATAATTAATTTGGATTGATTTTGTATCACGTGATCAGAAGTAATTAGGATAATTCGAAGTTCATTCGGACAACCTAGAGTTAGATATTTCTCGCCTTGTGCACAATCTCGGTTCGAGCTTGAGAATTCCTACGAGCTCTACAATTTAATTTACACAATTTTTCTATTTCAGGTTTCGCTTTCCTATGGTTTCACGGTAAATTTGTCATGGTTATCAGTACCGAAACAAAACAATGGAAATTAGAAATACCGAAAGATAAAATAAAACACGATGAGTGGGTCCAGCTTTCTTTTGTTTGGAATACAGACACGTTAACTGGTTATCAAGATGGAACCAAAATAGGTAGTACCAAGGGCGTGGCCGCTGAACGTCCGGAAGTCCAGTTCACTATTATGACTATCGGACGTCCGAATAATGCAGTCGATGCACGCTTCATGATGAAAATGGAAATGGCTTATTTGACGTTATGGGATAAAGCATTGGAAGAAAAAGAACTCGATAAATCATATGAAAATAGTAAGTATTATTTGTACTCATTGCGTAGCACAACCCTGTAGTGCTAATGTGCCTAGAAAAATGTTAACTCTGATCATTTACTGATTAAACCAGAAAGTTTTTACCTTGATTTAATAACTTCAAACTTATGGTAAAATGAATAATTTTATGGATTTTAAACTGAATAAAAATGTTTCACTTTAACAGGGTCGATAGTGAATGAAGAATTTTAGAATTTAGGCAAAAATAAAA
The DNA here is from genome assembly GCF_902728285.1 of Clytia hemisphaerica. Lineage (NCBI taxonomy): Eukaryota > Metazoa > Cnidaria > Hydrozoa > Leptothecata > Clytiidae > Clytia > Clytia hemisphaerica. The sequence goes on from NW_027103621.1 coordinate 2,233,902, forward strand.
AAATGCAGTGTTTCCGGAATGCGGCTGAAGGAAAAAAGGCTCTCATGCAGCCGGTCGGCAAAAGCTTTTTTTTGCTAATTTTGATAACTTAAGATCATTGCAATAGAACTTTAAAGATGACTTTTATGTACAAACAATATGAAATAAGCCCTGAATACAGCTGTATCAACTACTAACGAACAAAACTTGGTTTACAAGCGGGAATATCTAACCAAACAACGTTTGATAGCTTGGACGGTCAACTTGATTTCCTTTATGAAAAACCATATAGATGAACCCATAGTCTGCGGCCGGGTGAGAAAATACTTTTTGTTCACCCGGCCGGTTTCCGGAAACACTATTTTTTTATTTTAGCCCTATTTTCTATGTTTTATAAGGGAAAATTGACTGAAATTACTAAATTAGATTTTTAATTACTTTTCAACAAATCATTGTTAACTTCATTGATAGACCTGACATTCGATAAAAAAATTCCATTTTTTTATTTTTATAGTAAAACAAAAGATCGACAAGACGAGGAGACGTAGTATTTTAGAAAAACATTCTACCATACAACAGCACCCATTGGTGAACAGGGAAATGCAAAACTAAACAGCTGAATTAACTTGTCAGAGATACTGAATCACCATACAAACTTTTGCGTCTTCGTGTGTAAAATACAGACCAATTCGCTTCGTATGCAAATGACCCTACGAGGAAAATCTCGATAGGCTTGACGTATAGCTGTCATATCATTCGAACTAAATAAAGTGTTATGAAAATTTTGTAACAAAAATCATTGATAATCAACCGTCAGTTTGAAACTCCTGTAATGTTTTACTACTGACCAAAATAATAATCCTTTCCCAAGAATTTATTTTGGTGGGCTAAAAATTTGATTTGATTTGATTTGATTAAGTAGCTCCCGTTTTAGAATTACGAGAAAATGTTACAGAGCGTTACGTGACCTCTACTACAATCAGTGCAATAATATATTGGCACCAGCCTCAAAAAAACACTGGATTTACTCACTTCCCTCTCCTAAATCCCCTCCCCCCTAATTTCAATGGTTGAAGAAGGCAACAGGGCTGTAGACTCAACCATTGAAGCTTAGAGGGAGGGAAAATAAGTTTTAACATAAAATATTATTGCAGTGATTGTAGCTGAAAAGACTTTTTTGCTTTTTTGAAATCTTGAATTATTTCTAGTAATTATAATTATATTTTTTAAATACTTGTAAATAAATTAAAAGAAAATTAAAGGATTTAAAAGATTTCATGTTGAATCATTTCAATGAAAACCTTTTTCAAAGGTTTGAGAATTTCGTGATCCGCTTCAACAGAGACCTCCAGGATCAGTTCGGGAAATTGCATAGAATCGGAGGGCTGCGAAATTCAAACTTCCCAACGTTGTCAAATTTCGCAGCTATTTCACTGCCAGATTTGGCAACGCTTTCCTTTGAAACTAAAACGGGGTCGCATGGTGACGAACATAGCATTTTGTAGACCATTCCAAAAGTAAACACCACCATAGGATTTTAATTTCTTTCTTACGGATTTTCACAACCAGTTTTGAAAGTAAGGCTACTTTATTCAAAATAGCGAGTTTTTTTGCCTAATTTTACTTTTGTTTTTGTGATAATTGGTCAGCGTTGATAATTTCAATTTACAAGCTTCAACCGGGAGTGTTGCATAGAAAAACCGCGACGTTGCGGAATATTGCAGCACTACGGAACTATGCAACTTGCCGAACTGGGGTAAATCAAAAAATCAACCCGATCAAATAGAAATGAAAATGAACAGTGTCTTAGAAGACACAAAAAAAATGAAAAAACCGTTCAAAAAGTAGACTGGAGTCGTTTATAATGCGTGTAATTCTAATAATACCAATACTACTACTAATAATAATACGGGATTTAGTTTGTATAAACGACTGGAAGAATCCGGTATTCCAGCCTTATAGATACAGGGGCTAGCTACGCAGAAACAATTTATCAAGCAACAACAAACTCTCAAAACGAAAATCAACTCAAATGAAAAACTTTCAATACACAAATCCACACATATTTTTTTCCTCAAGAATTATTTTGAGCAGGAAAAAATTATAATTGCAATATTGACACTTTTCTTTTGTTTGGAGTTAGTGCACAAAGGTTTCTAGACGACTAAAATTGTTCCATTCATTATTTTTTGCTTTATTTCTACTATGTATAAATTAGTCGTCTAGCTTGCTAGACTATTCAAAAAGTGGATAATAAATGTAGTGAAGACCCTCCCTCCCAAGGCACTTAAAAAAAATTAATTATGAAATACTGGCTGTTTGTTTTCAAAGTTATACAAATGAATTTGAATTTTGACTTTTAGATTATGTAAAAACGTCCCAGGGGTACTAAGCTCGCCGGATAAAAAATCGGAAGTTTTGGATCTAAATTCAAGGGAAAAGCTGAAAATTTGGGAATTTAAAACCCTAACACGGACTTTTCTCAAAACGAAATTAAAGTCTTTTGACTCCTTTTGAGGAAAAGAAAATTTGTGATTTTAAAGGTCTTACAAAAGACACCAAATGTTAAGGGCAGCTCACACTCCTCTTTTTGCCTGGTTACCCCCCCCCCGTGTCAGCTTTCAAAAATATTTTTTAGGTCCCTTCACTGACGACACTGACGATAATGACAGGAATGTTTGTACTAAATCAAATTCATTAAAATGCATACCTTTTCTAACTTTCTTCAACTTGAATGTTTCTTGCAATAAGTTGATCCGTGAATTTCTGCTATCTAAACCAGAGCAAAACAAAACTTAGCTACTTTCTTTACTCAAGAAGTATTTCTCTGAAAATGGAATATTATGAAAACGTGTTGTTGATAACATGTCGATTTCGCAATGCATTTATATAAAAAGAATGTCGCATGAAATCGACCAATCGAATTAAAAGGTTTTGATTATGGTGACGCGCGTTCGAAAGTAAGGGATTGTTTACATCATGAATGTTAAAGCTTTATCCACACTCATCTTAGTCTACACAATAGACAGATCCAGGCTTTAAGGCCTTACTCTTGAAGAGTAGGAGTTTTACGCTCGAAACGAAGGAAGATATGACATGCCTACACTCATCTAAAGTCTTTTCACTTTAAGTGTGCATTAAAGTTTGTTTTGCTTGTCAATCTCCGACAATGCTCAAATAAAACAAATTATATACCGTTGAGAACATAATTCAGATTTGCTAGATTTGCTAGCATTCACTTAGGGAAAATTGGGTACGGGGACGTGCCGCTGATCAGGGTCCCTTTTTTAGGCTCTGAAGTTATCTGACAGCAGGGGCGGTGCGACACCCCTGCAAAACATGCACTCGCAGGGTATGCTCCGGAGTCTTTTTTGTCGCAGCTTGTTTTTAGCCTACCCGGAGTTGTTTTTCCGGATCATTCGTTAGTGTCATTAAATTTATTTTACTGACTTAAAGTCCGCGGTAAATATAAGAAAACTGTTTATCAAGTTGCGTTACAGGAAGCGTGAATTCGAGTCTGTATTTTAGATTTTGTGTACAAAAGCGTTTTGCAGGCCTGCACCCTGCAAAATTTTGCAGAAAGACCTGGATGAGGTCAAAATGCAGGGTTTGCCCGGGATTTGATGGCTGTTAGTGTCAAAACGTTAAAAGTCAAGACTCGTCAAATGGGTTTAGATGCTTGGAGAAGAAAAAACAGAATAGACAGTCCTGATTTTATCTATTTTGTCGCAAATTCTGAAGAATTTGAAGCCTGCACATTTTCGATCTTCTCCAAATGTCCGTCATCTGAGGCTTGCCATCAAGGTCATCTCATGTTGGTTTTTCTTCTTATGGTTATCTTCTGAAATCCATTGCAACAAGGAAGTCAAGTTGTAAGGTATGTGGTATTTTTTTTCTATTATTTCATGCCTGCATGTTATCAATTATAATCTGATAAGCATAAGTGCAGGAAAAAACTGCTTCCCTTCCCCCTCTTTCTCTACTTATCTGCCTATGGCCTATGACTTGTCATAATTTTGGTAATCAACAAACCACTTGTTGTGTGTGGTGAGTGAGTGGTGAGTGAGTGGCCCATCATGGAATATATTTATAAGATATTTGATCAATCGGGGTACGTACTTACTGTTTGTTTGCCCATCACTCTGGCTAAGAAAAGGTGACGACAGGAGATGAAATATGTGGCAATTTAGAGGCAAAGGGAAAACCACCTATGTGGTTTTATTTTGAAATAAGAGAAAAAAAATAACATTGAAAATTTTGTGATTCTGACCTTGACACCCTAATGTTTTTATAATTGTTTGGCCGGTTAAAAAATTTTCTGGGGAGGAAAAAAGTTCTGTGTGGGTCTTTCGCACACTATTTTGAGGTACACAAACATATTGTATTTGACTATGTTTAGTTTGCGGGCCAGCACCTGCCAGTCAAGTATGGTCATAAAAAACTGCACGACAATCTTAAAAATGATTTCTCTATTTTGTTTTAGTTCTCTTCCAAATGGAAATTGCCTGTACAGTTCCATTTTCTCTCCATCTTGTGGGCAACAATTCTTTGATGGATACACTTCGGTACACTTCGATGCCTTGCACGTGTGCAGAACTTTTTCTGAATTGTAAGTATTATTCTCAGAACCAAAAAAACCCATCCAATAAGTTTAGTAGATTGGCTCAGTCATGAAGCATTGCGGTTGGCGGTTACCCACAGTCAGTCGGTTATATATAAGATTAATTTCATTGGTTACCCAGTTGTCGTTTGACTTAAATTTTGTTTTTTGTTTGTTAAATATGTAGGTGTAGCTTGCAAAGATCCTAATTCCCTCTTCATTATATACTTTCAGGTTAGTTGCCGTTGCCATCATACTGTCCAGTAGCCCCTAGATCAATGGATTATTTTGCACCTTCACGTGGTTGGTACGAAATCTTTGTAAACACTGACAAAGTCTGCTAATAAGATCAGTGAAACCATATTTAACTTAAAGGAAACAACAGAATGGAATAATTCAATCAAAATGATGATGTGTACCTAACATTTAGTTTCTTGGAAGTTTTTGGATTCAAAATTTCCCTGTAAACTGGATATCAATATTTGTCATGTAATGGAAAGTACATCTTGATTTGATTTTGATATGTAATTGCCAATGCAAATGAATTTGGATGCATAATGTATGAAATTTATAACACAACAACTGAATTTTGATACCAAACATAAAACATGCTGCATTATGTACATAATGAATAAATGAGTTTCTGATGACATATGGTTTGTTTTCAATTCGGATTGGGGGCTTTTTACCCCTGGTACAGGATTCTCTGCTTGATTTGGCAAACAGTTCCAAACGAGACACCAGAATGGGGCTAGACTACAATTTCAAGATGAACCAACTATAGAGATTTCAGCTTCAGTACAAATTCTAGTTTTGGATACTTTAATGTATCACATTAATCAATTTTCTAATGAAATACTCTTTTCTTGACCAGTCTGAATAAAATAGTTTTGCTCTTTTTCTCTAAATTTTCATTTGAAATGGCAAAAGGCTTTTATTATTAAACTGCTTGAAATTATTTAAGTCACCTTTTGGCAGCAATAAGATAAATAAATTTGACACAATAAGAATCAAAATCATAATAAAAAATGTTAGACAGTTTGGTAAATATTATTATTATTGTTATTGCTATCATCACGATCAGATAAAGATTTTTGTATAATTTATAATCTTTTGTGTGCTATTGTATTATTTTGCTATCATTTTTCACTTTTTTCTGTATATAAAGTTCAAAAAGTTCTTTAAAAAATTCATGATAGTTATTTATTTTTTTTACACCTCCTTTCTCTTTCCTTCATTTATTCCATATTTTAGAGGCCACTCTTTTTTTGGTTCTTAAAACAATTTAACCCAAAAAACTATCTTAGTTTTACCAGCTTCATTTTGTGTTTAAATGAAATGAATTTTAATTCTTTACCTCTGGTTCATGGTACATTGGGCATAAAAAGGTGGTGTTTAGCCAATCTAGAGGGTCGAAATTCAAAAATTTTCTGGCCCGTCGGGCCCAACCATGGTGGGCCCTCCTTAGACACTATATATAGCTGAATCACTATATATAGCTGAATCTTTTTTGCAGGGTATCCTAAAAATCCTAGATACGCCCCTGTGACAGGGTCCCAAATTTACTAATTTTTACTATGTGTATCATACAGGGTCGACTTTTGGTAATCTTTGACAATTTTCAGGGTGGAATTAAAAGCGGCACATCCCCGTCGTCCGTCAAGATCAGTGCACCACCTGGGTTTAGAACATAGAGATATAAGAGATTTTTGAGAAAAATTTTTGAAAATTTTAAAAAATGAAGATGAAAAATGAAGAAAAAAATGAACTTTTTGTCCTTTAGTGTTAATTCCATTTTTGGTAAATAAGTAGTTTTAATCTTCGTCATTTCAGACATACAATTATCCTTCACATGGATTTATTGCATAGAACGTTTTAAACGTTTCAAAGGTTGCCCGTTGAAATGAAAAAAACATGCAATGAAAAGTGTGGATAGTCAAGACAAAGGGACGGAAATCGTGAGGTCCTATGTTTGCAAAATGACGGACTACGTCCAAGCAAATCCAACATCGACCTCAAAAAAATTCTCAAGCAGGGCAAAACGTAAATTCTTTAAGGGAACCTAAATTGTTGATATACACAAAGAGCGACCAGAGAAGTATTAAACTGGTCAAATGTAGAAAGAAATTCATAAAAATTCATAATTGTTTTGTCCAATTTTATCTGTGACAAGAAGAAGACGATCATCTTAACTCCTAATGATATTTCAAAGAATAAATATTGCTATTGCTAATGAAGAAATCTAGTACATCTTACCCGTATGGCGTGATACACAGCATGACATATTGATTGATGTTCATTCACGAATCTTGTTTTCTCGCCCTCGTTTTTTTTTCATCGTTATTTAGTTTTTGGGTTAATCAATTTTAGTTTTTAGTAATATTCCTGCAGAAGAGAGAACATCAAGATATAATTTGACAATTTGACAGATTTATTGCCAAGAACCATTGTCTGTCTTTTTTTTGGCTTGGATAACATACAACTTTTGTCACTTATTATAGGGGCCTGGAATTCGCGAGTTATTTTTCCGAGTTATTTTTCTCGAAAACTTTAAGGCACGGAAAAAAACCGAGTAAAACACCAAATAACTCTAAAAGTTTAAGGCACGAAAAAAAAAAAGAGCTAGAAAACACTAAATAACTCGAAAAGTTAAAAGCTCAATAAAAACCCGAGTTTATCATTTTTTGTGATGACGTCATCATGACGTCACAAAACTGAAATTATAACGTCACGTGCAAAATAACTCAGAAAAATGACTCGGAAAAAGATAACTCGGGAATTCAGACCCCCTTACTAATCTAACAACCAAACAGTACGCACTGTACTTTGCCTATCTAAAACCTTTTGGGGAATCGTCTGTTTTAACCTTGCAAAAATCAAAAACAAGGTTTTATCAAGAATTATAAGAGCCAAGAAAGGGTAAAGGATTCAAGATTTGCAATAAATATTTGAGAAATATTTAAATGCTCCCAGCTTCCGACAAAATAATGAAAACAAAGATATGATGCGAAGACTAGGACTATGACTATCATGAAAGGCTTAATTTAAAAAATCAAATATTTATCGGGAAAGCAGCACTTTATAGCACGCAAGACCATAGGACTTTCAGAAAAGTTCAACACTCACAGATTATATCTATCGAGATTTAAAGATACTTTCAAAGGAAAGCCAAGGTAATATGCTAGGTGATTTTTTTTACTACCTAAAAACAAAAACTTTCAAATGACTATAGGAGAATGTTGGGTGAGCTGAATAGCTCATTAGATGAAAGATGAACTATGTCCTAGAATAAAAAAAAGTCCACAAGATTAAATATTATGAGTACCCAGTTGGGAGAAAACTTTTTCGGCGGTGCCTACTTATTACGAAGGTATCATTTTCTTCCCAAATGGTACATTTAGATCAAAGTAGAAATAAATGTAAACAAAAGATATCAAATATTTATGACCTAAAGATGAAATTAAATCCGCAATTATTTGAGCAAAAACGTAGAGAAAGTCTTTACTCGACATTAAGAGCATAATTGAAGATTCAAAAAACTTTTTTATAACGAAATCATTAAGTTATTTAGGTGAGATTATTACCTCTCAGAGGGTTTGGGTTTTACATTGTTAAAAATAGAAATGAAAAAATAGAGTGCCAGATTGAAGTGAAGGTCAAAAAATACAAACAGGAAAAAATATTCAAAATAAAAATATCATTATTCTATAGTACCATAATAAAGGCTTAATAGACTAGAATACCCGTAAAAAGAAACAATAGAGAAGATCAAAACTCAATTTAAAATGAAGCGATCTTGTTGTTGGAGAATTTTTTCCTTCAAATTGGTTTTTCTATCAATTAAAAGGGCAATTGGGAAAAAAAGCCCACAAGTAAATATCTACCATCAAATAAAACAAATATAGGTATAAAGTCAAATGTGAAAAATAAATCATATAAAAACTGAAGGTATAGTGATAAAGTCGCGTCGAAGGAAGAAGGAAATATATACACTGTTTGATTTGTCTTCTACCAAAAAGAATGTACTTTTGCATCTTATAAACTTTTAATTCATGAGGACTCTGTATAATTTTATAAATAAAATTCCATTTTTGAATTTTAGACATGCTCATTTTGAAAAATCAAAGGTTCAAAAGACATCAAAAAAGTAAATACTAAAAGACGTATCTAGTCAAATATTATATTATATACACCATTGGGAAGAAAACTAAACAAAATAAATTGTTAACAATTATAAAATGAATTCGTAAGAAAAGACAAGACAAGGAAACAAAAGTCCTGATATAAAGATATAAAGATATACACGAAAAAATAATAACTGTTTATCACTCTTCTCTACTCTTGCTACCCACTTCTTTTATGATATGCACCATTGCAATGACTTCAGGAAACTATGTACTGTAATTTTTGGATTATTTCTACCCAGTACATCACTTACAACCAATTGGCCGTTGTAATGCCAAAAGACATTGCAAAGGTACATATCTTTAAGGAAAGGGTGAACATATAAATGATAATTTTAAACAGGTTAAGGATTAAATCAATTGCATAGTCAAGAAATTAGACCAGCCTATGTCAAACATACGACTCAAATAGAGAGAAACAAATATATAACACCAGAATCGATAATAATTCACCCATTCATTCATCCATTCATTTGTCTCACTCCATTCATCAGTTAATTCATTCCAAAGAAGTTTCAATGAAAATATAAATAGCAAAAAAAACAAAAAATCAAAAATGGGAGCCATTTGACATCTTCACAATAAGATTGTCAATAAAATGTTTCCAATAGTTAATCCAATTTTTATAATAGTAATGTCATCGTATAAAACCATCAAAAAAGCTGTATATTATTAATAAATCTACATTATTTTAATGTGCCACCAACCATCAATGTCTTTTGTAGTAATACGAGTTGTTTTGTGGGGCCTTCAAAGGATATTGTCTTTAAGTAAGCGAGGTGGTGGTTGCTTAATCCTTTAAATTACATAGTTGCACTTCTCATTGAAGTTGAATAGAACTTTTTTAAAGAATGGTACATTTAAATTTTGATTTATTTTTTGAATCGTTCTTCTTTTGGTTTTCCCTTGTACGCCTCTGTAAATTAAGAAAATGAAAAAAGCAACATAACTTTAAATGAAATGTTCATAATTCCAGTAAAGGTTGCTTATAAATTCTTCATACATGCTTTTAATGCGAAACAAAGCTGAAAATAACACATTTTAAGGAATTTCTGGTTGCTTTCTCTGGGTACCTAAGTTAAATTTGACATGTTTAGGGTTTAAGACCCTGCAACTCGGTTTCTTATAATAATAAGACTATGCTATTTTAAACCATAAAAGAGTTCTTGATAGATTTCCTCAACGAATTCGAAATTCGCAGGCATAAGAAAGGGTTTAAGACCCTGCAACTCGGTTTCTTATAATAATAAGACTATGCTATTTTAAACCATAAAAGAGTTCTTGATAGATTTCCTCAACGAATTCGAAATTCGCAGGCATAAGAAAGGGTTAGAATAATTCAAGACTAAAATGTTAACTTACATCAGCTATGATTTCTCGAACTAAAGTAAAAAAGGCTTCCTCCTAGAATGAAAAAATAAATCGAGGAATTAAGTCAATATTTGATAAGTGTTTGCATGACAAAGAGGTTTTATTCCAAAGAGGAAAAATTTCAAAATTTTGATTTGTAAGAGTTGGTAACAATATTAAGCTAACTTACGACTCCTTGTTTAGTTTTTGCAGATGCTTCTACATATGGGATGTTGAACATTTGTGCTTTTTCATTTCCATCTTTCGTTGAGACGTCTCGTTGGGAAGATCAACTTTGTTACCAACCACTGCAAAGAAAAATTACTTCATAATGGTAAATTGACTTTTATTTTATTTAAATCGATACTTATTATTCTCCCATTAAGAACAACATATTGAGATCGGTTTGGGCCCAGGATGTAAAAGTACCACAAACCCATGCCAATTTTTAAGTAAAACTCTATTCAGAGCTTCAATTTTTAAGGAAAAACTAAGTGCTAAAGGTAAGTTTTACTTACAAACCATAGGTACTGAATCAGCATCTTTGACTCGAAGGGCCTGGATATAAAGACAAGCAGGGAAATCAGGCAATGATGTAATATTATATTGGTAAAATAATGAATTGCGTTGAACAAAAAAAAACAGATTCAAATTAGTGTGTTTTGATTTAAAAGCTGAATATTATAAAACCTGTGGAAAGAATTTGATAGGGCATTTGAATCAAAAAGCAGTTTTAGCTTGTTTATAAGATAATCAATCAGGAGTGGAACTTTTTGTCAAAAAGAAAAAAATTCCAAAAAAATAAAGAAGAAAATTTCGATCATTATTTTCATATTAGAAATCCCCATACTTTAATCTTCGAGTGTTATTACTATGAAAAATGTTTAAAATCCATTTATTCTAGTTCGTAATATGCCACTCTTGAATATCTTTCCAACAAGCAAAAACCACTTTTTTATTCAAACTCGTTTAAATGGTATAGTCGTTGCTGAAGATTATATTTAGCAGAATAAACTTTACCTGCGTCCTGAAGTTATCGATTTCTTGGAAAGACTTTAAACTAGTGACAGCAAAAACGCACAAGAATCCTTCTCCAGTTCGCATATAATGTTCCCTCATCGCACTAAAATCCAAAAGCAAAATTTTCGATAAAGTTATTTCCTCTTGCCAAACCACACTGAGGACAAAATTGTGACTTTAGAGCACACTGGTCAACAAATTAAGTTAACCTGTAAACTTTAATCAAAATCACAAGTGTTTGGTCAATGGAGCTCCTACAAATTACCCTATTATTCACCGTTGACTTTTTTTTACCAACTTGATGAAGGTAAAGGGTCTTTGAGGAGACTCGAAGCATTGAAGGAATAAAGAAAAAATCAAAATTATTGTTTGCCTCGTTGTAAAATAGCATAGTTTATGCGTATTTTCATTTCCAAAAAACCGTTATCGATTTCAATACAAAAGCAGAAAAGCTCTAAACACACTAATATGTCTATGGACGTTGCAGTATCTTGGTAGTTTGAAGAAGCACACAATGATTTCATGCATTTCAAGCAGTGCTGCAAATAAGGAATTTCAAGTTGGCCGGTGATTACTCAATCAGAAAGCACTAATAATGAAACCATCAAAATTTCACGGGATAAAACACACATATTAGCTTAAAAATGGCCAGTGATTACCGGTCACTGGACGTTATTTGCAGCACTGATTTCAAGAAGAGTATATATTCGCAAGCATGACTCACCTATATTCTTCTTGTCCAGCCGTGTCAAGAATATCCTATCAATCAAAAGAAAGAACAAAACCTTTTTATTATAATAACAGAAATGGTGATACACAAAACAGTGCCTTAAAAAGTTTTCTATTTAAAGTTTGTGGGTTGTTTACAATAAAAAGGAAAGGTAAAATATAAGAGGTTCATATTTTTCACTAATAATAAACTTACTAATATACATATTGAGCCATCTACGACAACCTGTTTGATATAGGAATCCTCTGAAAAAAACAATCTTTGTGTTAGTTATTTATGCTGCAAAGTTTATACAGTAACTAGTATTATCTAGGTTTAATACCAAAAACTCTCAAGCCATCCACAACAAAGGCTGGTTAACCAGTGGTGCTAACTGGAATTAATAGGTTCCTCCATTTTTAACCCTTAATTTCATTCACACTCACCAAGGAGTATTTTCTGCAATTCACCTTTTAATAGATGATCATTTGATTGTCCTCCTTTTTTTAAGTTTCATTCTGAATAGCTTATATTGTCTAGGCAAAAGAATAACTTTTGCTGTTTGACTTTGTGAACATGCCTGTGGAGATTAAATCAGAATTTCAAAAGACTAAAAAATCATTCATACCAATTGTTGGATCATAGTCTTCCACAAAACTATAAAGAAAGAAAAGAAAAGAAAGTTTTGAGGAAAATAAGGAAATTATACTAGTAAGATTTGGTCAATTCAGTTATCTTTTAATTTCATTTATTTTCAACTTTAAATGATGATGTATAAACAAATCTGTTATAAAATCAAACAAATCTGTTACAAAAGGGAATTCAAAAATTTAAAAATACAATACAATTAATCCTTATTATACTCAGACAATCAGTATAAAAGATAATTTGCCCTACTGGTTTTGGATAAGTTGTATAGTGAGTGCACTTTTACCAACACCACCAGCTGAAAAGTATAGATTGAAAAATAAGATGAAGGGAGATATTTGAAGGCTTGTGAGGATTTTTAAGAACCCCTTTTTGTTGGAGAGTATCATAAGTGGTTGATTGGAATTTTTTATCAGCTCTTAATTTTTGCAATATTTGAGACGTTGGAGAATATGTTTATATGAAAATAAGACAACAAAGTAGCGAATGAGCAGGGTGACATTAAATATACCTGAAAAGAATTAAACATGTAATTATGTGATAACTAGTGATTTGTTCTATTGTGATTTAAACTTACCACCCACAACAACCATTTTGAATTTAGTCGATTCTGAAGAGTTTGACATCTTGTTTTTTTATATTATTGTCTATGTGTATAAAAAAGAGCACAAATTAACAGTGGCACAAGAAAAGAATTAAGACGTTGACCTTTTCCTATCAGCCTTTCCTCTTACTTTCAATGAAAGGGGAAAAACAAGTGGGTGAAAAAGAAAATTAGGCGAATTTTTTGGGACATTTTCCTCAGTATGGTATGAAATACCCCTGAGGCCTTCTTCAGGTCCTTAATTTAGACTGGTTTGTTTAACTTGCTCCACTAGGGGGATCAGGGTCCAGGATACCAACCCAGGGCCCAAAAACCTGACTTTTCAAGATTTGAAAGTAGCAGACACCACCACCTCCTAAATTGGTATCAATACCAACTTGAAAACCCCAATTTTCTAAAAAAGAGGGGACCCCACCCCCTAAATTGGTATTGATACCAACATGAAAATCCTGATTTTCTGAGAAAGGGGGGACCCACCCTCCTAAATTGGTATCGATACGAACTTGAAAATCCCAATTTTTCTGAAAAAGGGGGACCCACCCCCCCCCCCCTGAATTGGCAAACAGTAATAATGCAAGAAGTTATATGCATAGGATACTGCATACAACGGACACTAAACAAAATCTGTGGATGTTTTTATTCAAAGAACATTCCTCTTATTAATCACTTATATATTAATCACACTTTAGACTCCTGAAAATGAAAACAAGTTTTTCTCATTCTAACACAACGTAAATTAAGTTCCTTGAACTAAATTGGCAAAATGTATCAAATTCATAGCACCAGTTGATAAACTAGACTAGATGAAAAACTCATTGTATTAGGCAGGTCTAGAGTCTTTGTAACATAGCCTATATGATGAATGTTATGTACAGAAAAATTTTATCACGACTAAGAAAGTTCTAAGATCTGTAAAGACTTGACTCAGTTTGTTCAACTCTAGTTTTGAATGAATTTTGGTTGATTGAAAGGATTGAGAGCAGCAAAAGTTAAATAAAAATTTAATTTCAATTATAGAATGAAGAACGCTTTTATATGGAATCAGGGTATAGTGTAAACGATTCAAATAAGTTTTTATATTTACATTGTACAACACTAACAAAGTCAGATACCAATTTTAAATTCAACAAAAATCTAAAAAAAAGGGGACCCACCCCCTCATTTTGGTATCGATACCAACTTGACTTTTTGAAATTTGAAAACAAAAAATTGACACCACCCCCCGGCCCTGGGTTTGGTATCTCGATCCTGACCCCCCCCCCCTGGCTCCCCATAATCTCTGCTGTATTTATGGACTATACAGTACAGTCTCTATAATTCGAACAAACCAAACTGAAACAAAAGTTTATTCTTTTTATCGAGAGTTTGAGTTATGTATGGAGAAATAAATTAGCCTAACATTCTCTCAAGAGACCAGAAAAACCGTTCGAGTTAAGAGAACATTTCGAGTTACGGAGGTTTGAGTTGGAGAAGTCTTTTATAACTACTTATATTTTAACTATTTATTTAAAGGAAGAAACTTTTGCAGGAAGAAATATTCCCAAATGTGCAAGTTTGCTAAATTTAACATCATTTAACAAGAATTAACTTTAGCAAATTCAACTTTTCAAAATATTTTGTAAGAGAAAACTTTCAATTCATTAACTTTTCTTTATTTTTATCCAATACTTTCACTAATTTTTGTGAAACAGGGCTTAGAGCTGACTGTCTTCACTTCCATCAACCTAAAAATGTGAGTCAAAATTACTGTTTGCTTTAAAGAAAATCTCATGACAAAAGGCAGAAAAAAAGAGAATAACTTTCAGGAATAATAATCTGGAGTAATAGAGGTTTGAGTAATGTAGACTCTGCTGTATTATATTTCTTAAAAGAAATCACTGCATTTGTTTGTTTCACATAAAATCTTATCTTAATCTTATCTTGCGTTCTCACAGCAATTTCTTCTCATAAAAATATGTTGTATACTTTGGACATCTTATCAAAATATGGCCTAAAAAGACTTTAAATGTTCATATCGTAAGTTGGTCTAATGTCATCACCCCTCCTCTAATTCCGACACCCTTTTTAAAGATTGAAAGAAAGAAGATTGGAATTGCTGATGGAAACTAAAGGTTTTGTTTAGCCGTCAGAATCTTTTGTCCATCAGAGGTTGCAACCTTCTTACTATTCCTAAATTCCTAAAGAAGGGTGTCAGAATTAGAAGAGGGATGTCAGCATTAGACCAACTCATCTCCATATAGTTTTTTAGGAGAATGTGATGGTCTATTGAATAGCAAATTACTTGACATACCGTCAACTGCTCTAACTTGGGACTGGTTGATATCTGGCCAGTATTTCCACTTACTGTTAATAAAATCTCTTTGACAACAAATTTGTTTTGATAACTCCACCAAGTTTATCAATCATACTTCTTCGTTCCTCTTACAGTGCAGACACTTGCGAGTGTTCCACTACAGATTTTTTTCATATTTCGAATTAAAAGCCTACTTGGTGCAAAAGAGAAATTGTATATTTTCTAATACGACGTTCATTAACTCAACTCAAATGACTTTGGAAGTTCGTTGAAATGGTGGCCGAATTTTCATCCCATGTTTTGTCAGATAGTCCCAAGTTAGAGCAGTTGATGGTACATTGCTTTTTTAGGTGATTCTTCAGGAATAATAGGAAGGTAAGAATCTCTCATTTGAAACTAATTTTCTTTGCTTAGCGATCAGATGTTGAGGAGTCCAGTGATTTTGACCTTCCTATCTCTAAAGAAGGATGCCAAAACTAGAAGAAAGATGTCGACATTACACCAACTTACGATAGTTCGCTTGATTTGTAGAAAAGAGACATATCCTCTGGAAAATTAGGCACAAAAATCAATAATCTGTAAGGACCCTTTTGTTCTTGGGATGAGCAGGATGTTTTTGTTTATATTTATTTAATGGAATGGCAAATGAAAAGTTCGAAATTTTTGCTTGGAAAGGTAGGAGAAAGGATGAATTATGTTATATAAATTTTTTTTTCATTTGAAAAAACCTGTGCTTGTGAAAATTTTTGTTCCCCCCGCTAGACGAGGTACCGTAAGGCAAGGGGAATTTGATGTCTGTTGTTTACCGTCACGTTGCAAAAAATATTTGATGCAGCAAAATTTCATTATTCATTATTCATTATTCCTACACCTGGTGCTTCCCATCTCCAACGAAGTTGAATTCCACCGTGAAATCGAGCTGCATCAAAATGACAAGCACGAAAATTCAAACGCATTCGAGACGCATCTAAAACGAGAATTTCTAAAACGCCCTTGTAGCCACCCACACTGCTTAAAAAAATGTCTGCCCCATTCGCGGACGTGATTGGAACCATGTTTTTTACTTGAGGCGCACATTTTGTTAGCGAAGATGTTATTTTTGATTCACTTTGAGTGTTTTGGATAGCTTGGCACAGGAAAAGAAGAAAATAATGAGTTTTTAAGAAATAATAAACTTTTTTGAGCGGCGGCTCAGGAGCATGATGCGGGCAGTTGACGGTAAACAGAACATCAAATTCCCCTTGCCTAAGTTCATGGTCTAATATCGACATCCCTCGTCTAATTCCGACACCCTTCTTTAGAGACAGGAATAATATGAAAGCTTGAAAATTCCGATGAAAATCCATGTACTTTCGCAAAATGTGTGGGAAATTCCATTCCATTCTTTTCGTCTTTTTTGCTGTTTTTAATTCAATACACCCTATCGGAAATTCCACCTTATCGGAAATTCCACCTCCTCGTGTTGTTGCTACGCAACACTTTTTGGGAGGTAAACAAAGCGCGATATTGCGGTTTTCAGGCAAAAAGCCTTACAAAACACCCAAAATATTGATGCCAAAAGAGCCTCCAAATCAACTGAAGAACCACCAAAGTTGTTGTTCTTCTCTTTCTTATAGCTTCTGCTAGCATCTTGAAAGCTTTGTTTTTTTGTTTTTTTCAAATGCAGTGTATTTTTAGGAACATATAAACAAGCCAGATATAAGCAAACGAGTTCTTGTTTTAAGCGGGAACTTTTAGCGGTACTCGCGCTACCATTGGTCCCATTTATGTTTATCTCCCAATTTCAACGGATCCATTTTAGCGCAATTTTGAATTTTAGTGAAAACTTTTGCGCTTGGAAATCCCGTGTTGTTGGCCCCCCTGTTACAGACAATTTCTGGAATGGCCCAATACACCTTTCCCGTAATTCGTAAAACTAATGCGCGCGCATTATTTTGATGGTCTCCACCGTTTGGGCTCTGGAGGTAAACAAACCCGTTTTTCAGACCTGCCAACTTAAGATGTTCATTTGGCGTGAGATAAAAATTTTGAAGGAAAATCCGAAATCTTAGCCCGATTTTTCCGATTTTCCGACTTCGGAAAACGGAAAATTATTCCAAAAATCGGAAAATCAGGGAATTTTTTTCTCCAAAAATCGGAAAATCGGGGAAATTTATTCCAAAAATCGGAAAATCGGGGAAATTTCTTTCAAATATAAAAAATGCGTGAGAAATCAAACTTTTGAAAAATTGCGTGAGACAGTGTTGGAATGCGTGAGTCTCACGTCCAATGCGTGAGAGTTGGCACCTCTGGTTTTTGCCTGTGTTTCCTTAGGGAAAGTTGTTTTTTTATTATATATTCCTTAAGTTCTGTCAAACAAAATCCTCTCAAATTTTAGTATGTTCAATCTATTCATGATATTATACCACCCTGAAAATCTTTTGCCAAAAGAAGATCACTATCAAAAGTTAGAAGCTGAAAACCCACTTTCCTTAACCCCTCGCAGACAAAAACCCAAAAAACGCGTTCGTTTACCTCCCAAACAATTTTATACACAACTAGAGTGCGCACTCGTCGGGATTTTTTGCGTGGAACAAGTTGAAAATCAAAATTATAACATTCCATCCATCATAACTTATCCTTAACAACTCCAAACTTGTTCATTCTTTTTTTTTAAATACTCAGAATTTATCAGAGAAAACAAAGAAAAAAACCCCATCCCATTACCTACCTTCAATAAAAAGATATACCATTTATTAGACATCAAGGTGAAAAAATGGCGACTCAGAATTCGTGGCACCGCCGTCTACCTTGACAACCATTTTCAGTGTAGCTGGAACCTCAATATTCCAGGATTAGAAAAAGCTATACCTGTTATCTTTTTTCTTTAAAGAATCAACAAGCCATCAACATCAATAAACTTCACACATTTACTCAGAGAAACTTTTAAAATTATCTGCCATTATGACTTTCTTGAAGCCGTTCTGAAATGAACCAATCGGGTTATGAATCGGAATTCCTATGGGAGTTCTTTTCCGAAATTTGTAAAATAGCTAAGTCGGCAAAAAAACTTTTCCCGGGGATTTGAGGGAAAAACAGAACTGCTGTCATTTGTTTTTTATTTAAAACCAGATATTTAAATTTGGGCTCAAAAATATTTAAATAAATAAGTTAATAGTATTCAATATACTATTTGTATCTATCAGAAAAAAAAACACTTACAGAACGACATCGTTTATCATTTGGAATACCTCCGTATTTGGACCATTCTATGGTGGGTGCAAAATAGGGCGGAAACTAAGTAGCACCCTCAGTGCAAGATTGCCGCCTCATCTTTATTCGCCCGCGCGAGAATGCGAGCTAATCATTTTTTTCTCGCGCGCTCAAGGGGAAAAGGAAAGTGATCGATATTCTTTGAAGGAAAAACGTCAGAAACAAACCCAAAGACCAAAAGATGTATTTTGTTGTTGACAATCGATCCTGTGAAGATGAAAAAATTTCTGCTTTGCGTTTTTTTCGGAACGTTGAAAAACTCTAATTTCGATCATCCTTTAAGATAAAGAGGTTGCGAGATTTGGGTTAGCGAGGCAAAATCGTAATCCTCAAAAATCGATGTTCCAGCCTCACTGATTTTTTAAATGGCTATCGCTATTGAGCTGGATTAGTTATAGACTCGCGGTTTTTTTTATAAAACGCGGGAAAGATAGTACTTTAGTATGTCACGTGGTAGCCTTTTCGATAATCTACGGGTCGTCTTAAAATCGAGAAAAAAGAAGAAATTTCAATTTTTCGGCACTTTCCTGAAATTTTTATCAGGGCTACCATATATCGTTGGAAAGCTAAGGGTTTCAGCTTTTCATTGGTAAAATTTGTTTTTAGCTATCATTTCCAGCTCAATAGCGATAGGCTAAAGTTTAACAACAGTCATCGGGCCGATTTTCAGACCGCGCCAGCAAAACTCCTTACGCCCCGCCACACGGAAGACTAGATTTCATCCCCCATTTTTGGCGCGATTTTGGTGCTTCCGAAAATTATTTCTTGCTGGCGTGGTGTAAGGAGGCGATTCTTTGAAAAGAGGGTTTTTTTGTGGTTTGAAAATGGAATAACTTTCGAACTACTTAACCAATTTTACTTTAACAAATGACCCCTCATTTTTCTCACAAAGGTAAGGGCTTTCAAATAAAATTAGTTTGGTTTTCAAAATTTGAGGGGAAAATTTTGGCCTGTCCACCCTAACACAACGTTGGAGCACACAGTTTCCCGGGCCATTTCTGAGAAGTTTGAATTACGGGAAAGATGTACAGTATCCAATTCATTGTATTGATTGAAACATTGAAAACTATCCACTGTCCAGAATTAGGAAGCATATGCTTTTAGGTAGTTGGATTTAGGACCACTCACAGTATCAATCAGGTGGGAGAGTTTGGATATTTGCAGCACCTTCATGCACTTTTTCTTTGAGAAAATAGAAGGTGTGCAATAGATTTAATGGGTTTTATAAGAAGGTAATCACAACAAAAACACGCAATAATATTCTACTTAAAACTATCGAACACTCATAACATTTTGTGTCTAAAAAATGACTTCCATCATTTGTCTAAGATATCTTGGCATAGTCATAAATAAAACCCTAAATAAACTTACATCAAGTAACTACATAAAACCTCTAAATTTGCATTTAAAATTCCTCAGCCTTTTGCAGTGAACACCCTTTTTACTTTTTCCCTGATGATGGGACTTTCGCTCTTGAAAAATTTCCACGGCAGCGAGATTGCCCCGCTTTGTTAGGAACTAACCCTTTCCTCCCTATTGCAACAAATGAAATCTGTTTCTCAAACAGTTAGGATATATCAAGGCCAAAGAAACTAGGTAAAGCTAAGACGACACGTTCCTCAATCAAGGGACGGTTTTACAGGTATAGGGCGGTGTGGCATAACCAGTACGCGATCGCAAGACGTGACTTGTTCAAAAACCTTCAGCAGAAATATCGAAAAGTAAAATTGTGTTAAAACAGGTAGCTTTCTTTTTTGACCAGGTATGCTAAAACCATTTTCTGTGAAAAAAAAAACACAAAAAACGTTAGTCGAAGGACGGGCCCGATTCACAAATCACCGTCACTAACGGCTGATCTCGATCGAGGGACGTACCTCAATAAAAACGTCTTGTGTCCTCTACTGGCCAGATTATGTATTTAGCAACTAGTGCAGATTCTAAAATTAGATCTTTCTCACGAAATGCTTATTTTGATGACCTACGGAAGATTCCGGTTATCCGTGGATCAAGAGGTAGAGTACGACTCCCTCAATATGAAATTTAAATTTCTTCATAATCCATAATTCTAGGTTCCAGGCTCGCTCTGGTATATAGTATTATTTTATATTTTATAATACCAACTTATTTCTAATTTCTCTAGTGTATATATTACGTTCAGAACATGCTTGAACGAAAGAAAAAAATTTTTCTGAAAGAAAAACTCATTTCATTGGTCATCATTAGATCTCGGGTCTCAGAAGAATTAAACAAACTACCGCAGATAATAAATATGTAATCTGCTTTAAGCTTAAAATGGGATATAAGCTCTCCATCCATTCGATTCTTTGATTGATTGAGTGATTGATTGATTGATTGATTGATAAAATTCTTAACAGTCCGTCCGTCGACACAGGTTGAATGTCAGAGAAAGCTCAGCTGTGGTGCTCACAGCTAACGAATGACAGGGTATATTGTTTTTTTCTGCGTGTTTTTAGGGACTAAATTAAGCAAGGAGCTTAAACTAAGTCAGGTATTTTGAGAAGCTTAATCTTGCCAGATTCATCAAAATCCAGAATCAGTTCTCGTCAAAATAAGTTTCGCAAGTACTATAACTTTTCTAATTTAAAGCGTATATACACGGGCCTTGTTTTTGGTCAAAAACCGTAATCAATTTTACTACAATCATTGACGCGTGGCTGAAATTTATATGAAGGATGTATCTGGCCATGTTGATGAAGGGCGAAGAGCACGCTATATGTTAGAAAAAGATGCATCTTTCAGCTGGCGGGAGGGTTGAAGCTAAATGCTAGTCAACGTTTTACTAGTAGACTATGTTCTGAAAAGCCGAAGCTCAAAGTCATAGTCCGTGTTTTCCAAGATATTTTATTTAGAAAAGAAAATAATCAAAAAAGTTC
Organism: Clytia hemisphaerica; assembly: GCF_902728285.1. Lineage (NCBI taxonomy): Eukaryota > Metazoa > Cnidaria > Hydrozoa > Leptothecata > Clytiidae > Clytia > Clytia hemisphaerica. The sequence goes on from NW_027103621.1 coordinate 2,255,435, forward strand.
AAGTTCGAAAATCTACAAACAATACATTCAATGTATGATGGAATCAACTCATTCTAAAAATATAGATTTTACAGTCTTGAAATATAGATTTAACCTAAACAGAATTGTTTTACGAGTTCAGTACAATCGCATCGAATACACTGATAGCTTTATTAACGATCTTTCGTACACGCCATTGCATCTTATTCCTCACCCAAGTGACATCCAAAAATCCGTTTGTTGAAGAATTCATAATTAGTTCCCTCAAGGTATCTAAAATCTATTGCCACGTCCTGCATTTCAAATTCATCCTTATCCCGTCAATTGTAATATTTGGCGTCATCGACCATTACGTTGTATTCCAAGAAAGTAAAATCGCTTTCTGAATCGAAAAGACATATGCCTGATTTTCTGTTTTTCTTGACTATGCCAGCTTTAGAATTTTATGTACAGGTAGATGAAAACATACGATGAAAACACTGACTGCTTAAAGTGTTTAAAGTGTTTTGTAATCATTCAAATTATCACAATATTTACACGAACCAGCGCAATGTTTTCGCATCATAGACGGGTGGGTTTTGCAGACATGGTGTTCCGCCCATATGTTGCATCGGAAGGCGTAAGTATAATTGATGTCATCTTCACACACTGAATATAAGAAGAATAAAGAAGAAAAATTTAATGGCAGCTATGTTAAAACTTTGAGAGCCTATCATAAAATTCTAAGATTTATATTCAGGCGTTACGGTTTCGTATCGCTCCGGTATGATATTTGATAAGAATGGAAATGATCATATTGATTTCGGAACGTTTCGGAGCAACGAAACGGAGCAGTTCCGTTCCAATGAAAATAGTGGAGCGAAAACGTATCAGCCGTTTCGATCTGTTTTGCTTTTTGACATCTTCTTTTCGACGTCTTCTTTGACGTCTTCTTTTTGACGCTTCGAATTTTGACGTTCACACAGTGCTTCGAGCCCGTTTCGATTCAGCGCGATACGAAACCGTAACATCTGAACATGGTCTAAGTTGCTTTAGCATGTAAATGAATATTCGAGCTGATGAACAAGGTCTGTGGCTTCGATGTTTGACGGGTAAGGAAAGTTTAGGAGCAGTATGAATTAAAGCTTTCATGATTTTAAGCAAGAATATTCTTGCTTTACCCTATTCGGCCTGTTCGGAGGTAAAATTATTGGTAATAGCTCCTGAAATAATAGAGCTTTTGCCGTTTGACGTGAAATTTTCTGTAAATTCCTAACTTTTATTTAGCTTCAAAATAAAAAAAAATTGACACTTTTCCAATACAAATTTATTTTTTATGTCAAATATATCGTTTATCGTTAATTTATTGAATATTTAGGATGAAATAAGCAGTTTAAACTCAGCCAACTTTTTTCTAAAGCCTTTGTTAGAATACAATAGCTATTTATAAGAACATAGGAAATTTTCGGTTTTTGCTCACTTCGCGCATGATGAATGACGACATCAAAAAAATTTTTTTCTTGAAAGTTACCTTATGTGACAAGGATCTTGTGTGCCAAATTTCATTCAAAAAGACCCACTAGATCAAAAGTTAAGGGGTGGTACAGGAAAAGCCCCCCACCCCCCTAGTTCTAAACTGCTCCTAAAAGCCTAGGTTGAAATAGGGTTGAGGATAAAGTAATAATCTTGAGATGGATCGGATGCGTAAGTAAGGAGCAAATTACAATCTTGAAATGAGCTGGATGTGTAGAATCTTAAATAGGATTATCTTTCAGAAATATTTCACATTGGCAAGTATCGAAATTTCAGCCAAGGCGTCCTAAGATGACGCATTCATGTCCGAAACTGCAGTATGAACCAAAGCAGAGAAAGTCGAGCTTCACTAAACTAACCTTGCGTATCAAAGACAAATTCTTGGTCCGTAAAAGCACCGCAAATGTCAATTGCTCGAACCACAACTGTGGTGACTTCAGAACCATCCTGTGGTTTGATGGTGAGGATACCAGACTCATTGACGCATATTCCGGCATCTTTATTGCCAGAGATACTAAAATTTATTGGCTTTTTTTCAGGATCTTCTACAATGAGTTGGAAAGGATTTTTATGATCGACCATGGCGTAAAATCTGGTTTTGTTGTTTTTGAAAACTGGTGGAAGGTTGTCTGTGAAGGGAACAGGAAGGAATAGTTACTACTTGTCCAGATTAAAAATAAGAGAAGACATTATTGGTATTGTATCGTATAGTTTTGTTTTAGTCTAGTTCCTTTTTTTCGATTACGTTTGTAATGAGTCCAAGCGGCTCTTTCGGCTACAAGATCTCTGAAAAGATGTCAGAAAAGAGATAGTCCACTTACCCGTTCTTTTAGCGAAACTTCCCATGTTTACGTCACAAATTTCGCACCAATCAGCATGATGAGTTTCACCGTCAGTATAACAATGCCTAAAAATAATTCAAAATGACATTTAGAAAATAATTGTAGTTGAATGTAGCCGATGGTACAGTAGTTAAGAAATGACTTTTCAAATAATACCCGTTCAAGGGAAATGAAACGATTGAAATTTTAAATGCACTGTTACATACATAGCCCTAAAACACATTTTCGAATTTTTGTTAAAAATCGTACCCATCTTTGACACAACCATCGGGACAAACACATCTCATGTCATTTCCCGTTTCATCATTCCATTCACAAAAACCACCATTTTCACTTTCGCAAGAACATTTCTTTGATTCGAAAACAAATTCTTTCTCTGAAAATTCTCCACAAATATCAGTTGCTGTTATCACGATTTTGAAACTGTCAACATCTTTGGATGTGGAAGTCAAGACCCCTTCTTTACTAATGTTAAATTCATCAGATACGCCTTTAATCGCATAATTCACCGTCTTGTTTTCAGGGTCCTCAGCCAATATTTGAAAGGAATGATTTTGTCCTCTGAATGCGAAGAATGTCGTGCGGTTACTGAAGATAGGTGGAGAGTTGTCTAAAAAGGAAAAGATAATATCATACATTTTCATGGAAGTGGCTTATGTACGACACACATAAAGCACTCACGATAGTACCCCGGAACACAGGATTGTCTCGTTAATGCGGAACCAATTGAGATTAAAATCATTTGTGATTATTAAAAGGTATATGTGAATTTATTGAATGAAAAAAAGACAAAAAGCACGGCAAAATGACTTCTCTTGGTGGATTTTGACGCCCCTCGTATTTGCACTATCCCCCTCCGGGGGTACAACCACCGCGACAATACGATACACATTTCTACGTGATCTTGAAAAGTTCAATAAATCTAACCTTTTAATGTTCTTTTGACATAAAATCCACGTTTCGAGTCACAAATTTGACACCAGTCCTCAGGGTCAACTTGCGAATGTCGCGCACAGCCCCTGGATCGAAAAGATAAAATGATTACACCTGCACATATCAGAAAACAAACAGTAATCAACCAAAACGTACTTTTCATAACACCTCATTATGAAAGCGGCGTTCAGATCAAGTCGCAAAATGAAAGAATCTGCTCCCAACGAAAACAGCAATGCAATAGTATCAACAAATTATGACGTCAATTCATCCCAAACTTTTCTATCAAATCTGAACAAATTTTTTACAAAATTTCTGAAATTTCATTAAAAAACTTGGCTCGAGGTGAATCATAAGCATAATTCTTAAGCATCTAATAAGCATAAACTATGCCTGGATGCTTTGAGAACTTAAGCATACACGAGCCTGACCAAGGGGCATACACTTGCTTATAAAAAAAAAACATGTATTTTTAGTTCCTCCTCAGTCTTTGTTTTTTATTTCAGGAATTATTTTAGGTTGGGGTCTTTCGTCACTTTCTTTTTAGTTCTACCTTTAAAATATAAAAAAATTATCAATAAAAATGCAATAATGCTTAGATTGTTGTACAATCGAAATGACATATGACTGAAATGATAATTGCAATTAAAAATATGCAGAAACAAGGGGAGGGGGCTACTAACAAAGAAACAAAGAACAGACAGGGTAGCTTGTACATTATTTAGGAGTTTCTACCCCGGAAAAATATTAGTGCAAGAAGATGGAGTACAAGAATTTTGCTTAGTGAGTTAATTTAGTTCATTGAATTTAATTAATGGTTACAAATACGTACATGTACGTTTATTAGGCACCCGAGAGTAATTTCACAAAAAAACACAATGCAAGCTCGAGATTTCGCATTTGAATCGAGAGACGAAGAAATCAAAGATAAATACAAACTATAGTGAACTCTCGCTAATTCGAACCTCTACTTTTCGAATCTTTCTATAATTTGAACTAAAATATTATGGTCCCCTCAGCTAGAAATAAAGAATACTCTCTGTAACGAATCTTTCTCTAATTCGAAGAAAATTCTTGGTCCCTTGAAGATCGAATTATAGAGAGTCAACTGTATAAAAAATTCAACTTTCTCAAAAACAAAAACAGGATATGGTTTTTCCGAAACATACCAAAACATAACACACTTGAGGGCCGTCCACATAGTACGTACGCACTAAGGGGGAGAGGGAGTCTTCTTAAAAGCGTATGCTTGCGTACGGGGGAAGGGGAGGGGTAAAAGGAAAATGTACGTACGCAGAGAAAAGTGTTTCATAGCCCTTTTTTGCTTGTTTTTTGTCGATTTTTACGTTTCTTATACGCACCAAGGAATAGAAAAAGTTTCTTAATAAACATCATTGAGTCTAATGTATGAAATAAAGGTCCGAACCAAACGAATTGAATTCGAAATTTTCTTCAACCGAGGGGGGGGGTGGATGAAAAGTACGTACTTACCAGGGGGTATAGCCATTTGCGTACAGGGGGAGGGGTATCCGATTTTCGACATTTCAGTGCGTACGTACTATGTGGACGGCCCCTTGGAGTAATCTGTGCTTATTTTACAAAATTAAGCAGCATAAAAACTTATAGTATAATGCAATTCGAAATTACAGAAAAATCAGATGCTTAGTCCAATATACTACAAAATAAACGTAATAGGTGTTCCAATCAATAAAGGGTCAACTTTAAAAACTTAGAATTGTCATTTTTCAAGGGTTGATTGTTTCTTTATTTCGAATGTTCCTCCTGACAGGTTCTGATAGATCCACAAGTACTTCTTTGCAAATCAATGTCAACCTTTCTTCAAGATCTGGTGCTTTCCTGGAGAAAGAAAAAACGATTTTCAGTGAAAAAGAAATACCTTTTTGATTATTTAATTTAATGACAAAGTTAAACATGAAAATGAAAATAATGGCCCTGTTTTCAAGTCAGCGAAGCCTTAAAATGTTCTTAATTTGTTCTTAATATTTAGGCCATGGAAGCCTCGTGTTGTTATACAGTTTGTTCTTATAATAAAAAAACGTGTATGTCATGTGCAAAAACAGGGGAAGATCAGCAAAGCGAAAAAAGCCTTTGTTTGATTTTACATTCGGCAAAATATCAAATTTCATTAATTCGATTCAAAGACTCCATCTTCTTCCGATATGGAAATTGCAGAAGTTTACCTGATAAAAAGTTTGTTGTGATGTTTTGAATATCTTGAACCAATTCCTGAGTAAAAAGGTAATTTATTTACTTAAGTAAAGAAAATGAGTTCTTGAATGAGTTTTGACAAATCTCTTCTTATTGAAAGGTAGAACTTTGTTTCCATGTAAGACCCAGAAACAAAAGCCATCCGCCAATTTGAAAGCAATGACAAAATTAGAAATCTCGTTACATTTTCTACTTCCTTATCAGCCTTCACTCAATATCAGAAGTCGATCGCGATTGATGCTGATTGTTAAAAACATAAACAAATATTCTTTAAACCTACCCAGGTAGTAAATAGAAAACAATATCGATCAATGGGACATTGTAAAGAGGATCTCTTCTAACAAGTAAATAGTTTTATATACCTCCAGCGTTTGACAAGGTTGCGTTGTAACTTTAAACGAGTCTTTACACGAGAGATTGGTGACACTTGTTTCTCCCTCTTCTTTAATCGAAGGCTCCGGTATTTCTTGACGACTCTGATTAACCATAATGATATCTCCGTCACGTTTTGCTTTTAAAGAAACTTTCTCACATGAAATCCCAAATAAAGCGTCGCCATTTTCTGTTGATTTTATTTGATCACTGGCATTTTCCCGTGTGCTCGATTTTAGTTCTTTTTCCTCCGCGATCACAGTCTCCAGAAAACTCTCTTTTACATCCGTGGTAGAATTTCTATCACATTCCGTTTCCAAAGCTTCTGATCCAACGAACGACTTAGATATAATGCTAGCACTTTCATCATTAGTGTTTAGTACAAAACCTTTATTACCTTTACCAACTTCTTTCTCAGCTTCGAAAGAAGGCGCAGACAATTTTGAAAGATCTTCGCTTGTTGTTTTCGTAAATATATCGAGTTTAATTTCCGTAGCAACTGAGTTAGACGGAGTTTTGAGCACAAATAATTCCTTATTTTCGATGTCCTTGATATTTTCTTTGGTTTTTGACTTCATTTTATTTCGAGAAAGAGTTTCATTTTCAATTAAATCAATATCAATAGTGATAGGGTTTGCTTTTCCTCCATAAACTGTTGGTTTTTGAGTTGAATGTTGTTCCTGCTTAGCACCAGTGTTATTTTTTTTCTCAATTTGTGTTTTTTCTTTCATGAAAGAATCCGTGATAATGTTTCCAGTGTTACATTTAGATGTCTTTGTATGTTCCGTGGTGATGTGTTCACTCATTCCAGCGTTAGATTTAGATGTCCTTGTATCTTCAGTAGTTATTTCTTCACCGGTACTGGTTGAAGATGAAGACTTGGATGTATTTGTTGACTTTTCAGTAGGTCTTCGCGTACTGATTTCAGTGTTGGATTTAGATATCATTGAATCTTCCATACTGGATTTAGCATTAGAATTTAATGTACTTTTATTGTTGGTACTAATTCCTGATAAGATATCTTTGACAAGTACTTTTTTACCACCCCAATGTTTTTTAACTAACTCGTCTCTCGCTTTATAAACATCAGGCATAGACATACAATGTTTCATCCTCATATGTTGTTCAAAACTCATATCGCTGCAAAACCACATGTCGCATTGATCGACTGCGCATGGCAGAAGAATATGTTTTCCTCCGTGCTGTTTCATACACTTAGCCAATCGTGTCTGCTTGACCTCCTCCATAAGAGCTTGTCGTAACTTAAAACCATGTTTTCTTACCAAATGATGGCTAATTAGTTTCATTTGTTTCATTTTAAATTCTCTTCCACATACAGGGCAACTTGCAGCCACCTTAACTTTTTGCATATTAACTTCTTTTACATCAGTTATAACCACACGGAGACTAGCTTTATTATCAATTCTTGCTTTATTGCTACTGTTTTTCTCCCTCTCATATTCAGCATCAACAGCAGGAGCTGAAATTTTGTAGTCTGTAGATAGACTATTGTTCTCGAGTGTTTGGGAATTACTCTTTGAAGGCTCAGAGCGTTTTGATTTATTTGAAGGCTGGATGTTAATCACTTTAGTGTCTTCATCATCGTCAATAACAATCGATTTTCGTTTTTCACCGACATTGCTTTTCACATCTTTCGTTAATGAAAAGTCTTTCTCATATTGTGCTTTATCATCCTTTAAAGCTTCTCTCAAAAGCGTAGGGTTGATTGTAGTATAAGCACTATTAATGGGTGGGCACCCAGTACTTTTGAGTGAACTTAAAGCGTCGCTCATAAAGCTTTTCTTCATCACCACTTTTTGTTTGCTAGCGATAGAAGGTGTAGATAGAGATGGGTTAGTTTTGGATGATGGGAGGTATGTGATGGATTTTTGTGAATTAATTGAATCTTTCTGGGCATTATTCGTGGAAATATCTGCTCTTTGGCTGTTTTTACACGAACTTTGTTCATTCGCAGCTGGGAGACGCCGTCCAAAATCGTCTAAATCTCTGGCTTTAGGAGCATTTTGACCCCAAATCTTCTTTTTTAATGTGATCATGAAATCAATGGCACCTAATCGATCCATGTTATGTTTCTTTAACTGAAGGTGGTCGATAAGGGAATCCCAACATAACCAAATTCTACATTCTTCACATGGCATTATGATATGTTCACCGTGATGTTTTCGTTTGCAGATTATGATGCGTTCTTGTTTTAAAGCTTCTGTAACTGATCGTTTCTTTTGGTACCTGAACATTGAAAGAAGGACAAATGAATTATTCTCTTCCATTAAGAATAAAAACCGTTTTTCTGTTTAATCATTAAATGCATTAATAATTCTTCTTCTTAGCGAGAAAATCAGCGAGAAAATAAACACTCCAGGTGCCGTTCTACAAATCTGACCCATTTTTTCTCAGGTTCTATATCAACGAATCAACAGAAACAAAAATTTTTCAATAATTTGCGTAAGTATTTCCTAATCGAAGAGGCGCAACTATGGACTGGAGAAAAAGAAAATCATGCACAAATCAAAGTATTTCGAGATAAATTTAAATCATACTAAAACGTTGGTATTACTACCTACCTATGCTCCACCATTAAATGAATTTTCAACAAGTTGGTAGCATTACTAGGAGTGTTAGCCAGTAACTCTATTTTACATGCTGGACATTGGTACTTGATGAGACCAGGGTTTGAGCCGTTATTTCCCTGTGCTTTTTTCACTATCGGGTTCGTTGATTGATATAGATTTTCTTTCTTTTTATTTTTGTTTTTCTTCTTTTTGGTACCGGTAGGTGCGAGTGGTCGGTTAAGAGTTTGATTGCTTGTGACCATACAATGTCCAGAAATTCTTGGTGGTCCCATTGTGTTTTTTAATTTTTTGTCTTTTATTCTATTTTGATCAATATTCTATAAAATAAAGAAAGGGTTTAACATTTTAAGTCAACTACAATCCCCAAAAAATATTTTGAGGTAGAAGTATTCTGAAGGTTTTTGCAATATAAAAACCCGTCCGTCCCCCGGACCCAAGTGTCAATGTTGATTAATTTTTCTTCGCTTGATAACTTGTATGCAACTCAACACGCCATGATGGTGCCACACTGTGGCCACAAAATATACCATCAAAAAATCAAAACAGAATGGAAGTCATACACGTTTTTTTTTTATAAGAACGTCAAAAATTTTCGAAGCTTTCGGATGTTCTTAGTTTATTGGATTTGAAGCCTAAAAATGTCCTTAAAATGTTCTTATTTTCAGCATTTTTTGAGCATTTTGTTGTAATTTCTTAAGAAATTGCATGTTTTTAAGTCTCCAAAGCCTTAGAATGTTCTTAGAATGTTCTTAAATTTTTGGGCCTCGAAGCCTTATGTTCTTATATAGTTTGTTCTTATAAAAAAAAACGTGTAGGCATAGATGCGTTGTTCATAGCTTTTTCCCATGTGGTTATGACCGTTCCTGAGAAAATTTAAAAATAATGTTTTCATAAAAAGAACTTTTCAAAAAATACATGAAATCCTACACTCTCACTTAAGTTTATTATTAGCAAAAAAACTAAGCTCGCCGCCTCATCCACCAATTATTAATGAAGCAAGGAGTTTAGAGCAAACAATTAGGTGTTTAGATCTCGAGAAAATTCATTTTTAAGGTAAGGAGGGAGGGTCAGTACTAAAATCTAGGACATTATGGTGTTTAGTGACGTGGTGGTGGTATACCAAAAAAAAATTAAAAATCCTTCTAGTACCACCCACTTGGTACTATTTAGTTTTTTGGTACTAGAATTAGTGATTTTCATCATTTTTTTAATCTTTCAAAGAAAATTGTCCTGAGTTCAATTATTTATGCATTCAGAAAAATGTCTTTAATGTTTGCTCAATTTTAATGAGGCAGTATTGTTTAAAAGCTTCAATTTTTCCAAAAATATATATTATGTGGCGAAAATCAGCACTTTTGAGAATTTTTTTTGTGAAGACGAAAATTGGGTGTTCTCTGTGTTAAAATGTCCCAAAAACTTTTAGTACATGGGTAATAAAATACTACCTCTAAAATGGGATGGCGGTATGTAAAAAATTCTCAAAAACTCTTTTAGTACTCATATATGTCTGAGAATTTAATACCGACCACCCCCCCCCCGTGTGATAATATGATGATATGATAATATGAAAAACTGCTGATTGTTTCTAAAAAAAAAACACTAAAAAACCAAAATTTCACCGAAAATCTTTTTTACGAAAATCTGCTTGAGCCATTTATTACCTACTTCCATGCAAGAAAATCAGAAAAAAAACAATGATCCAATATTTCACGAAGTCCAAAAAACCCTTTTTCTAGCCGTATTTTTACGACAATCGAGCTCCGTCACATTTGAGGTTTAATAGTTATGCATCTTTGTGCCAAAAATCAGAAAAATTGAAGGAGCCAATCTCGAGAAAAGCTGGTAACTAACGCACAAACGAACCGAGCTATCCAAAAATCGAGATCTTGATATTTAAATTTAACAAACCATACAATTTTTGGATACTACTATTTCAGGGCTATCCAGTTGTGGGAATAATTATTTTCTGAATATGATCCCAGCTAAATGCTGACGAAATGTCGATTTTTCGCCTTAAAAAAGCTATTTCTCGGCACCAGGTGTCGAAACTTAACAAATAACCCCAATTTCTTTATCTACTTTTCGAGCAGAAGCTGATAAGAGATTGTTCCATCAAATATTTGATTTCAAACTTCGAGAAAACCGTTATAGCAAAGGAGGACCCTTGATAATTTCTCGTGATTAACTAAAAAAGAATTCACTCCAAAAGTGCAGGAGATCCAAAGGGCAAACTTTTTTGTCAATTCTACACTCTATTAGGAGCATAATGTCAGAATATTTGTCCTAATCTAAGTGGTTCCCTACGAAAACCTGTTTTAAGGCATTTTTTGAATCTCGGACGCTGGTCTATAAACAAAATTTAACAAAATTTAACAAAACTCGAATACAAAATCAAATACAAAAAAAATTCAAATTTCAAATTAGGCTATTGTTTTGCAAAATCTTTTTTAAGGGGTTCAGAGAAATCCATCAAAACTTCTTTGCATACCATTGTCAACTTTTCTTTGATTTCAGGAGCTTTCCTGAATAAAAAAAAGACATGAAACGAACATATCTATCAAATGTAGGGGCGCCTAAACTGTGAATTTACGGAAAGTATGTGTTTGAATTTTTGATCATGCTTCAATTCGATTGTCAAATGAATTAGCTCACCTGATGAATAGTTTAGCGGTTGTTGAAATATTTTGAAGGTCTTGCACCAATTCCTTGAAAAGAAATTAATTCAAATTATGTCAACTTATTGACGTCTGAAGCATAAAAAAGATGACAAAACATAATATTTTGTAAATTCTTTAAGGAGAAATCAATCGAATCAAGAATATGTTAAAGTGGTAAAGTGACGATGGTTTTTAGCCTCGAGAACTGTATGTTACGTCTTTTCTCGGCGTTGATAGATTCCAAAAAAGATAAATAAAAATAACTAAATAACTAAGGAATAACTAATTACTCCAAAGCAGTTACCTAGAGACAAGATAATTTATCATGTTTTATTGGCTGAGGGAAAGTAATGTATGTGGAATAATTAGTTATTCTAAAGACTGTCGCGTTCGCCAAAACATATATAAACGAAAACTCACTTTGAGGGTGTGGCTGGACACCGAGACATTCCCATTCAAACAGTCTGGCGAAAGACTAACGGTTTGGGACTTGGCGTCAACCCTATGTATTGTGGTATGTGGCATGGATAATTCGGTTTGGGTGCTTTGGTGTTTCAAGGTACTCCGTAAATCTGTGGTATGTTTCACAATCTCGAGTGAATTTTTCAATGCAACAATTTCAGTGTTATAATGGGTGGCTACAAGGCTATTCTCGCTGCATTCTGTAATTTTTTCAATGTTGGCACCACAAGTCGCATTTTCTTGACTTTCGTGTATAATTTCAGCTGGCAATTCATTCTGAAGTTGCGAAGAATCGTTTTCCGGGTTCGAGGAAGGTTTTATGATCGATTTTTTAATGAATTCTTGTAGGTTGCTAGACTGAGGAGCATATCTGTTATTCGGCATGTTTTTAGGGATTGATGTTACATTAATGGACGAATCATGTACTTGTTCGAATAATTCGCTGTCAGACTTCTGGCTATTGGATACTTTCAAAGCGTCTCTCGGATAACATTGAATTGGTGTATATTTTGATGTCAAGGCAGCTTTTTCTTGAACGGTCACAGCGCTCTGTTTTAGATCAAGGTTATTATAAGCATTACTTTCATCTGACAGTTTTGGAAGTTTCGACAGTTTAATTGCAGAATGTTTGACATTTGTACTTGAATCTACTGTTGGTGTAGGTGATTGAAACTGTAACGTTTTGAGATGATTTAAGTGTTTGGTTTCAGAATTTACATTCGACTTTTCAGCAGTTAAATTTGTGGGATTTTCTGATGGTTTTGAAATCTTATCATCGCTAAGGTTGATAATAGAAACATTATCATTCTGACTCAGTGCTGGTTTGGGACGGTTAGAATCTGTTTCCTTTTCAGTTACAGTTTCGCTTATTTTGAATTCAGTTTTTGCTGCAGTCGAACTTTGGGAATGTTGGACTTCAGTAGTGTTAGAATCGCCAAGAATCAATGTTGAATCAACAAATGATGAAGTACTCGGCTCTTTAACTTTGCGCATCATATCTCTAACGAGTACAACTTGACCACCGTGAAACTTTTCGATAAGTTTTTTTCTTAATTTTAGAGAATCAGCAAGAGAAGAACCATGTTTGTATTGCATGTGATCCTGAAAACTTATCCCTCCAGCACATATCCACTTATCACATGAGTTGTCAGGGCAACGCATGACACCGTGTTGACCATGATGGGTGTTAAAGCAGAGCGCCATTCTGCGCTGTCTCGCGTATTCAACTTTTAGTTGCATCTTTACGTAACTGTGCTTGGTTTCCAAATGACCGCGTATATGTTTCGTTTGCATTTCTAAATTACACTCAGGGCAAAAAGACATCAAGCCAGCTAAATTCATCTTTTTAGAAAGGTTAATTTTCTTAGATCTTGTTTTAGAACCTGTCTTATCTTTATCAAGTTTGGTCTTTTTCGTAGGAAGATCACTACTACCGACACCAGCACTGCTTCGTCCCTCAATTGTTCGTTTTTTCTCACTGACAATTTCAGGCGATTCGACTTCTGATTCAATGCGTCCGATTTTTGAGTTTTTTGATATGATTTTATCATCATCTTCAGTGAGGACTGCTTCGATTTTTCGTTTACGCGATTCATTTCGAGCCTTTAGCAGCGCTTCTTTTAAAGATGTTGGATTCATTGTTGTGTATGCTTTATTAATCGGAGGAGTGCCGACATTGTCAAATAAAGAGGTTGTACACAAAGTCCCTTTATTCAATGTCTTTTCATTATTTATCAACGAGCCTGCCTTTGAACTAACACTCGTTGATTCGCGTATGCTGAAACAACTGAAGTTAACTGATGTATTGTTGGTTTCGATTCCTCTTTTTGGAAGAGGAGAAGAAATGTTGCCAGGTGACTTTTCTTTAATTTTCGTCAGCGGCGACCCTGCATTCGTACATAATTTAATTGTCTTCGTGGGAAGAGAGCGGTCCTCCATTGATTTGAATGCGATTGCTCTTTTCTGTGTATCTGAAGACAGCATTGAATCTAAATCAAATTTGGTTGTTGTCGTCACCAGGTTTCCGAAATTGTCAAGCTCTCGAGTCAACACAGATTTAGTATTCCAAAATTTCATCTTATGTGATTCAATCAATGCCAAAGCACCAGTACGATAAATCTTATGTTTTTCCATATGATCAATGAAAGTATTTATACTACACATCCAGTGATTGCATATCTCACATGGTAAAAGGATGTGGTTCCCCTTATGCTTTCGTTGGCATATCTGTGTTCGCTCTTGTTTGCTCGCAATGAAAGACCCTTGCTTAAGAGGGAAGCTGAAAAGAAATTTATAAATTCAAAGTTATACTAATTGTCGAATGAATTTAATGTGTTTTATTTCAATACTAATAGTTTCAAGCCGTGGAGACGATCATCAGTTGAAAATAAAATTTAATTTCAAGTTACAGACAACTTTTATCATCATTTCGACTTTATCTATTTCAATATTTTTTCTCGTTTATCTTGCTACCCCTAGAAACCCTGGATTGGATCAAAAATTAAAGCCGGAGACTTTTCCCTGGTTGACTTGAAAGAATTAATCTTTTTTTCAGTATTTTACGATTTGCAGGCTTTTGAGGCTTTTGAGCGTTTAAAAAAGGGACCTTTACAGCTCGCACATACCCTACAACCATTTTGCCCAAGAACTAATGAGCTGACGAACTAAAATTAGTCTTTTAACACCTGGAAATGTTCGTCCACCCCCTGTAGGGACATAAAATGGAATGGCCCGTTAGCGAAAGCACAAGTGCTGAAGAAATAGTTTCGATCCAGTGTACAAGGTACGCGAGTTGAATACACCTTTTCGACCGTAGCCGCCAATTGTCGCGCGGGCTACGGTCGAAAAGGTATATTAAGTGTAATGAAAAAAAAGAAAATCACCCGTGTTTGTGTTTCATATGATCTCTCAACTTCTTTCTCATCTCAACTTTGCACGTTGGACATTGAAAAAGTGGAAAATGTATGTTTGTCTTTTTCTCCTCTGTAACACCAATGGGTAGATTTTCTTTGCTGGTAATAACATTTCCATCGATACAACTGAGAATTCTTGGTGGTCCCATGTTTTTTTATTTCCCGTTTTTTAATTTCTTGTCTTTTTAGTTCTTGTTTTTTTTTTATTTCTTGTTTTATTTCTTGTTTTTTCTATTTCTTCTCTTTTTTTCTGATTTTAGTACAACTTCTCTAGAATATAAAAAACATTAATATTTGAGGTCGGAATTATAAAGTATGTTATGATAGTATCAGACATTTGCTCGTACAATATGAAAAATATTTTACAAACTCCGAGATTTTTTCGGATGATATTTAAAATATAAGGAAAAATCCGGAACGAGTATCCAGTATCAAACAATAAAGAGTGAATGATTTTCTGTTTAAGACTGGTATGGTACCGGTTTTAGAACAATGTTACACCAGAAAATTGATCAATTCAGTAAACAAATGTATTGATCATACATTGTCCAAGTGTGGTTAGAAATGATGTCTGAATTTTCGAATCTCCTTTGAATCCATGTTTAACAGTAAACAAGAGAAGTGTTCAAGATAACGTGTAAGTAAAATGATTTTAAAAGAGCTAGTTGGTACAATAGCAAGGGGAACGTACTGATACACCCCCAATCATGCTTTTCAAACCCATCCAAAGCCTTTCAAAGTCACCTACAAGGGCTAACCACAAGGGCAAACCACAAGGGCTAACCACAAGGGCAAACCACAAGGGCTAACCACAAGGGCAAACCACAAGGGCTAACCACAAGGGCAAACCACAAGGGCTAACCACAAGGGCTAACCACAAGGGCAAACCACAAGGGCTAACCACAAGGGCAAACCAAAAGGGTTAACCACAAGGGCAAACCACAAGGGCTAACCACAAGGGCTAACCACAAGGGCAAACCACAAGGGCTAACCACAAGGGCTAACCACAAGGGCTAACCACAAGGGCTATATTAACTGGCTTACACCAGTATCAAAACGCTGATTTTTTGCTTGTGCTTCCCTCAAAAGCAATTCAAAAACAATGTAACGACTTCAAAAGTGTTTTTCTTAGCTTCCCTCCCCTTTCAGACACATTGAAGAGTCATTTTGCTCTATTTCTCATCATTTTCCACTGAAATTTCATTTGTCTACAACCTTTTGTCCATAATTGCCTGTCTCAGTCCTGGTAGAACTTCTTTTCCTCAGTAGGGATAAAAATTCGTCTTGAAATACCAATGGAGATTAAAAGGTTAAAAATGGAATGGTTTTGGAGTGACATTTTTAAACAAAGTAAATTTCCCAGTGGAGCTGAAATTCTGGGGTATTTTCCCACCAGGGACGAAATTTTTACCAAATTTTCTAGTAGAGCTGGAGTCCCAGTGAGTCTGTGACACAGAAATACTGATTGTCGTCGAAATTCAACTTAGCTAAAAAAAACCAACACAGTTTTAAAAAGTGTATTACGAAAATATATTTGATTTTACGAACAACAACATAAAATACATTACTCTTCTCCCATTTTACAATTTGTTTCTTCATCTACTTTCTGTAACTTATTATTGCTTTCGTAAATCGCTTCAAAATTAATTGTACTTTCTGGTGTGATGAGTGAGGAGGCATCTCGTTTACCGCGTAATGGCTTTACTAAACCCGTCATATACATACTGGCTGTTGGAAAATCTGGAAAGAAAACATTATGAAAAAGGTTTCTTTTTTATAAGAGTGAAAATCGTTTGCATAGTCATAATTTCCAATTCACAAGCTTTTTCAAATTGGATCGACACGGATGTGGAGCAAGTTCGTCATATAAAAATAGGCTGATATGAAATGATATGTGTAAATATGATATGAAACGGGAACACTTTATCTAAAAATTAAACCTTTAAATCATTTATCTTGACTTCTTTAATTGGAAGGGCTCACTCACAAAAGACGTGTGGGCTCCTTTTTTATTTTTTGCAACATAATAACAATATTTTTATCGATTCCATTATTTGTTGATGAAAGGTATTCTTGACAAAACCTTCTAGTGTTGTCATGCAAATATGATTGTTTTACGAAAGATCCTCTTTAACTTGACAAACTTGTTGGAATATTTGTTAAACTTACCTTCTTTATATTCAAGTAGTTTTTCCATTTTCAAATTGCTAACATCTTTTTCTTCGTACGTCTAAAACGCAGGAAAAATCTTACCAAAATCACTCCTTAACAATTTGTTTCCACGAAGTAGTTAAGTGCCCTGTGCTTGTAACCGTAAACGAAGTAAAATAAATTTTAATTAACAGTATAGCTAGCTTAGCACTTACGAACGATACTAAGAACCTAAATCGTAAAATAAATTTTTCCCTAGAGAAGTTTAAATGACAAAAATGACACCTGATATCGACAATTCTATTATAATTTACTCTAATTTAACAAATACTATTTAGAAATCTTACATTATTATTATTATTATTATTTGGTAAACCTCCATAGTTCAATATACTCGATGGAGCGAGAGTAGCCTTTTTCCTTCTAAAATGACTTTCGCAAAAAAGCATTCAAATTTCAAAAACACCGGCAAATTTCTATCAATAATTTTTATCTAATGCTTAGGGGGAAAACTTACATTGTTAGATTTTGTGAAGACTTTTAAAGGTTGATCAGGACTTGCACATAACATGTATACTTTTCCGCAGTCCGTGCAACAAATATCGACAGGTTGTATATCTAGTTCAATCAGTCGAATGTATTTCAGGTTGTCTTCGTTGATTTCTAAATGAACAACGCCTCGAAGCCTAGAAAACAAAAGAAGTATTAATTCACAAAACTATCAGGGAAAGTAGTCTAGGTGTCAAATAATGCATGTTCACAAAAAAAATCTTTCCAAATATGGAAGGTTGCGAATTATAGGGAGTGTTTGCTAAGATTTTCGCCATGACGGGAATGTTATTAAAATCAAACCTCTTTATTATACTTACTGTTCTCCAATAACTAGGACAGAGTTATCACACGTCACAAATTTCGTTGGTACAAACTCCTATAAAAGATAAAGCAATATCTGTTAAAGCTGTTGCACTTGAAAATATTTCTGTTTAAGATGATCACAAGGAACTCTTTATATTAAATGGTTAAGGTTCTTTTGTCTTTTGCATAGTGAGAACCAATTAAAACAATGTGGTAAACCTTTTCAGTGCACTCTTTCATATCCAAAGAAGATAGTTCCTTTCCATCGTAGTAGTTCCATAATTTGATGGTTTTATCCTAAAAGAGGAAGCTGTGCAAATAAATCATCAGCTATAATTGACTCTCTCTAATTTGATTTTCAAGGGACCAAAATTTTTGTAGAAAGTATTTTACGAGGCTTTCCCCTTGAACTGAGAACTATTTCGAATTATAGAAAGATTCGGATAATAGAAGTTCGAATTAGCACGAGTTCACTACCACATTGATAATAGACCTTATCTGAGTTTTTGATATTTCTAAAAAAGCGATGCATTGTGGGATTGTTTCGAGTGTATTACAATAGAAATCTCTTAGGAATTCCTCGAGAGATCTCTATTGTAATACACTCGAAACAATCCCACAATGGATCGCTTTTTTAGAAATATCAAAAACTCCGATAAGGTCTATTCGCCAGTAAATTTGCATCGATTATAAATTAAATGTTAAAAAGTGTAAAATTACAGCTACAGTTCTAGCTTATCACTAACCCACTATATCTTATTACTGACCGTTTTTTTCGACAAGACTTGATGGAAAAATCAAATTGGGAAGAAATTAACGTATATCATTTGACAGGATTTTTCCAAACACTTTTCCAGAAAAAAAATTGACCAATAATATTGCATTTACGAGACAAAGTACTTACTGCAGATATAGAAAGTAGTCTATTATTCCCAATGTTCTCGATGAAAGATACCAAACTGCGATAATAACGAGGAAAAATGAAAAAAAAAATTAGAAGAAAACTCTTTATCAAACTTCTTTGAAAATAATCCAAAAAGCTTTCATGACATATTTACGGCACCGTATTTACGATAACGAATGATTATTAATTTTGTATTTAAGCTGATCGAAGAGAAATAATTAACAAATCATCACTTACTTTTTATGACCTAGACAATAATTATGTATATTATAAGCGTTTGGGTGATGGCTGATGCGGATCTTTTCATCACGATCTGCACTGATGATGAATTTGTCCTCTTCAATTATTTCCTGAAAGAAAACAAAGAAATAAACGATATTGACAAAGCTTTTACATTTGTTCTTTCATCTTATGTACCCAATTTCTCGTATAACATCTCACTGGATTCACATGAAAATCTACTGGTTAAACCAGTGGATTCATACATCTATGATGATATGATATGATGATGTAATTCTTCCAATTGACGGCTTTATTGTTTGCTTACTTGAGCATTTCAAAACAAGGTTTTTGAATTGACAAGGATGTGGAGCAAGATTGGAGAAAGAAATTTCAAGGATATTTGTTTACTCAGCACGAAATCGAACACAAAATAGCAATTCATGATATGCACCACTGCAATGACTTCACGAAATTATGCAACTTTTCTGCTTTTGTTCCACCCAATCCGTCACTTTTTCTATGGACGGAAATTTTTAAAAGTTCTCAGAAGACTCTCCAGTGGTGCATATCATGAATAGAAGGTACCCAGCTTGATTTTAAGTATCAAACATGACCAAATGCAAAGAAAATGAATATAGGTAATAAAGGTGACTTTCTTTGGCGTGTAAGGAAGCCCTAGAACAAGCCTTCGCCTAGTTCGAAAACTTAGAACAAAGACCGTCAAAAACACCGATCCTTTCTGACGACTGGATGAAAGACGAAGATTGGATAATAATAATATCTCATTATTAGGTTGGTTGAGGTCAATAAACCTACTTAATATAATTCTCTGAATAGTGAAGATTATTATCTATATCTATCGAAGGCTAAAATCTCAAAGCACAAACTTACAATATCAAGAACCATGGATAAATGACCAAGGATGAGTTTCGGTGTTTGCTCTTCAGAAGTTAAGGAAGCTCTAATAAAAATGAAACATTACGCAAGAGAAGAGTAGTAGATTAGATTAGATTGGGAAATCTGGTCAAGACGGCTAGTAGCGGAAAGCTGTTGAGATTAGTGAATAAGTGCGGCACTCCACCCCTGCATTCACTTTATTCTGAAAAGCCGTCTAAAAATTGTAATGAGTGAGTTTCACTCAGCCTCGTCGGGGTCTTGTCTTGCTACCAACTTAAGTTTCATCCATCTCAATGGATATTGATTTATAGTAATAGCACAATGAAAGGACAAAGTTAGGAGAAAAGTTTACAAAACAATCATGTGGACGGCTTCTTACTTGTAGATATCCCCATATTTATCAGAAACCAGTACAGAGTCTTCATTCTTCAGAAACTTCAGCGATGTTGGTCGTTTTGGAAATTCTCTACAAAAGAAAAGAGGCTTTTAGAAACATTACACATGGCTTGGCAGCAGGTTTTAGGTGCCCCCTAAGAATTCAGGTGACCCCTAAGATTTAGGTAACCCCTGGTCGCCAAATATTTTAGGTGACCTCTAAGCCAATGACACGTCAAATTTTTTCGAAAATCCTTTTTAAACAATCAAACAAATACAACAGTTAGTTTAGCTTATTGCTAAATAGAATAAATGCCCTAAGAAATAAGAGATAAGCTAAGTACTGAAGGTTCAAGTAAGGGGTGCAGATCCCTTGCTAGACAGATTTTTATCTAAGTAAATGCATCAGGATTAAAGAATTTTTACAGATCAGTGCAGTAGGAAGCATTTTCATATTAAGGGGGCTGAAGTTTAGTGACACCGCGAGGGCCAACCATGGTTTGAGCTGAGGAGGAAAATTTTGAAAATTTGAGCTCTAGATTGCTTGAAAATGCACTCAAAACATGCACTTATAAGACAATTATGACAAATTAAAAAAGAAAAACTTTGCATTTTGCAAGATAACCATTTTGAAAAATTATTGGTCCCCCCCAGTTGCTATGGCACTGACGGCACTGCAAATAATATATTAGATACCAAATTGTCAGTTTTTGAGCATTATTGCTTAGATTAAAATATAAGATGAGAAAGTTCCAACCTATGGTCTGGTAGGCTGCTTATAAATTCAATCACCAAACATAAAATCTAGCCCCCAGGTCCATCTGAAAAAATTTAGGTGACCCCTAACATGGTTAGTCCCCCCTAGCCACAGGCTAAAATCAGGTACCAACTGCTGCTCGACCTTTTAGCCCCCCCCCTCAGGCCAGGGGGGAGGGGTTCCAGCCATGATTACAGAATTAGTATACATAGATCATAGTATACATACTCCAGCAATATGCAGTAACAAAACCCAAATAATTTTACTCACAAGGTCATTAGCAAAGTACATTTGGTTGCTTCGACATTCCAAACTAGTAGTTTTTTATCTTCAGTGACAGCTCCAAAGTAACATTGACATTCTGATTTTCTTTTAGAGGAAAATTGATGACAATCAAAAGATGTTGCAGGTGTTGGCTGTGCTGTTTTGCTCTCTTTTTTCTCCTCGCTGTCTTCTTTCTTTTCCTTGTCTGTGGGTTTTACTGGTGGTGTATGGGTGTAACTGAGAATCGTCTCGTCATTCCTGAAATATAGATTTTTGAAGTCGGTTTTAAAGGGATAGCCACATAAAGCATGTAATCGGAATCACATATTTATTTCATGATCCAGGTTTTGGTTTCAGACTATGGATAAGGAATCTTTAGGTAGAATTTTATTATTCATCTGGTCGTACCAAGACGTAAATTTTAACTGGATTAACGACAGTATGTAGTAGGTCTTGCACATTTTCCCTGGGCGAATAGGTAATCCATATTCTTATTTTATTATAGGTCATCTGAGAGACCAAACAAAGTAAGACTTATGGGTTGTCAATGAAACTATTGAAAACCACAAAGTGTATAAAGTCAATACCTGAAGATGACGAGTTTATTTTTCAAACTGATTGCAAGTAGATCTGATCCGTTGGTTGAAATACAAGCCATATTTTTATTATTTTATAATTCCTTGATCCTTGAATCTTTTTATCAAAAACTAAAAGGAAAATAAGATATACAACTTACAGGCTTAGACTATCAGGGCTTCTGTTTCTTTGGTATACTTTTCTAATACATTTACCATTTTAAGGCTATTAACAAAATACTTAAATATGGATATGGAAAACACTCTCTCAACAGGCGACATTCAAAATATGTTTCGAAAGTCAAAAATGACAAAAAACAAACATTTTTTTAAGAAATATAAACACTGTATATACATTTTTACAAAGGTTACAAATATCAAATCATGATCAAACTATTCATCTTTGGACGACACCACATCTTGTTCGCTGATGCAAGCAGGTACCATTGAATCTCGAATCTGTCGTAATCTCTCCTCCAAGTCATCCAAAACTTTTGGATCACACGTATCGAGTAAACTTTCAACCTCGTTGCACAAGAATCTAACTTTTTCACGTTTATCTGTGATAAATTGATGGTGGTTATTCATGGTTAAATTAGTACCACAAGCTGTTTGTTGACTGTTAGATGTTGTTGAAAGTGACACCTTCTTCTTTGGTGCACAAACTTTGGTAGAGTTTCCAACAGGATGAGAGTTGCTTGTTGTATTCATTTGTGCTTTAATTCGATACACATGATTTCTTATATCTTTAGGTTCAGGAAAGAATTTCCTACATGTTATTGGAGGAATGTCACCGTGAAAGAGCTTAGCCACATATTCATGTAATAAATTTTCAAGCTCATTTATGTCATCTATGCCATGTATAACAAGTTCTTGAATTTTCTCTATTATACTTTTATCCAGTCTTTGTAATGAACCAGCAGACTAAACATCACATAAAAAAGCTTTAAATATACGAGACAAAATTTTAGCAGCTTTTAAAATAATGCTCGTTAGTTGTTATATTATTACTGCCAACTCCCGTACTTATTTTAAAGATCAAGTCAAAGTCTAAAGAAAGTACTTTTTTTCTTTGCTTTAAAAACTTAAGCCCAATCTTAGTCTAAATTGACTTCATTTTGGTATACACAAAGTACAAATCCCCAACCTTGTTATTATAAAGTCATAAAATTTTCTCTGATCCTTTGTCTATTCTAGCCCCCATGTTCATCACATTATGAAGTTACTAAAAAACTCAAAACATACCTCGTCTGTTGAATGTCCCTCATGTGAGTTAGGATCTGGAAACTTCACCAGTATCCTTCGCGTGAAATGGATTGTCCCTTCATCTATTTTCTGTCTGATGCAACTAATGGCTTTGGACTTTTGATATTTGATATTCTCTTCTATCTATTATTAAAGAAGATGAACAACAAAGTAATAGAGACGGACAGTGGTGAACTATCTCAATCATACCTACCTACCAGATCGAGCTTGGTCATATAGAGCCATCTTTAAAAATCCTATTAATTGCTTTTTTATAACTTTGCATGTTTCAATTGGGCATCCTTCCAATCCATCATTCAATTAATTTATGGCTGAGCTAAATAGCCGTGGCCCTAATACAACTAAAAAGTATTGAAAAAAATTATTAGGTTACTGGGCTTACCCCATGAAATATTGACTCTATTCTATCTAGAATAACACACAAAATTTTAACCTTGTCATCATTGAAAAATATAATATCTCTCAAAAGGATCGATGCTGGGCAACCCATTTTCTTTGAAATTCTTCCACTGCGAGATTTCCGTTGTTGATATTCTTCTTCCTAAAACGTAGAAGAGAAAAAATTGAAATCTTCAAAAATGTTTCAACAAAATGAATAAAAGGGAGATTTAATAATGACATAGTTATTACACCAGCATCTTACCATACAATTCCTTTTTTCACAAATGTATGGAGTCATAAGTTTTATAGATGCCTGGATTAAATCCTATTTATCTTAAAACAAGTATTTGAAATATATCTGAAAGTGATGAACTTTAAAAAGAAAGTAATACAATTTACTGTACTGTTTTCAAGTTTTCTTTTCAGTTTCCTTTCTTTATCACGATCAACACCGTGAGAGCATTCCATCCTTTTCATCCCTGTCACAAGGAAGGGATAACCTGTAAACTGGATTTGTTTGATGACCCCTTCTTTTGAGATATCTTCAAATAAAATACGATGCTTCTCAAACTTGATACCTATTGTCAGCAAAGAAGATACAAAAAAATTCTGAAAATTAAACACCTTTTAATAATATTTTGCAATTCCCTTTCCACAGAATGTACCAAGCAAAATTAATTTATCAAAATCATTTCTTGCAAATGCCTTAAAGGTTTTGTTTTTCAATAAGAGTGATATCATTTGCTTACTCGATTTTAATTTAAAAGCTTTTTCACATTGGATTGACACGGAAGTGAAGCAAGATGATCAGAGAGAGGGCATAATATAATGTATGTATATATGTTTATTTTAGCATAATAATAACAATAGGCAGACACTGTCCTGATATGAAATATGTGTCTATTAATACGAAACTGGAACATGTTAAAATAAAACCTTTAACGAAAATATTTTTTGAATTTTTATTGAGTTGAGGACACATGCATTTAAAATTAAACTGACTTTGATTGACTTTGATGTGTGAAATAATTCAACGCTTAACCTTAACGACAAGTATCTCTTCCTAAATCTACTAGTGATGAACGAAAACTAAATATCCCCAAACAGATGAAAGACAAACCTGGTTTACCAAACTCCCCATCTGTTTTATTGACTGCAAAGCTAGAGTTTGTTTTGGCCATGAAATGTGTGATTGCTATTGTTGCTTCATCAACACTGCTAAATGAATTGGCCATGTTCAAAACAGAACCTAAAAAAACAACAAAAATAATTCTCCATAATAACCATACCCATTGATGAGTTTCAAAAAAATGAAGTTCAAATAATACCAAGTCCCAAAATCAAATTAACTTTCCAGTTCCAATTGCAGTTCCAAAGATACAGTAAAAAAATATATACTATATCTTTCTTAACGATAAAAAGTATTATCCTACAAAGTTTTGTAACATCAAGCGTTTCTTCTGAGGGCTGCGAGGTATCAACATTTTTTACTATAAAATAAAATGTGCTAACTTTAGTGTGAGACCTTGCAAATAGAGATCTAACGGTTTGAGTGAGTTCATTTTTAATTCCTAAAAGATGCTTTCAAGTAATATCATTTTCAATTAATTCTCACAAAATATTTTAGAGATATAAAATGTCAGACTAAATATACAACAAAGTTTTCAAATCAAGGTTTTGATGAAAAACGAATTCGGAAAATTTACCTGACGATTCAATGGTTGTGTCTTTTTTTCCCTCCATTTGAATATTTCACACTTTATTTTTGTATATAAAATTTTTATTTCTATTATGGTAAACAGTAAGCAACAAGAAGCTAAAGTACAAGATAATGAAAAAGATAACTTACTAACTAACAAATGCAATGGCAGTGACACTAATTTTCTGTATAATGCATAATTTTGCGTTCTTCTAAAAACCACATGTAGTTAATTCCTGTGACAAACAGTGATGAATGAATCTGAAGGTGTGGTACAGTCACTTTCGGTCGGGGTTGTGGATGGCAAAATATGTCGTTCTTTGATAGTTAGGGTTTGCCGTTCTTTTTTTGTTGCTTTTTAATAGTTATTTGTTGTTCTTTTTAGATGGTCTGGAAACATTAGATTAAAACAGTCTCTTTTCTCATTTTTGTTTGCATACTTTTCAAATTTGGAAAACTTCTGTCTTGAACTTGGTATAAATTGTGTTTTAAATGTGGAAAGCTTTTTTTTTTGTTAATTTGGAAATTTTCTTCCACGTTTGTCTAATATGGAAAACTTTTGTTGTCGACTTGAAGTTTTCTTCCACATACGTTTTATCCCCTTGGGCATTCTTTCAGATTACAAAAATGTTTCCCATAAGATTGTTTTCCCTCCTTGCAATCTGTTGGAAATTATGAATATGAAATTGCTTTGTCCTGTTTTGAAAGTTTTTTCCTTTTTTAACATTATTAGTTTTATTATGATAAGCTCTATTTTTGCATACAATTCAATATGGCGGATGGAAAGGCGAAAAGGTCTATCATGAAATTTTTCTTGGTTCATTTTATGATATATATATCCTCCTTTTTGTAAAGGTGAAGCGTGACGCTACAGATCAAATCTGTGTTTTAACTGGACTCACCAACCCTTATGATTATAAGGGTACAGTTTGTTGTTATTTTCTAAATTCAAAATGCCCTGACAGTTATTCACGCTAGCGTCCCGCCAAAATGCGTATATATCAAAGATTAATGCTGCGAAAGCGCTATATCGTTTACTTGACTCACAAGCAAAAAAATGCACTGCAAGACTTAAAGGGGCAATCCGCCACCACATAACACGGTTTGTTATTGTTTTTCTAAAACTCTATTACTTTTAGGGTGCATAGGGGAATTTCCAATTGAGGCGGAGTGATCATGATCAAGACTTTTGACAGGAAAAATCAAAACAAACTTATGAGAACTGATAGAAGGCACAAAAAATTATCTTCCTTTTTCAGAAAAAAAGCAATCATTTTGTTTCAGGTGAAGGCTTCGTATAAGATTTTTATAATTACTAGTTATCTCAAATTATCTCAATCTCCCTTGGCAGTAGCAATTATGATTTGATTTATAGGTAAAAAAAAAATGGGTTGAAAAACAAAGAGCACAGGATAAGTAGATATATAAAGATGTTATTTTTTTATTGAAACATACAAGTGTTACAAGAAAATCTATGAAAATTTTAGATTATAAATTTAGAATTTTTAGTCCAAAAAAGGTTTCTCAAAACTTTGTAATAATAGCACCAAAAACAAAGGCTCCTGTCTTCTCTTTAAAATTATATAAAGTTTAAGGAAAGAAAATACTTATAAAATGTCTATAAATGTCTTTGACAGGCTTTGACACGTTTTGACGAAACATGGAAACCTCGAAACAATGCTTTCTTGAACAACCTATCACATAAACACTACTGAAATTCTATGAAATAAACACGAATTAATTGATAAAAAATGAAATTGAAATAACCTATCTACATTGGAGCACTAAAAGATAAAGGATAACACTACAACAATCCAAATAAGAAATTATGTCGCCGTTAAAACGGCGTTAATACTCCAAGCCAAGATGCAATATGTTTATCAAATACACGTTCACAGTATCTCTAGTCAGGGAAAACAATCACATATTCAAAAGTGTCTTTAGTCAGGAAAACAACCAAAACAATCAAACAAGTTTCAAAAGTTTAGAAAATCCACAAAACCTCTGACCTTATGAATGTAAGATCCAAGCTTCAATTCACATAAATATCCAATCCCATATCAAAAGGTAATGAATGTTATTTCCAAAAGAAATGCAGTCTTTTTTGAAGACACTCTAACTGAATTTTGTTATATCATAAATAGATTATGTAAGTAAGTGACATTTTAAGTAACAAGTTCATTAACAATTTTATTTTGAAGTTTGTTTTTAAAAACAAAACCCCTGTGCTAGATGATAATTTCATTTTCTTAACTTATGGACCCATTTGGAAGTATTTGTAATACAGATCATTTGGCAGTGTAGTTGCAGCCTATACAAGAATTGGAATCTAAAGTCTGAAGTCGTAACTCCTTGCCAGTAACCCTGCAGAGAAATTTTAGTTGGTAGACACTGACAGATTTTCGATTTTATTAAGGCACCATTTACACTAGATAA
Source organism: Clytia hemisphaerica (assembly GCF_902728285.1). Classification (NCBI taxonomy): domain Eukaryota; kingdom Metazoa; phylum Cnidaria; class Hydrozoa; order Leptothecata; family Clytiidae; genus Clytia; species Clytia hemisphaerica. Next base: position 2,282,706 of record NW_027103621.1, read on the forward strand.
GAAGAATAACTAGAAGGACACTGTCAACAAGAAGGTACAAATCATGCACCATGCCAAAAAATGGCTAAAAATAAGGTTTTTGCAATAACTTGCCCAAATTATATAAAAAATTAGGGAAAATCTCAGAAAACCTCTATATTAACATTAGAAAGGATAAGAGATGGTTAAAATCACTCCATGGGGTTAAATGGCCCAAATATGGCTAATTTGTTGTCCAGACAAAAAGATTGTCCTGAAGAGGGCCATTTTTTAAGCTTAGTCTATACCAAACCTAGTTTAAACTAAAGCTGAATGATTGTTTAACTCCTAATAGTAAAATGGCCCACTTTTTACGTTCTTGGCTCCCAAAATAAGACAATAAAGTTGTTCTTAATTTTAACCGTGATATTTTACAAAAAAGACAATTTATTGTCCTTTTTCGGACCGAATAACCAAAATCTGCTACCTGAAAATTAATTGTGAACCATTCATACAGTTTTGTGCAAAATTTTAGCTTGAATAAGCTGATAGTTTTGGCACTATTTTGGAAAAGATAAAAATGGTTGAATCAGGTTGAATCCTCAGCGTTAAAGCACAAAAAGTGGTTAATTAAAATACATTTGCCTTTAGGACAACAAATTGTCCACGAGAAGGGCCGTTCAACGATTTTAATTTTAATTATTTTATGTTTGAGGTATTTCGAGCCTGATTTGTAAGAATCTTGAATGAATTTTTGTTTTAAAGTTGATTTTCATGACAATTAATTGCCCATACTTTTTTCAACATTTAGGACAATTTAATGGCGTCCTCCAGCTTTTTGGTTCCCCCTAATAAGAGCCAAAAATCCCCCATCTGGCCTTCCCCCCCAACTGTCTTTAAAACTCGTGCTCCCCCAATTGGGAAATCCCCCTAGCCGTATTGTATAAGGGTTGCGAAGTGATGATCCAGACTCGCCTCAATTCGCAAGCTACTATAGCAAAAAAAAGACTCTCAAAATCCCTAGAAAGACAGGCTCATAAGCCTGAATGCCCAAACACACCAGGAAGGTCTGTATTTATCCTATTACCCCCCCCCCCACTAGGTAGAGGACTGAATATACCCCCTATTCGCCTTTCTCCCCCCATTAAGCTTGAAAATTTCACTTCCCCCTGGCACCAAAATCTGATTCACCCCCATCTTCCTGGGGGGGGGGATGATCCCATGTTTATTGTCCATTTTTGGACCTTTTTACGAGATTTTATAATTGGAATCTTGTTGTAGGATAAGGTTCTTCATGTGTACCAAATTTCGACTTGATTGGAGCACCCTATCAAGACTTATTGATCTTGGATAACTCATTATCCTCTTAGTTAGGACAATTCATTGTCCTTTTTAGGACCGCAGTTCAAAAGCTTATATCTCTTTAAGTAGGGAGGTCAGGGCAAAATTTCAAACTCATCTAATCACTTTGAAAATAGGTCCATCTGAAAAAGGGTAAAAAATGCAAGAAAATGAGGGGTCATAGACCTCTCAGAAAAAAGCGGTTCCGAAGATATGCCATTTTTTGTGGCTTAAAAAACAGCTCTTTCGGTAACAAACCAAAAACAGTGAAAAAAAAAACTTTTTCAGATTCAAAATTTAATATCTTTTCAACGGCTTATTCAATTGTTCTGAAATTTTCTTACATGGATGTAAGCTTCCAAGTTTTGAAAAAAAATTTAAAAAATATTTTCTGGAACATGTGTATTTTACAGACCCACCAGCTAATTCAAAGATCAAATTAAAATTTTGATAAAAAAAAGGTGTTCCTGGAGTCCGACTGGGATTTATGAAAATAGTCAAAATCTAAAATTTCAAAATTTTTGGAATATCTGGCGGTATTTTACAGACCTGTCTGTAAATTACACAATCTGGTCAAAAAAAGGTGATTCCATGGTCTGATTTACCTGAAATTTTGCACACAAGCTGGGATTCATGAAACTAGTCAAAATCTTAAATTTAAAAAATTTTGGAATATCTGGTGATATTTTACAGACCGGTCTGTAAATTACACATTCTGATAAAAAAAAAGTGATCCTGTGGTCAGATTTACCTGAATTTTTGCACACAAGCTGGGATTCACAAAACAAGTCAAAATCTGAATTTTTAAAATTTTCGGAATATCTGGCGGTATTTTACAGACCGGTCTTTCTACACAATTTGCTCAATCTAGCGTGTACCTAAATGCGCAAATTTTGCACACAAGCCACAAGTCAAAATTGAAAACCTAAAAATAGTCCCACCCCATGTCTGAAACTTTATGAGATTTTAAGAGATTTCCAAAACTATGCCATTAGTTAACAACAAGTTTTTCCCACTTTCTTGAAAAAAAAATTTGCAAAGCAGATTCATTGAGATTTTCTTTTCTTAGAAAAATTTCCTCGCAGAGAGAGGTCCAATAAAATTTGAAACTGGCAACTCCTGATACAAAGTTTTTACAGGTTGATTAAGTTTGGAGAAGTTTTGCTTCTTTGAAATGAAAGTTTTCATTTTCCTATGAAAATTTGAGGGCTTTCCTATTTTGGTAGAAACGTTTGTCTCTGGAAGACACAAAAGTGTCAATGCAGTAGCAAGAGATAGGGAATTTAGAGCAGATTTATCCACAAAATAAATAAGCTGAGACAAATCATTGTATGTTACTTTGTTGGAGCTAACATCCCAAAAATCTGGAATTTTTTTTGCATAAAAAATTTCTGTAAGCTGAGATTCAGTTAGTTTGTTTACATTTTCTGCCATTTTGAGAAAAAAAAGACCAATCAAAAGGCAGTTCGAACGTCAAATGACGTCACACACAAATCAAAAAACTTGAAAAAAGTTAACGAGAAAATTTGTCTTACCATACCATAGAAAACTGACTGATATGTTTGAGCAGAACAAGTTTTGGAAAAACAAATTATATGGCTGAATAGCAGAAGCATTCAGCTTTGATTTGATACCACGCACTAGTAAAAATGTTGTGAAATTCCTACCAAAAATTTCAAACCAAAACTTAGTTTTCAATTTCTTGGCTCTTGGAGATCCTTCTTTTTTTCCCGCGTAGATTCAAAACAAACTTGAATCACGAGGGAAGATAATAGTGAAAAAATTATACGGCTAACGATTTTTGCTCAATTGTTATAACCTTTTGAAAAAGGCCAATGTTTTGAAACGTCGGTGCCGGTTTCCGTGTCTGTCAGAAAAGGTAGGCAGGTTGCGATTATTGGATAATTGTGACTCAAGGGAAGTGACGAAAACAGCTGTTTTTTTTTTTAGAGGACAGATTAAGAAATTCTCTATACTTAAAAAAAAAAAGGTTTCTGAATGTCTTTTTTCAAAGGTGAGATATTTAGCTCCGAACTTCTTTTTTACGAAAATCGGGAATTGTTACCGCTCTGGCAGTTAGTCACACTAGGAAATCTAGCTTTCAGAAAAAAAAAACATCAGTCATCTACAGGATACATTTCAACAACAAGGATGAGAGTTACCTGAATCAAGTTCGCAAGACAATACGACAATATTAATTAAAACTTGAAAGTTGGAAACAAAATAAAACGTGCAGCAGCCCAAAATTAACCAACCAAAATTTGTCATTCAATTCCCGAGACAGCGCTTCGATTTTTAAGGCCTTGTTTATACGCTAAAGTAAAAACAATTACGCACATGTAAAGGGGTCATTGTTTGAGGTCCGGCAAAATTTCCGGGAGATAGCCTATCCGGTAGTGCGCGGATCTAGGTGGGTTCCGCCTCCCCCGTAGATCTTTTTCTTGGTAAATTGATCTTCAAATTAGTTTTCAAGGTTGGCTTGGCTCAAATTTTTTCATCTATGGCTCAAATTTTAGGCAATTTCTCAAAGTTTTTGAAAATGTTAATTTCATTAAAAAGCGCCGGGTTATTTTTTCATGAATCCCTTTAGATGTTTTGCAGTGCATTTTTTTGCTTGAGAGTCAAGTAAACGATATAGCGCTTTCGCAGCATTAATCTTTGATACGTATTTTGGCGGGACGCTAGTGTGGCTAACTGGACTGTCTGGCGCGCGCGACCTTTCGGCCTCCCTACTTTAAGTATATATACCTTTTACAGTTACGGGACCAGCATGGGTCTGAAGACAGACCTTTTTAACTTAACCACAGGTATCAATGTAGGGCCTAGTTAGTAGACATTTATGAGTCTGTAATTTTCAAAACCAGTCAGGGGGTATAAAAAGGGCCATTCCAGAAAATTTTTGTTACCCCCCGTCGGACGACGTGCATTTTTTATTTTTTTCTAGCCTCGGAAATAATTTCTCTTTTCCAGTGGTGGTTGGAAATTCCGATAAAAATTCATGTACTTTTGCAAAATGCATCGGAAATTCCACTCTTTTTTGCCCTTTTTAACTCAATTGCCTTGGAAATTCATACATTTTCTTCTCTCGTCTTGGAAATTTCGAATTTTAATGAAAACTTTTACCCTCGGAAATCCTGTGTCGTCCGCCCCCCTGTTACAGACAAATTCTGGAATGGCCCAAAGATCCAAAGATGGGTGCAAAAACATTTTTTGTACCTTCTTTTATTGACAGTGTCCAGAAGGAAAGAAAAGAGCGATGCAGGCGGCGACGGGTGTTGTGCCGCTGAGGATTATGTGATGTGTTTGAGGCATTAAGCTAAGGCTTTACGAACCTGTCTCGCTTTATTTAGCAGCTTTAGCTTAGGGATTTTTAGAACAACTGGCTTCCTTTTTGCGAAATTGAGGTGGAGTCTGGTCTGGATCGCTTCGCAACCCTTATACAATACGGCTAGTAAAAATATACATAAACATAATTCATAATAATATAATATAATATACATAAACACGTCCCCATCATCATCAATTATAGCATTTAAAGCAAAAAGTTTGAAAAAAGATTTCTACCTGGTACCACATCTTGTCTACCATCTTGTTCATCGTGGGAAAGATGAATTGGCTTAATGTAGGAAGTTTATGATGGAGGTAATTACTGGAGAATTTCAGAGAGTTTTTAGCTCCTTTATATCATCAAAGAGAATCATAAAACGCCCAAGATGTTAGGTATTCGCCCGACGCCCGCCCCCTCATCCCAATAATGAAATAAATTAATAGTGTAATGGATATCTAGCCTTAATGCTAAAAAAATAAATATAAGATGTAAAGAGGCTCTTAAGATTCCGTACTGCATTGTCTACTAAACTAAAGAAAGAATGGTCCACAAAATCCTTCGGCTTTGTGAGTATGGTTTGATGTCCAACTTGGTAAGAAGGATCCATAACAAAACATCACGAAGGAGCCGGAGGAAAAATTCCCCTCCAGTCAAAAATCAGGGAACCGAATACCTCCATACAAAATCTGGATAAAAAATGGGGTGTTTTAAAAAGAAAAATCAAGACGATGAGGAGAAAACAAGGAGACCTAGTAGTAAGGAAAATATTTACTTCATTGGCTTTTAATCAGGGGAAAGTTTCCCCGACCGTCCTTCGTTGGTTGTTTTCTGATTTTTTTGTAGCATTTTGAAAGTTTTGTATAGAGTCCCCTGCCCAGTTGGCGACCGGTCTAGTTGGCGACCGAACGTCTTTGAACCCAGAAAAGTCATGCAAAAACAAACCTCTTGAGAATTTCTTTTGGTAGTAATCTGCCTTGACCTATTTCCCGTACTGTGTAAAAAAAAAGTTCTAGAAAAGAATGAGTAGAATCCAAAAGATCCAACTTTGCACGGAAGCACATGAAAAACCCAGATTTTTCGAAAAAAATAAAAAATGGCTACCTGTGGACAAAAAAGCTTCGTAAGAAAAAACGCTTCAACTCCCACTCCAAAAAATACTTGTCCAAAACGATGAATATGTTAGAAAGCATTTCTGTAAAAATCAGCTCGATACAGTTTCCTTCGTTTGAAATATTGATAAAAAAGTTGATGCAATCAGCTTCGAAATTTGACGTCCAGTCTGCGACCGACCAAACTCAAAAAATGAAAAAGAAGACTCTACATTGCGATCAAAACATTCCAGACGCGAAGAGAAAAAAACAGACATAAAAAATTCCCGCGTTTTTATCAAATGAAGACTCTCCATAGACCGCCACTTTCAAAACAAAACAAAAACAAACTTTAGAAAAAAATGGCGACTTGAAGAAAAATTCTGAAAAAACATGCCGAAGGGAAATGTAAGTAAGCTATTTTAAAACAAAAGAACGAGTGTAAATAAATGTAATACGGGAAAGCTTATGAGTTTTTTTATCATTCTGATTAATTAATACGACCTTACCTGTAAGTAGAGCACTGATTTTTTCCTTCTTGCTTTCGGTTGCAGACTGGTACGTCGGTCGGGAACTGGGCACTAGTACCGCTCGCTTCGAAAGTTTTTTATTCTAAGAAGATCGCCTCAAATAAAAAATCAAAACAAACACGAAGAGCATGTTAAAAGTTGTCTAACCGTTGGTTGAAAAGGATTTTCAAAAAAGTAAAAAGTAAGTGAAAAATTTGAATCAAAAAAATTTCGGTCGCCAACTGGGCAGGGTACTCTAAGTCATAGCTACATTATATTAGCTACTCCAGAAGATTTTTCAAATTTTAATTTTATTCAAAGCCTATCCCATCTTGTAGAGATTTGAAGAAGAAAGAAAATGAGGGGCTGTATGCCTCTAGAGGATAAGCGGTTGTATGAGAATCGATCCGGCGCCATTTTGGGCTAATCTTTTCCTCTACCAATACGAACAAAGGTATATGAGCAGAGTCATTGAGGAAAATAAGGTTAAGGCTCGCCATTTTCATTCGACTAAAAGATTCATTGATGATTTGTGTGCGATCAATGACGGTAACTTGTTTCAGTCTGTGTATAGAGATATCTATCCAGATGAGCTTGAACTCAAAATTGAGCACTCTGGTAATCATGCTTCTTTTTTAAACCTAGATATTACCATCAAAGACGGGATATTTATTTATAAGTTGTTTGATAAACGGGATGCATTTCCTTTTTCCATAGTCCGAATGCAGCATAAAGATAGCAACTTGCCAGAATCGATTTTTTATTCTTCTTTTGTTGATGAACTTCTCAGGATTGCTCGTTCTACGTTACTTTTCGAGGACTTGAAAGTTAAAGCCAAAGTTTTTATACAAAGAATGCGATGTCAAGGTGCTGAAAACGCAAAGTTAGATTACAGTCTTCGACGGGTTATAGTTCGTCATTTTTCAGAATTTTCAAGATTTCAACTCTCTCAAGATTCACTCGTTCGCCAGCTCTTGCGGTGAGCGGTCACGGTGTACGGGGCTTCGAACCGGGTTATAGTCCGATTTTTTAAATTCTCATTCTTTCCCCACTCTTTCCATCTTATTCTTTGAACTGTAAAATGTGTGTGAGAGCCACAGGGTTGGATAGTGGCAATCCAATCCCAGTTCCTTCTCTTCTAGTATGCTTTCTTCAACGTTGTGGCAGAAACGTGTCAAAGGTGTGGCAACTTTGTCTAGTAGAAAGTATACTTCTTTTCTCATTGTAATTTTAGTTTCTTCGGCTGGTTCCGTGGTTTTTACGTTTTAGTTTATTTTATATTATTGCGCGCGTTTTATACTTTCAATAAACACATCTTTTTACTATATTTTATCTGTCAGGGCTCGAAATAACGATATTTAGGTGGTCGGACACATTGTCCGATCAAAAATTGATTTGGGTCGGACATGTTCTAAGGCTTTTAAAGTAAAATGGGTCGGACATGTCCGATTGATTTTTATGTGGGGTATATTTCAAGTATAATTATATGGTTGATTACATTTAGCTTTGATTTGTAAAGGACGAGCGGGGTGATAAATCCGTAATAGCCCCGCTTTTTTGTAATCGCCCTGATGTAACCAAAAATTTCTATTGGTTGAAAGAAAAGTATCGTAGGATATTTTGATTGGTTAACAAAATATCGTACAAAATTTTTAAACCAATCAAAATAAGAGTGTCAGTCGAAGGTTTTTTATAGTTTTGAATGTTTTTATAAGTTTCGAAAAGAATAGCGATTGAGTGTTCTTCAATTCTCTTTTTGACCATATAATTAACGCGGAATAACATGGTATTCTCGGGTGATTTTGGATTAATAACCCATCGTTATTAATCCCAAATCACCCTCTAAACCATGTTATTACTACCTTAAAGGAAGAAATTTTGGCGGAAAGTAAATTTGGCGGATTTGGCCAGAATCCGCCAAATTAAGTTCCCGCCAAATTAAACTTTTTGAAAATATGATCTCTTTTAAAGGTGTTTTTGCATTTTTTTTGCTGTTTTACGCCATTTTAAGGATAAATTTTTCAGCAAACGCCAAATTAAATTCCCGCCAAATTTAGTTTTTTCGTCCATCCGCCAAATTAAATTCCCTCTAAAAAACTTTTTCGGCCATCCGCCAAATTAAATTCCCGCCAAAATTTCTTCCTTTAAGGTAGTACTAATACAAGCTTCTGATAGAATTTTACATTGATCATGAAGAAGCTAAACAAATGCCAATTAATGGTCAGAAGCCCATGATTTTACTTGAAGCATGCTTTCATTTGTTGAGAAAAAGCATCACACAAAATGAATATCTAACACTAATGATCGCAGCTTTGAGAGTTTTTGTGTGTAAATAAAGAAGTTACTAATTCTATGTAAATTATAATTTCTTTTGGAAATTTCACAACGCATCTGACAAATTTTTTGAAGGCACCGAAAGTAATTGGGTCGGACATGATGTCCGACTAGAATCGATTTGGGTCAGACATTTCAGCAATTGGGTCGGACAATGTCCGATGTCCGACCGCTATTTCGAGCCCTGATCTGTGGTGGTGTTTAATTAACACTGCTTGGCCTACCTACACAACCCTATTTCCATCATATAGGAGGATATTTTCGTAAAAGGCCGAAATCCTGTGTAGGTCGAAAACTGAGGAACAGATAATGTGTTTTCTTGAAATATTTTTTGACTCATATTGAGTTACTTCATTCCATCTTAACTCATATTGAGTTACTTTCTTCCTTAAAGTCATTTTAGATCACTAGTTTTACATTGACGGATTTCTATGTCATCATATTTTCCTTTTCTACTCCAACCTGATTGATTTTCTGTGAATGTTCATTCTAGATTTTTGTTGTATTTGTATTGTCTTTTTGTTTTGTGGGTTTTTCTCTTTATTCTTTCCATTTTGAGTAGTTGAAGGTTTTATACTTCTAGACTATATATATTTAAGGTAAAGAGGTTGCGAGATTTGGGTTAGCGAGGCAAAAATCGCTAAAAAGCTGGTAAAATCGTAATCCTCAAAAATCAAAGTTCAAGCCTCACTGCCCTTGCTCTTATCGGCCAAAATTTTTGAAACCAACTTTTACATCTTCGCAAACGCAATTTTTTCCAATCATGTCCGCCATCGCGTTGATCTCGCCTTCCCACCCGTCTTCGGGAAGGAAATGGCACCACGCTGGCCAATGAAAAAAGAGTTTTTTTATCAAAGCTAATTCAAAACTGTACTTTTAAAGTTGCGAATTTGTGCTCGAAGGTGAGAGCAAGTGAAATTGTATGCTTTCAGTGGAGTTTGTGGACAAAATCAGAAAGAAATTGGCTGGAAAGATTTTCGTCCCAATACGTGTTTTTTATCGGTATGTAGTTGGACCCCCCACCCCCTTATCGGCCCAATGCCGATAAAAAATTCGAAAGTTTTTTGTCGAGGGTCCCTAACAGGGGTAACATGATTTCTGAGGGCAAAAGTTTTTAGCAAAAATCGAAATTTCCAAGGCGAGAGAAAAAAATGTATGAATTTCCAAGGCAATGGAAGTGAAAAAGGCAATTAAAAGAGTGGAGTTTCTGATGCCTTTTGCAAAAGTACATGGAGTTCATCGGAACTTCCAACCACCACTGGAAAAGAAAAATTATTTCTGAGGCTAGAAAAAATTTAAAAATGCACGTCGTCTGACGGGGAGTAACAAAAATTTTATGGGATGGCCCATTGGCAGCTTGGGAAATACGTGTTTCCATTATTTCAAGAAATGAGGTGCATTGATGATGCAAGAAGTAATCAACAAAAGGAACCAATAAAAGATCAAAGAAAAAAACTACAGTAAGTGGGGAAAAATGATTGCTCATACCAAGCTTGGAGATTTGGCAAACCCAAAGTAACGTTGGCAGGCTTCATGAGTTTTCCTGTGGTATATAATATGAAGGCTGCCTAGATTGGCGAAAACATGAAGAAAAAGAAGAAAAACTAAAATTCACCTTTCAACCCTTAGAATCAACATTTGATACAAATAAAGTTATATGACTAGTTGTTATCCAAGGTCCCAAAAAGCCATTAGTGCCAAAAATTTAGGCCATTTGTTTTAACCTTCATCATATATGGCAATCTCATTGGTTGAAATTTAAAAAAGACTTTCCAATGGAGCAAATTACAGAAGCAACTGAGAAGAAGAGACCACTTTTTTTGCAGATTTCAATATAAAAATAGCATGGGGAATACTTCTGTCGATGTGTATTATGTGTCAACTATGTTAAGCATTTTATTCTCGACTTGAGTTGAGCTAGAATCTGAGAATGTCTGTCTGTCTGTCTATGTCCCAAAACTTTGAGGCAGCCTGGAGACTTCAAAAATTGTTGGACACTAAAATTTAGCACACTTTTCCTTGGGTGAATATCTGGAGCGTTTTTTTTCATTTTTCAAAAATTTTGATTTTTGGGGCCTGGGGACTAGTTTTTCGCCAAAACGAGGCTAAAACTTTGGGGCAGCTTGGAAACGTTAAAAATTGTCGGATTTGGCTGAAATTTGGCACTCTTTTTCCTTGGGCCAATATCTGGGAGTGCTTTTTTCATTTTTCAAAAATTTTGATATTTGAGGCCTGGTTACAAGTTTCTCGCCAAAATGGCTAAAACTTTGGAGCAGCCTACAGGCCTCAAAAATGGTCGGATATGGCTGAAATTTGGCAAACTTGTTCGTTGGTTGAATATCTAGGGGGTCTACAATTCGCCCTATGAATGATTTGAAGCCACTGAAGTTGAGTCCAGTGTGTTGAGCACATTCGACTATTGTTGAAATAGAAAAGAGGTAAGTCTAGCCTAGCCTAATTGTAAGCTGTCTGGGGGGGGGGGGGATGAATGAATCAGTCATGGTTGACAAGTGACTCAAGTACCTGCTGCAGAGGAATAGTGGTACCTGAGTTTTAACACTACGCAGGTCTAAATAAATAGGCCAAAATAGGAAATGTCTCAATCATTCAGCTGACAGAAAATGACTGGTCAAGATTTCCTTTATTCTTTTGTAGGAATCTTTAATAACCTTTAACAATCTTAATCTTGGCAGTGGTGTTTAAACTTAAGTACATGATAGGGAGGATAAAACTAATAGTCTAAATCTCATCCAACTCATTATATGTTAGTCACACTAGCGAATCCAGGTGTCAGAACTGGTCAGAAGTGCAATTTTTATATTTTTTGACAAGAGCTGTTAAGTCATTCTATTGCACCCCAGTAAGTGGCAGTTAGAGAGATAATGACTTTGATCTAAAAATAGTTTTCCTTTCTCATCTCAGCAAGAACTTATAGAGGCTGAAATTTAACTTTATTTGTTTGTCTCCCCCATTGAGGCCGACCCTAAAAAATCTTTCGTTTCCGGTCCACTGGGTGACGAAAAAAAAGTCATGCAGGCGGCCGGGAAAAATTTTTTTTTGGTCCTTTTCATGATTTCTAATATTTAATAAAAAAATTAGGAAGAAAAAAATCATCTCTTTGCTCTGGCTGTTAGTGTTGCCCCACATTCTGTCTTTATATTTTTTCTTTCTTCTTTCTTTCACTGAAAGAAATGTGTTGTTATTAATTACAAAAAGCTGTATTTTGTGATTTTTTTTCTCTAAGAATCAACTAACTTTTCATTCTAATAAATTGATTTAATATGCATAACACTATTTATTTGATCTTTAACGTCCAGAAAGCATGCTAAATAAACAAACTTTTTGAAGAGTGTTTATATAGGAATGATGTAACAGTTTGAATGAGTCATGAGTAAAGGTTTTTATAAAGAAAGTTTCATCTGTTATCTATTTGGTCCTTATAAAAAAAAAATTCGGCCAGGTGAAAAAAAAATTTCACCCGGCCAGTGGACCGTAAACAAAATTTTTTTTGGGGTCGGCCTGAGGTATGCATCCCCGAGATCTAAACTGATGTGGACACTGACCAAGGGATGTCAGTTAATTGGTTATGGAATCACAAAATATATTGTTATTTATCACTTGGTTGAGACTAACTCAAGAAAATTAAATTAAAATCGAGTGAGACCACCAGTAAATTTACTAAAGATTTTTAGTTTCCCTGTGTTCAAGCTTTCTTTCTTTTGACTAAGCAAAAAGCCTTCTAAGGTAAATATGTGATTCTGTGCATGGAACCTAAATGAAACAACTTATATGCTTTGATGTGCTAGAAGTGTTAAATCCTTTATTTATTTTCAAGCCTTCACTATAATAAAACGTTTTGAATTTGTAGATTCACCATTCAAACAACAACAGATGAAAGCATGGCAACCTGTTTTAACTGCATCAACTGTGTTACCAATCTTTTTTCTAACTGCTGTTGTCTTTCTACCATTGGGTATAACATTGCTTGTCTCATCGAATGGTGTAAGTCAACAAAAATTTTAAGTTGTATGTTCATTGTTACCATAACTTGAGTTCACCTCACATTTGCGTTAGAAGAAACAGATTGCAATGTGGGCAGAACTGACCACTAGATCTGAGATAACAATAACAGAAATAAAAATAGCAAAAAACTCAATTAGATTTTCATACACTGGTCATGAAATGCCAGCCAAATAATTATATTCACTAAAATATTTGTTATTATTATCTGTCTGATTCAATTCAGACGAGGTTCTTTTCATCAAAATTGTTTTGTTTTTTTGTTTTTTCTTCAATTTTTAATTCATCACGTTTTACAATATAAAGAAACTTTTTGTCAGTGCACAGAAAAAAAGACAAAGTCAAAAGGACATGCAGAAAGATTGAGCTGATTGTTTTTTCTCTTTTGATTTACTGTACATGCAACTAAAAATCTACACATTTGCTTTCAGATCAGAGAGAAAATCATTGAATACACAGACAATGAGGCATGCAGGCAATGCATCACTAAGGATGAAGGCATCACAAGTCCAGATCAAAATAAGTTCCTAGCTTGCAAATGTGAAATTAAATTCAAATTGAATGAAAAATGGGATGGTGACATCTACTTTTACTACGGCCTTGACAATTTTTACCAGGTAATATTTTGACAAAACTTTAACAATGCAATCATAAGAAAAGCTTTACAATCAGTACAATTTCTTATTGTTTACGGCTATAACACTATAACACATTGATTGATTTGAATCAAAATAGCTTTAATTATTGTGAATCAATTTCATTCTAAAGTTTGAGAATTATGGTATTTGATTGTGAAAAGCAACAGCTTTCTTTGTTGATTTTTATCTATCTATCGGCTGTTAGTGTTAAGTACCATTAAGTGCGTGGATTTTTTAACTGTTGAGGTTGTCAAAGTTCTTATTCATAATGAATGAAGAGAAATTTATTCAACCATTTAGAATCACAGAAGATATGTACGCTCAAGAGATGATGCTCAACTTCATGGTAAACTATCTGATAAAGTAAGTCCCAACTGCGCAGCACCTTTTGACAAAGGTTTGGTTGGCAATTCAACACACAATGAGACAAGACCAATTGTACCATGTGGTGCTGTTGCTAACAGCATGTTCACAGGTAAAAGTGAACATTTCAACATATTTTACTCCTAGATCATCACTGATCTTTTTTCCTTTCTCAATATTCGACTTTTAAACTCCATCTTTTTTTAATATTTATCGGATTATTATTACATTGAACTGTTCTGTAAATTGACAATTTATTTTATTAGTCGGAACAACTTCCATCTTTTGACTTGCTGCTGTAGAAAAAGCTATGAGTTCATTGCATTTTATCAGATAGACTTTAATTTATGTACCTTTCTTTTCATAGATGTTTTCACTTTATACCACGCAAGTGATCTAAGCACAACAGTACCCCTGACTTCCACAGGAATTTCCTGGAAAAGTGACCGTGAAACAAAATTCAAGAATCCATCGCCTATCTCCAAACTTGACACTTTTGCAAAACCAAAAGATTGGAATATCCCAATTTCAGCACTCGATAACCAAATGGTCAACGAAGACTTCATTGTCTGGATGAGAGTTGCAGCCTTTCCTACTTTTCGAAAATTGTACCGAAAATTGGATACATCAAGCCAGGTTAACAAAAATTATCAAGATGGTTTAATCATTGGAGAATACACATTGAAAATCGACTACAGTTAGTATTTTTTATATGGGAAATAATTTTTCAGATAATTTCAATATGATTCACACATCTGATGTCAATTAAATTAAAGACATTTTGTCTTCCATCTCATCTCATAACATCAGTTCCAGTTCAAAGGTTTTCCCTTCCTAACCCTACATTTTATGAAGATTCTTTTTTTTTAAGTGTGAAAATCTGAATTTAAACTAAGCAATAAGGAGTTTTTGGTATAAACAAAAAAAAAAGTAAGTTCACTAAAAAAAGTGTTGATATACTAAAAGTTAATAATTTCCTCTAAAACAATAATTCTACTATTCTACTATTATAGACTACCCTGTGAAGAGCTTTGGTGGAAAGAAGAAGTTTATCATAACAACAGCCTCATGGATTGGAGGAAAGAATTCTTTCTTGGGGACTTGTTACACTGTTGTTGGAGCGTTATGCTTGGTCTTTGGCTTTGTTTTCCTTTTTATTCACAAAAAACACAACAAGTAAGTTAGTAACTCTTATTTTTTTGAAAAAATAACGTGTTTGTCGTATGTTTCCCAATGCACTGGATGCACCATGAAAAAAATTAACATTTTGAATAAAATTTCCTCAAGTTCAATGAGTTGTAACAAAGTTAATATTTTTGTATTACAAAGAAGGATAAAAAGTGCTCTATAACCAGAACATTTATTTTTCAACAAGTAAGAAAATGTTTTACTGTCAGTTCCACCCAAAGGATTTTCAAATGTAAAATGATTTACTTTTACTATGAAAAAAGTTTCTCAATAAAAACATAGAATCCTTTTGGGAGTATACAAAAAGTACATAGTATTGGTATTAGAAAGAAAAAAGATAAATTAAATTTTTGGTGGATAGTGTATATCGAATTTGGGAAAGTGGATCCAAAATTATGTTCAAAATAATATAAAGTTTAAATATTCATGAGTGCTTTAAATCATTTATTTCGTGCAAAGAAATGACAAATGATGATTTATCAGAGCTTTTGCAGGAGACTGCAAGAGTGATTAGATTTTACGCAATTAATCGCATAAAATCTGAAGCAAACATCTTCATGGTGTCAGCCTTGGTTTAGGTCCCAGGCAAAAAATTAGGTCCCCCGTGAGTTTTAAGTCCCCCTAAAGATTCATGAAATTTTTGGTAGCCCTAAGGGCTTTCAGCTTCACGAGCTTTAATTTGAGTAATATAAGCCAACCATTAAGATGAAGTATTCAGTATTTAGCAACCATGTTAAATGATGAGATTTCAGCTCCCCCAAGTTCATTAGATCCCCCAAATATTTGAAACATCTTTAGCCCCCACCTTTTTTGGGCTTTTTGGAGGCTGTAACCCCCCCCCAAACTATTAGGGGGGCTGACGCTATGGAATCTCAGGAGGAATAAAGTCCACTATCAAAGTCTAGAATTAAAAAACCTAAAATTTGATGAATGAAAAATCCAAAAGCCTAATCTTTTTTCTCTGATGCAAAAGAAGTCATTCTTCTGATGTTTGTAGAACTTAGGAGAAAATTGAATTTAAATTAAAAGTGTTAAAAAACTTCTTCATGGTACATGCTGTATTTTTTTAATTTTTCCACATCAACATCCACCATAGATTTTAGTTTGTATGCTTTCTTCATCCTTATAATTCATAATGAAAATTAATAATTGTATGGTAATGTGCGCCACCTCTGAAAACCATCTTCATTTTACCACATCATAAGTCAATTTTGATTTCCAATAATATTCTGTCTACTCAGGACTTAGTAAGCTTTTCTCATCTCTTCAAACTTGATCATTTTTAGGGGTAACTCAAGATGATGAGTAAAAGTTACCATTGTTGCCAAACCATGAAAATCAAAGGCAAAGTGAAAGCATCTTGCACAATTTATTCCACTTGTATGTAGTAAGAAATGAATTGAATTTGTATGGAATAGGTTTTGGATGGCACCAACTTTACTTGATGTATATTATTTTACCATGCCTTTTTCCGACCGACTCCAGTCTTCAAACAATATCAAAGGCCTATAATTATATAAAAAATACACCAGATTTACATTAACAGTTTAACCAATAGCACAGCACAGCACCTTGTTGATATTTTGAAGAAAGAAAAATTAAAATTTCTATATTTTCATTCTATAAGCTTTTCATACCTCTAAAATTTTGCAGAAATGAATCTGAAAAGTGAGATAGAAAAACTTGAAAATTAACTCTCTTTTTTAACTTTAAGACTGCAAGAAACAGTCACTCAAAATTTCCTTCCTTATGTAGCTCGATTATTCTGAATTTATAAAACAATTATCTTCAGCTGATATTATAAATAATTGTTTAATGTCATAATTATTCAATCTTCCTGTAAATAAGATGAATTTTTATATTTAGATCATTTAATTTTTATTCACGACATTAAAAATTTTCATTTTAATTAGATATTTTGTACAGTTTTCTTTAAGTGTTTGATACACTAAAGTCTGTCTCAATATAATCTTCAGTGGATGATAAAATAGGCTGTAATTTTTGTGCTTGTTGAAAGAAACGAGGGTTGAATGGAACAACAAAACGATTTTTCTGAAATTTCACTTTTGAATATATTTTTAACGAGCTCAAAACCGCTATCTGATCCGTATTCTATCAAAAGTTACAGCCATTTTTGTCTCAGCTGCAAATTATATTGAGAAAGACTTTATATTGTGTTTCATGTTTTGACTATTTTTTTCTGACAGTCTTTTTTATTTCTTCGTAATTCGCTGTCATCAAGGCAAAAGATCCAATCTCAAAATTAGTGTCTGAGGAAACTAAGAATCTTTCTGTTTTGCTAACTTTAAATTTTGAGATTGACCTTTTTTCATGTAGATGGGATCCCCCTCACTACGAAAAAAGGGCCAAGCTCAAGATTTAAGGTTAGCCAAACAGAAAAATACCCAGTTTTCTCAGACACTACTTTCGAGATTGGACCTTTTGCCTTGTATAATATACGTAAGTCATTTTAAGGGCTAATCACATTTTATGAATTTTTTTTTTTTTTTTCCTTTATTGTTAAAAGTATTATTTTTCAGATTCTGAAGCATTCAAGACGGCTATAAAATATTGAACTAATGGCCATTTTAATTTGTCAGATCTCATGTCACAAAGCCAGGAAAAATATCTTGTTATTAAAAGTAATAATTTATTTCGTCAGGATTTATATATACATTTTAATTTTACAATTTTTCTTTTCGTGATTGTAAAGGCCCATCTTTCAAGAAATATATTTATGTTCATGTTCCGATTGCATTGTTGTTATGATCTCGAGTCAATGAGGTCTTTGTAATAAATTACCTCAATTGGAAGGATGTTCTTATTCGGATTGTTTGAAATATACTGTCTGCAGATACCACCTACTGCCGCCTACCTATGGTAATATACAAAAAAATATTCAGGTTTTGCTCAACACCTTTTAAGCAATTTTTTTCACAAAAATGTCTCAAGCTTTGGTACTTGCAATGCTATTTGTTGTTGGTGAATTTTTAGACCCAGTAGGATTTTTTCAGCCAGTTGGGATAAAAATAACGAACAGAAACTCAATGGGGGAATTGATATCCCTATATTTCTCATGTCTGGGGGTTTCAATTCTTTTGTTTTTTTCTTTTGTCAGAAAATTTAGTTGGCATGTGAAAAAATGGTAAACATTTTATCGTCCAAATTAAAAACAATATTATTTTTTATCGTTAGGAGAACAACAAAAAATATAAAAATTGAAAAAAATGTTGCAAGTTGTAAGTGGTTGATTATAGAGATTCTTCAGATTTGGTGGTTGTTTAAAGTGATTTGTTGGGATATTGATCACTTTAAAAAGATGGCAAGCACATTGATTTCAGCTGAACTACCACCTGATGTCGACCCTACCAAAGCCAGATTGGCTTACGGACAAAGAGCAATTCCCAAATTGGTACGTTACTTTAGATTATTCTCGTTGTAATGTCTTTTAAAATCTTGGTTTAAAATATATTTGGGACTTTGGTATCAAATTTTAATAGTAGGCCGAAAAAGTAGAATAGACTATTTCAGAAATATTCTGTACCCCCTATGTTGAGGTGTGACATCCGGGGTGGTCTGGAAAATAGAAAATCCAGGGGGATCTGATTTTTCGAGTTCAAAAATCCTGGTTGGTCAGTAAAATGAGGTTGAAAATCCAGGGTGGTCAGTAAAATGAGGTTGAAAATCCAGAGTGGTCAATACAACGAGGTCAAAAATCTAGGGGTATCACTTTTCCCAAAAAGACCTCCTCAACATAGGGGGTACACATTTTTTCTTGAATATCCAAATAAAGAGTGTAATTTTCTAGTATCATAGCCAAGAGACAACGTTACTTGGGTTGGTGTTGGTGATGACAAAAAGTTGCTATAAATTTTTTCACACAATAAGTTCAGATGTTGACCTCTTTATAGAGGTTATAGAGAGAGGGTATATAGATTATTATATAATACCTCTTTAAGGTTTTTCTGTGATATATTCAACGTTTCTTTTCCTCCTCAACCATGGTACAGGACGAGGAGTTGAATTCAACAGATTTGCATACACAACAAAAAGCTTTGATGGCTTTATGTGATGCTCTACATGACCCAGAGAAAATCTCCACCGCAATAGAATGCTGTAAGTGTTGACCTTCTGATTGACGGACGCTCCTAAGCATAGTTTGTTTTTCTTAGGATCGTCTCATTTAATTTTCACTTTTCACTGCTTTTTATTGAATGATGGCTTTCAGTACTTACCATTGTCTGTTGTTATAGTAAGTAAGTCTGCGACTCCCGGGGGGGGCACTGGGTTTGCGGACTGACGGTATGTGCGGGCCAAAAATTGGCTTTTAAAATTGCACCCTTACAGTGCAGCAAAAATCAGTGAAAATCATACCCTTAGAGTGCATTTTCCCCAAAATTTTCTATCCTTTTCGTGCAAAAAATGGTCAAGATTCTAGCATTTTTGGTCACAATATCTAGATTTTTCAAAAATTTTCTGAAATTTCTACCCTTACAGCGCAGGCGGCAAAAACCCACCCTTACAGTGCATTTCGGATGTCTTGAAAAATACACCCTTAGTGCCCGCACATACCCGTCAGTCATTTTGCTTGGCTGCCCCCCCCCCGGGCTGCGACTGCATTCGGAAGCGCCCCAAAGACTCCTCTTTCGATAGCTATCTACCCGAAGATAGGAGAGGGCACCACTTTTTCTCCCTGGATTTCTCCACTTACCCTTGATCCTTCTCTTAATTGCTTAGCATCAAGCAGAGAGGCATCAAGTACCATTTTGAGAGTCTTTGGTATGACCCGGCTGGGGGTTGCAACAACAACCCACAACCTTACAACCCGTAGCCGGATGCTCTACCACTGCACTATGGTTGTTATACACAGTTAGGAGGAGAACCATACTAATCGGGTTCCTACCTTAATGAATATTAGTACAGACAGACTAAATCAATAGATCATTTTTAAGACCAGGTTTTTTTTTTTCGAGATGGAGAGATGCTCAAGATAAATGCTAGTCGATATAGGTCCACGCCACTGTTAATAGTATCCAGAGAAAAGTATTAAACTCTGAAGAGGTTTCGGTTAACTAGACTAAAATATTCACTTTATTTCATTGGTTCTTATTATTTTCAGCCATCGTTCAATCGTTGAAGAAATTGTTATCAAGTAAAGATGCAGTTGTCCGAATGAAAGCTACCGAATGTAAACTCATCATTTCAGGTAAGTAACACATTCTGTTTCCATCTACGTAATCATATTTTAAAGCTGGCTACTTAATGAAGTATTATTCCTATGTTTTATTAAAAAAGTCCTTCTCGAGTAGATTTTTATGCTTTTAGGCCTCTAAACAAAGGATGAAATATCACGGGAGATATGACTTTGAAGGTTTTTTTGTTTGGTTAAAACTGATTAGACCATCAAATAGAAATGGATGAAGAAAAGATTTCCTAAATTGGGTCTATTTTGTCTGATTTTTCTAATTCTTGTCGACTTAGTCCCCTGGAATGGTAAAACATCTAATAAATGCATCTAAAATTTACTGTCATTATTTTTCCAGAAATTGAACTTCTATTTTTTATCATCTCAAATTAGGTCATTCAATTGGAAGACAAGCACTCATAGATGTTGGTGCCATCAAACCTTTATCGAAACTGGTAAGGTATCACATCCTTGTCATGTGACGTTTTGTCTCTTTGGGATCAAGATTCCCCTGAATTTCTAGTAAAGAGTACTTTTCTACGAGTAGAGAATTTGAATACTATCAAAATGTTATGTATTTTAAATTACTTTTCAAATTGCTCATTATTTTAGTTTGACGATGGTTGTAGAGAAGTTCGCGTGAATACCCACAAAACAATGGAAATGCTCTCCTCTATACCGTTAGGTTGGTTTTATGTTCAGGTTTTCTCAGTAAAACATCAGATTATCCTGGGAGGAAAATTACAAAAGATAAGACATCTCTAGCTTTCTGGTGCGTCAAGTTTTATGCAAGCTGCAAGGGAAAAACAATACTCTCACTTAGTTGAATGCAGAACTACTGAAAATATCGACTAGCACTAAGATATCACAACAGATATCATATTCCTTTATACACTTTTCCCTTTTATATGGGAAGCCTGATCCAGTCAATAGTTTCAGTGCATATAAGAGAAATGAATATTGAGTAACAGACCTCATGTTGGTTTAATTAGACTAGAGTCTACTTCTGACTAAACTTTTCTCCTTGATGATTTTGATGGCGCTAAATCCACTGAAGTACTAGAGGATATCGCCATCTTGAATTTTTTCACTTTCGTTTTCAAAAATTCCATCAAAGTTTATGAAACTATGTAAGAACATGAAAATACCTCAAAAATTTGAAACAAATGGTCTATTGCAGTATTGGTCCGTTTTGGTCATTGTTTTCTGTTTGCTTTTATCTAAAAAGGGACTGGATCTAATGGCATGGATTTGCTTACACCTCAAGCAAAGACAAAAAATGGAGTCTGCTATAAGTGGCTGGTTTTAAGTTTTTTCGATTTGTATTTTTTAGGCGCTGAAGCCATCGTAGAATGCGGATTGATTGGTGTTTTGATCAAGAAACTTGCTGATGACAGTACGGACGATATAAAGGTGATATATCATATTGCTCGATATAAATCGGTAGTTCCGCTTTTGACAACCGACATTTTAAAACGAAAGAAATTCAGCTAAAGTCGATTGACGTGTACAGTCTTTAAGCTTATCTTATTAAAAGTATTTAAAGGCTGGGCTTCTCCACTTTCGCGCGAAATGAGCGAGAACTTTTTAACGTCTTTGTAAAGTCATTGGTTGGTTGAAAAATGAAGCAATTCCATTGGGAAAATCTGACATTATTTTGCGCTCGAAACTTTTTTAATGACGCAATCTTTTTTGCAGGCAAAAATGGTTGACAAAAAGTTTTCGTTCATTTTCAAAGTGCACCGCGGCTGGCTTAAACTATTCGGGCTTTTTAATTAACACTGTATCTTTGCTGTGAATACATGTCTACCTGTTTTCGTGTTATAATGTATTTACCAGCAACGCAACACATTTATCCGTTTTGCGTCTATCTTAAGGTGGTAGTCTACTGAGAAATGGAAAATCATCGAAAAAATTGTCGAATTTTGGTTTTTGGGTGTTTTGAAATCCTTAGGTCTTTCTGAACATCTCCTGGAAATTTCAGAGAGATATCTTTATTTTTCAGGTCGCAGTGAGCATTTTTGTCCTACTGGGTGCTTGAAAAATCGCCCTAGCAACGGAAAAAATCCCGTTGCTAAGGACTTATTTCTTCAATCTCGGTCGGAACATAGCAATGTGATACACCAAAAGAAAGCTCTTTTTACGCCCTTTTCGAGCGTCAAAATATTATTTTCCGTGGCATTACGTCATCCTTAAAATTAAAGATGGTAGGTTCAGTAGTGTAACACATCAAAACAAGCTGAAAAGCAAGCTGTAAGCATGATTCTGCAGATTTCTTGGCAAGTTTTAGATCAAAACTTAATTTATTTGATGGAAATGTTTTGTTTAAATGAAGAATAGACCCTACAGAAGCTATAAAGTTGCTGTACATTGGTTATGTTGCTGGATTTCTACGAAAAACATTTAAGTTGCCGCCATTTTGTTTTGAGCATATAGGCGGTGTGCTTTTGGTGGCTCACATTATGTTTTGTAGTGGATTTAAATGTAACTGAGATATTTCCAAGCACAACATGATGTAACAGAGATGGAAATATGCATTATAATGAACTGGACCTAACTTCTGGAGACGCACATTCTCATCTGACACCCGCCACTCATAACAGCCTTCCTTCGGTCAAGCCAGCTCATTGCTCATTGTCATCTAGTCTATGTAAATAAAAATATGCACACAAAAAGTTTTCATGCCTACAGAGAGTCATGCTGGACTTTCAATGAACATTTTGACACACTTATGTGGCTGTTTTCACCCAAATTTGATGTTATCGCAAGATTACCGCAAACTTTGCTATGTATACCATGACTTTAGCGCAACATGTTTTTGTTGATTTTTGGATATTTTATCAATTTTTGTGAAATGTTTTACTTTAACTTTTGAAACCTGACTGGTTGGATGAGTATTCAGGGAAAAGATTTTTTGAAAAGAGCTTTCCAGCTTAAAATAATACCCATTTTTGCAAATTTTTATCTTTTTCTTTGATTTTCTCAAAACGCGTTTCCGGGGGTTTGCTAACGCCTATGCAGGTTTTTCTCGGGATTGAAAAGTGCTAGCTCCATGAAATTTTCAGGGGTTGTTTCTTGTACCATTTGGCAGAGGATGAGTGAAGAAAAAATTCAAAAAAATCTGTCATTGGTTCTAAATCTCAAAAATCACGTTTTTTAGGTTCCAGACCCCCTGGAAAATAATTATTAATTTTTTTTTCACTCATCCTCTGCCTTTGATGGATACCAACCACCATACCAAAAATCTTTTGCTAAAACGTTTTAGAAGTCTTTAAAAACCTGTATGGAGAAAACTATAGTACGTAACCCCCTGGTCGGTATCACCCCCGTCTGTGCTATTTTTAGAATTTTTTTTTCATATTTTGCATTTTTAATAGTTTTACTACCATTGTGGAAAGTTTCATTGAGATATCTTAAATATTTCAAAAGTTATTACAAAAAAAGTAAAAAAATGACTTTTTCCATTTCTCAGTAGACTACCACCTTAAAGGACGCTTTTTCATCACTTGAACTGATCGTCCCTCTCTTCTTTTATCTTTCTCAGTTATTAATTCTGGACACTCTACACCGTTGTATGCGGGTGAAACACCAAGAAGCCCTGGAATGCGATGCAATGGCAATCTTTACATCTCTATTGAACAGCCCTGATCGTGAAATTCGCGCCAAAGCCGCCATGGACGTTAAAGAGCTCAGGTTAGAATGCTTTAAGATATTGATGATGATGTACGACCCATAAGAAGCACAATTAACGATAGTTTTTCAAATCGTCGTTCGCGCGGTATGGAAGGGGTGTAAATTAGGGATATTTAAATGGCTGTGTAAGCCTGTAGATGCCTTAATTTAGCTTATTTTCTCTAGTTTACAGATTAATTTCTTAGATTTTGCCCGTGGTTATTGAAAAGAAGAATTGAGAAAAACTTCCTTTGGCCAATTTACTTTCGCTAATCATCACTGTCTTGTCAGCGTTTGAGTTTGAGCGCTGCATGCTGCAAGTAATCTTAGTAAACTCGTAAGTAAGTATAAGTAAACTCATGTTTGTTTTAGTTTCCCGACAGCAGGGAAAGACAAAGCGTGTCAGGAAGGGACGGTGGCATCTCTCTGTCGTTTATTGTCTGATGATTTTATGGATGTCAAGTCACAAGCATGCGCTGCCCTCATGGTGTAAGTCTTTATATTCTTTTTGAATATCTCTTGAATCACTAATGTTGCAAAAGCTGTCTGATTGAAAGTGATGAAGTTGCATTTCCGTCTCGCGTTTCAAATTTGTCTCTTTTCATTTCTGGAAATTATACACTGCCCATACCGGGTGTTTCAAAAGAAGTGTACAAGTTTGAATTAAGATTTTGCGAAAACTAAAAATGTTGTAACTTTTCGTCATCAAAAAGAGGAAAGGCTGACTTAAATTTTGAGCTATCATATTTGGAATTTGCTTCACTTGTTCAAAAGTTATGAAGAAAATTCGAAAAAACTGGAAAAAATTCTCTTTCGAAAAATCGTCATGTAGAAGCGTCTTGTACAAGTTTTTTGAAACACCCGGTAGCAAGAATTTCTTTTTATCCTTTTTCGTTTTTATAACAAAACCCGCCAATACTTCAGTGTTAATTTTTAAATGCCCTAAGACAGAGGAAAAATTAAGTTTATGGGAATAGTAGACAAGTTTTAACAAAATCATGTTCCCCTATTTTTCATCAGTATATTATTTATTATTTTACAGAATCACCATCACGACGCACGGCAAATATTTGGCATTAGATGCAAACGCTCTTCCGCGATTATTGAAACTGCTTAAAGAACCATCCGTTGAACTCCGCTTAAATGCATTGAAAGCGCTCACTACGCTGTCTGAAGCGCCGAAAGCACGCTCGGAACTTTTGAGATCTTTGACAGATATAGTAGAATTGAAAAACGATCCTGACAGTCAGGCTATTCGAAAAGCCGCCCAGATTGCTGAGCGAACAATCACTTGGAAACCTTAGATATTTATTACTTATTAATAACCTTATGATTTCTGGCATTTGTTTTCTATCGACTAACTTAATGGTCACGCTGTACTTATATTCCCCAACTCCACTGAATATATTTCGTCTTCTAAGACCTCAGGTTGCAGAGACCACTTTCGTGACTTTGATATATTATGGAAAAATCTCATCTATTTGTATTTGCAGAGTGACCATATATTATAGTCAATGGAGACTTTGCAAGCATTTTGCACATTTCATTTCTATACTGTAAATATTTAAAAGTGTGTTTAGGTTTTTAGCTACCCATTCACATTATGGTTGTACATAAAGTTTATTAAAAAGTTTTTACTGGGTGTAAATTATTCGAGACTAATATAATGAAAAATAATTGAACGATTGATATTTGATGCTGTATATTTATTGATTACATACTTGTAAATTTATTAATAACAATGGTCATGGGGTTAACTGAAGGGGTGGAATGCTTTTTACAGGACTCGGCGAGTCTCGGTCACACAGAATGCAGTGTGTTTTCTTGCACGAATTTTGACGCAAACTGTTATGGTTGTCAAGATTCATTTCTACAGCATTAAACATGACATCCTTTTGCAATGAAATGGTATTCATTTATAGCCGGTTCCTGCATCCCTACATGCGGTGTCTCTTTAGCTCGAATCTCTATTATATTATAACTCGAATGTCTCTTAAACTCGAACAAACTTTTGTTTCGAAATAATATACTATGTATAACACCTTTTTTCAACGAAATTTCTTAGAAGTGAGTGTTTTCATTCCATTAGAAAACGATTAGAGATCTCACTCAAGGGGGGTAATTAGCTTCTGTTCATCCTTTAGCGAAAAAGTTTCTCATAGGAAGTATATCTAAGGTCAGCGATTCAGACTAGGGAGATAATCACCTTTTGGTAATTGTTTTAAGAGATACAGGGGTTATACATGACGTACTTGATGAAAAGTCCTTGCATCATATAGAGATACGATACATTTTCGTACTACAGTATGTGGCCCCCAAAACGGCGATCAAATTTAAAATTTCTCTCAAAGATTTTACAAAAATATTTGCTGCATGAAAACCTTTAACATCTCTACTTTATTTCCTGGAAGTTCTTTTTCAACATTTTCAATTTCAACAATATTTTTCAATCGCTTAAAGATAGGTAGCTTTTTTCTAATGGCCCCCAAAACGGAGGTTTGAAATTTTAGCGATTTCTCGAGATATCTTTCCTTCGCGGAAAAGAAGGTGTTGCTATTGTTCTGAGCAAAGAAGCAACGAGAGCATGGAATGCTTCTGGTAGAACAGTATTTAATAACTTTGGTAGTCGGATTGTGGCTGTTCGTTTAATTTGTCAAGACGCACGAGGAAAAAACGTTAGCATTTATTTGATCTCTGCTTATGCTCCAATTGGCGTTGCAAAAGACAATGTTTGGAGAGAATTCCTTGATAATCTTGAACAATGTATACGTAACAAAGCAAAGGAGGATATCTTGATGATAGGATGTGACTGTAACTCATCTCTCGGTATTAGCTATGAGAGAAAACCTGAGGAGGAAAAACCATCAATCGGAAAATTTGGCTTACCGCATCGCAATGAAGCCGGTGTTCGCTTTCTCACCTTCCTCGAAACGTTGAACCTTGTCGCAATAACAACATATTTCCGAAAACGAAATTATGCAACTTGGACTCATCCACGTTCAAAGCTACCACATCAAATCGATCATCTTATATCCGAAAAATCAGACTTTTGCCGTTTTACCGATGCATCAGTAAGACAACCGTTAGTTGATAGCGATCACCTTGCGATTCGATGTAGATTGAAAATTATGTTGAACTTTAGAAAATCCCGACAATGTAATCCTCTGAGAAAGCTCGATAGTAATGTTTTACTGAATGACATTGATGCTAGTAAAGATTTCAATCGAATAGTTCATGATGGAATACAACACTCGAATCCGCTTGTTGATAAATACGAAGTTCTCACTACTGCTATGACTTCTGCTGCTTCAACTGTATTGCCACAAAAAGCTTGTGTTAGTCCAGACTGGTTCACCGAAAATGAAACTGAATTGTCAAATTTGATTGAAAAGAGAAACCTTGCTATACTATGTAAAATGAATCGTGTTACAAGAAGGACCACTGAAAACCTTCGTGTCGCTCGGAAGCAGTTGAAATCTGCCATCTCAAGGGCAAAGAACAATTGGGTTAAAAGTGTCTGTGATAAAGTAAATCAAAGAGACACTACTCGTACCGGTACTCAGGCATATTGGGACAGCATTAAACTTTTAAAAAGGGGAATGGAAAAACCTCCCCCAAGCAAGCAAACGATGATGATGAAACCGAACGGTGACAGATGTACCAGCCCTGAAGAAAATGCTAATGTGTTCCGTGACCATTTTGAGAATCTCTACGACAGACCAGCTACTTTCGATCCATCTGTGTTAGACCTATTAGAACAACGACCGATTTTTCCGAATATTGATTATATCCCAGATGACAATGAGATACGTAAAGCCATCGGTCGCCTCAAGAACAAAGCACCGGGAGATTCGTCTCTTACACCTCAAATGTTCAAAACTCTACTTGAGGACAACGTATGTTTTAATCTACTTAAAGATATTATCGTTGATATATGGGTGAACGAAATTTGCCCTACCGATTGGAACACTGGTCTCCTCAGGATATTACCTAAAAAGGGGGATTTAAGAAAGCCCGGGAACTATCGAGGCATTATGCTCTTAGAATCCTCTTATAAAGTAATTGCTATCCTGATTCACAGTCGACTTCAACCACTTATCGAGAGCCTAGATCATGAAACTCAATGCGGTTTTCGAAAAGATAGGGGTTGCGTAGATGCGGTGTTTTCTGTCAAGCTGGCAATAAAGAAACGCAGAGAGCATAATCAAGAGACTTGGATACTGTTTCTAGACCTTGTCAAAGCCTTTGATAGGGTCCCTCGCCAACTTCTATGGATGGTCCTTGAGAAATTCGGTACGCCAAAGAAGCTCGTTTCGCTGCTCAAATCACTTCATTCATCCTTCCAAGTGAAATTCGTAGTCGACGAAGTGTCCCACACGCTGAAATGCACAATAGGCGTCAAACAAGGAGACATATTAGGACCGGCCCTGTTCACCATCTTCATCGCTGCAATCATGATCACCTGGAGAAAGAAAACGAACCGACCACTCTGTCTTTTCCACACAAAAAATGATTTCCAGATGACGGGTCGTCGTTACAATGCCAAAGGTTCCGAATTCCCAGTCGAAGACTCCGAATATGCAGACGACACTGCAGTACTTTTCGAATCTCGCGAGATTTTGGCTGAGTACTCACCGCTACTTATTGAACATTTCGATCTTTTCGGTATGGAAATCCATAAAGGTGACCTAGAACATCCAGACAAACCTGCGAAAACGGAAGTTCTATTCGTATCCGCTCCTGAGAAATCTTACCGAAACGCTGCCACTTTTGATGATACTGATCTTTCAAATATCAATTTTGGTGGAAGTTATTTCTTCCCTGTAGTTGAAAAGTTCTGTTACCTTGGCACCATGATTACCCGCGACTGTAAAGATAGCGAAGATGTATGTTGTCGAATCAAAAAAGCAGGTAATGCCTTTGGTGCATTACGTAGTTCTTTATTCTCAAACCCATCGATAACGTATGAAGCCAAAGGTGCTGCCTATCGTATCCTCATCCTTCCCATTCTTCTGTATGGTGCAGAATCTTGGTGTTTAACGGAAAATCTTTATAATCAATTACGAACATTTCATCATAGATGTGCTCGTTCAATGCACCGAATAAATCGTCGACACGTTTATTTACACCGGATAAGTAGTAACGAGTTGCTTGAAAATTTAAATATCCATTCGATTGATGTTTATATTACAAAAAGGCAATTGTCGTGGCTCGGCCACGTGTCTAGAATGTCTTTTGAAAGAATGCCGAGGAAATTGTTATCTTCGTGGGTCAAAAATCGTAGACCAAGGGGCGCACCTGGATTTACTTTTGGGCGTGGAATGTATAAAGCACTTCGTCGTGCTAATATCAGTAAAGATAATTGGTTTGTTTTGGCGCAAGATCGTTGTGAATGGCGTAGAATGATTAATAGTTTTAAATAATGTCTATTTTTTAGTGCTATATTGTTTTGCTTTATTACGCGTAGTAATTTCCTAGAGATATTTTATTTAATATTTAATTTTTCTAGGCCAATTCCTAATGATCTAGGATGGTTCACTCTCTCTCTCTCTCTCTCTTTAAGATATGAATACAAAACTTTGACCATAGTTTTGAAATATGATTTATTTGATAAAATTTTTACAGTATACCCCTGGTTGTCAAAATGCAGGTTTGGGGCCCCCAAGACGGAGGTGTAGTTAAAATCAAATTATTAAGCCCAGTGGTAATAGGGGGGAAAACTATGAACATATTTGTGTTTTCCCTTAAATTTAAGACCCGATGGATGAAAAATTTATGACTTTTATGAAATATTTCAAGATTTTCGATATTGCAAAGTCCAAACTGAAAATTTAGAAATTTTCAAAATGACAATTTTGATTTAACAACGTCTTAATCAAGTTTTTGAAAACAAATCTCTTTTGAAAATAGTTCCATTCATGTATGGAATAAGCTGTGAAAATTTTAGAAAAAAAGCTTAACTGAAACTGAAAATATTAAGCTTTAAAGATATTTTTCTCCTATATTTTGCAAAAAAATGACAGAATTTGCCGTTTTGCTGATTCAGCGAAAAATTTTATATATAATGTTAATTTTTTGTTATAAACTATTAACTACCGTGGCTGAAGAGGACCTTTTAGTTTGTATTTAGTTTGCGTTGTAACGCGCGGCCGCGCCCTTTAACACGCAGCCGCGTGTATTTTTCAAGAAACGCAGCCGCATGTTTAAACGTGCAGCCGCGTGTTATAATACACGGCCGCGTGTTATGAGATGCAGCCGCGTGAAAAACACGCGGCCGCGTCTTTTTTTGAAAACACGCGGCCGCATCTTTTATGAAAAACACGCGGCCGCGTCTTTTATGAAAAACACGCGGCCGCATCTTTTATGAAAAACACGTGGCTGCGTCTTTTATGAAAAACATGCAGCCGCATCTTTTATGAAAAGCACGCGGCCGCGTCTTTTTTGAAAAAAAACACACATGATGGCTGTCACAATGTAGACTAGTAACTAGTCGTTGTATTTCGCTGTCGCTCCGTTTTCAACACGCTCACTACGTTCACTGAATACAAACCTCTCATTCCCGTAGCGTTTTTTTATAAGAATAATTTCCCCGCCCGCACATCACTTTAGAAGCACAATTTCCACGTCTTGTGTCTCAGGAAAACCGGACGCTTGCTAGTCTACCCAAAATGATGCCCACCCATGGGCGCACTGTGTGGGGTGGTATCCATGTCAAAAATATCCAGTTTAGACAACAGTCGGAGGTTTGAAAATGATTGGGTCGGTTTATAAAGTGATTAGGTCGGTTTAAAAGGTGATCGGCTTGGTTTTTTCGTATTTCCCGGGAAATCGGATTACTAAGTCCTCCTAAGTATGGTCTGGAAAATGTCACATTTCACTAGATTTAATTATGATAAAGCTAAGCGCCGATTTTTTGGTACCAACTTTTCCAAAACACCAAGCCAAAAAACCAAAGGTCCAATAGATGTATTAAATTAACGATTGATTTCTACAAAACAAGTCTGTACCTTATTTTACTTTCTTCTAATTTAGAAAAATTCCTACTTAAACTTAATCTAGAAAGTACTTTAATCGGATTAACTCTTGCGAGATAAACTTTAGCGAGTTTCGCGAATTTTGCCCTTTTTCGCGAAATTTTGTCTCGCGAAAAATCTAAAATTGCTCATTCGCGAAAGTTTATCTCGCGAAATTCTGCAACTTTTCCAATTCCATTTCCAATTCCTAATTTCTCGACCTCTGAAGCTATTGAGCCACTTCCAAATGGTCAAATCCTCATAATTGCATGGCTAGGTGAGAATTAGACCCTTGGGAGTTGGCTGGGTTCTGTGGTTTGGTGGTTTGTTTTTTAATCAATTTCTTCATTCGCGAAAGTTTATCTCGCGAAATTTTGGGATAGCTCCAATTCGCGAAAGTTTATACGCAACATTTCGCGAATTTTTGACCTCGCGAAACTTTATCTCGCGAAAGTTAATCCGGTTAAAGTAGTATAAGAATTTCAACAACGCGCCATTTTTATTGCATATATCCCTAGCCTGTACCAAACCCTACTTCTTAATGTAGCTGACGGTAGTAGGGTTAGATAGATTTCGTATGCAAGCGTTTCTTCGAAAAGCCTCTACGTGAAGTGCACATGGACTTCAACATTCATCAAAGAAATATCCGGCCACATGTTTATAACGCGCGGCCACGTGTTTTTCTTAAGAGAAACACGCTGCCGCGTCTTTTTCTAGACAAAACCACGCGGCCGCAGGTTTTATTCCCCGGCCGCGTGTTTTCGAAAAAAGATGCGGCCGCATGTTTTCGAAAAAAGATGCGGCTGCATGTTTTTGTTTTCAAAAAAAGACGCGGCCGCGTATTGTAACACGCGGCCGCATACTGTAACACGCGGCCGCGTATAATTAGCGCGGCCGCGCGTTACAACGCAAACTAAATACAAACTAAAAGGTCCTCTTCAGCCACGGTAATTAACTCAAGGTGATAGGAATAAAATTACAAGATTTTTTACTTTTTCTCATATTTAGAATTTTCGGTTTTGTCAATGCTGATTCTAGGGCTCCCAAATACTGGTTGACCTTCAAGATGCTATATCTTTTACCCAGCCTCTAAAGTCACATATGTATTTGCATTTTCTGAACGGCATTAGGTGTAGAAAGTTTACTATACCCCATTTTCATAACTTATTTTCAATATCCAAGAAGCTAGAGTGAGTTATATGCAATTTTTATCTAATTTTGGTGTTAAAATATTTCCTTTAGACGCAAATAAATATGTTATTTTGAATCTGTCTCAAACCAGCAAAAACATGCTCATTTTTAAGCATAACCATCATTCTTTCAAAATAAACAAAAATCGTTTAATTCTGATAAATCTACAAGTCAGAATCTTCATTTTAATGAAAACCTCCGTTTTGGGGGCCGTCTCCGTTTTGGGGGCCACATACTGTAATAGATCTTAACGCTTTCAAACAAAGAAAAATATTACAGACCCTAGCGAGCACTTCATCAAAAACCGGAATTCTTCGTTCCGTTTCTTGATGAGTTCCACTTTGACAATTTGTGAAAGATAGAACTAGAAGCCTTTCAAATGTACTATCGACTTTTTTTTCTGCGGGAGCTTTGAAAGTTTAAAGTGACGTCAAAAAATCGAATGTTTAGAGCCCGAAAACCTGGGTGACATATATGTGAAGAAATAAGAATTGCTGTCCAACTATATTCACTCAGGAGATTTGGGTGGCAGAGCAGAATATGCAGTTCGTCCTTATTAGGACTCAGCACTGCGTGTACTGAGGGTTGTACCCGAGGATTGTCTCCCGGAGACTGATGGGTGGTATGCACTGTGAATCGAAGTTTCGAAGTCTGAAAAATGTGTAAGTAAATAAAAAAGTAGTTCCAAGCTTGTCGTCATCCGATAATTGTTCATGCCAGAAACATCAGTCTATAATAGTCACAGACAATTAATGAATTACCAATACAAGAAACCTTTTTCATGCCCTTTGCGTGATTCTTATTAGACGATGGACACGCGGAGTGATTATTCAAGTATTTTGCTGATTTGGATTTGCGTGATCGCTACCCCGGGGGGGGGGGAGGAACTCCAGGTAAGTGACCTACCGGACGTGCGGCCCTTAAGGTTAGTTTTTTTGGACTTTTGACAGTGCACTGCAAGGGTTGCTTTGTGACCAAGTGGGAAAAAGTGCACTGTAAGGGTGCAAAATTTGCGAGAAAATACCAAATTTTGAGGTACGATTTGAGAAAGTTCAAAAAAGATTTCGAAAAATTGCACTCTAAGGGTCGACTTTCAGCCAAATTTTTCCTGCACTGTAAGAGTCCGATTTTAGAGACCTGATTTTTGGCCGAACGTACGACGGTCGTTTTCAAAACCGAGTGCCCCTGGGATCGCTATCGAAGACAGCATTGGCGTGATATCGTACAGATATCGTGATCAGAGTTACCCGCTGGAGCACTCACATGCGCGGAGTTTACAGCCGTTCATACAAAAAAATATGATAGCGATAGTCGTTCTTAATTGCCGTTTTTCTATCGTTCTTTGTTTCTCAGGGGAGTATTGGGTCATTCAGGACTCAAGAGTCACAATTTAGGCCTCGAAGGCGCTATTTTAGGGGCACTCGCACCTAGTGACTAAACCAAATTCAAATTCAATTCAAATTCAAAACTTATTTATTCGCCTGCATATCATTAAAAATTTACATATTTAAGTTTGTATAAATTAGGGGAGGGGATGCAGGCCAGGAGTCCATCCAATAGACGTTTCCGTCTAATCATATGGAATGGCTACCTGGACGCAGATTTTTTTTCTGTGGGGTTGATATAACTATTAGAGTAACAATATTTCAATATTCCAAATAACAAAGTAAAAAAAAAACTCAACGTAACTATCGACAAAAAAAAATATAGTTATATAAGTAATCTTTTGTTTTAATAAATCAAATTAGAGTATTTTTATATCTATATGGACTTTCATTTTTCTGGTATGCAAGAGGTCAATTTTGAAGGAACTCGCTTATCTTTTTTTTGATCATATATCCAGATAATGGTTGTAGATCGATTTTAGTATGTAATATTAGCTGGTTCCAGTTTAAAAGAGATTGGTACTTAATCGATTTCAATCCATAGTTTAATGTTTTGGCTTTTGGGCGCTCCAAAAGTTTCAGTTCGTTATTTCTAGTAAGATAATTATGAGACAGAGTTTTGAAGTTTAAAATGTTCGTAACAGCTTCAGGAGAAAGATTAGTGAGAGTTTGATGTACGAGTCGGATATTGAACTTTGTTACAGTATGTGGCAAAGTTGGAATATCCAGGTTAATGAAAAGAGGAGCAGATTCTGCATTAAAATCTGAAAAAGTCAAGATGCGCACGCATCTTTTTTGAAGTTTGCCTATTCTAGAGTTTTGAGTGAGACTTTGCCCCCATACGATTATTGCGTATGACAAATGAGAGTGAAAAATAGCATAGTATAAAGTTTTAAGAATGGTCTGTGGAACAAAGTGACGCAGTTTGGATA
Organism: Clytia hemisphaerica; assembly: GCF_902728285.1. Lineage (NCBI taxonomy): Eukaryota > Metazoa > Cnidaria > Hydrozoa > Leptothecata > Clytiidae > Clytia > Clytia hemisphaerica. Next base: position 2,316,851 of record NW_027103621.1, read on the forward strand.
AAATGCCATTTGACCTTCTAAGTTTTGCGGATAAATGATCAAAATGGAAATTCCACGCTAGACATTCATCGAGAAAAAGACCAAGATATTTGACACATTTCGAAAATTTCAAGACATGCCCATCAAGATTGAGATTCATTGTATATGGTACAGGTTTATTTTTACTTCTAAACAGGATAACCTCAGTTTTTGTAGTATTAAGAGAGATTTTGTTGGCACGAAGCCAAGAGGAGAGTCTGATTAAGTCAGAATTCACTTTCGTCTCAAGTGAATTTAGATTCGAATCGGAAGAGAGAAGACAGGTGTCGTCAGCAAAGAGGTTTGTTTCGCTATTCCGAATGGCTTCAGGAATGTCATTTATATATATTAGAAAAAGTAGAGGCCCTAGGACAGAGCCCTGGGGGACTCCGTGTCTGATAGATCGTTTTGAGGAATCATGCCCAGAAATTGAAACATATTGTTTCCTCTCAGTCAGGTAAGATCGAAACCAGAGGTTCGCAACGCCACGTATGCCATAGTGATGAAGTTTTGATAGAAGAATTTCATGATCTACTGTATCGAAAGCTTTTTGAAGATCAATGAATACCCCGCAAGAATACAACCCTTTGTCAATATTTGACCGAATTTTTTCTGTTAGATTTATTAATGCGTGAGAAGTAGAGTGTTTATTACGGAATCCAAATTGGTTTTTGAAGATGCTGTTGTTAATGTTAAGAAAATTTACAACTCTGAATTTAATTAATTTTTCAAAAATTTTATCAATATTAGAGAGGAGCGAAATTGGTCTAAAGTTGTTAGGATCGTATGGGGAGCCTTTATTTTTATACACGGGTATTACTTTTGCTACTTTAAGAGTTGTTATGAACTTGCCTGTCTGTATTGATAAATTGAAAATTTTAGCAAGGAGTTGAGCTACCTCACCAAGAACCGATTTTAAGATTTTTGGTGGAATGCTGAATGGTCCATTTGCCTTAGGTTTAAGAGCATTGATAATTTTTACGATTTCCTCAGCTTGTATCTCCTCGAAAAACAGAGAATTTATTGGTGAATTTACAAGAGTTTGATGAAAGTTCGCTTCCTCATTATTAACATTTATAGTTTGACGTATTTTATCGGCTATTGAAGTAAAATATTTATTCAATTCCTCGCTTGTTACTTTAGGATCAGATGTTACTTGTCCGTCAATATTTAGAGATATTGTTGTGCTACTACGGCATTTTTTACTTTCGATCAATTCGTATACGCCTTTCCAGATATTTTTACTGTTCTTTATATTTGTTTGAAAGTACTTTTATAATGGTTATTCTTACTTCTTCTACAGAGCTTAACAATTTGATTTCTGTAGAATTTATATCTGATGTGGAGTTGGTGTTTAATAGTATTGTCCTTCTCTCGCGTGTAAGCCTTTAAGAGTTGATCTCGTTTAGCAATAGAGGTTTTAATGCCTTTAGTTATCCAAGATTTAGCTCCCTTTTTAATTTGCTTATTGGTGAGTTTTTGCAGAGGTGCGTGTATATCTATTAGGGTATTCATTCGATCAAAAAAGCTGTTAAAAAGAAGATCTAGATTATCCGAGTCAGAATGCAAGATGTCATTCCAATCTACTCTGTAAAAGGATTCTTTGAATTTATTGTTATCAAAATTTTTCCATCTCCTGTAATATTTTGTTTCCTTGCAGGAGTTAAAATGAAAATTCTCAAATATCAGAAATTGAGGCAAGTGGTCAGAAATACCTGAAAGAAGATTTCCTGTTAAAGGTTTGTATTTAGAAGGAGTGAAAAAAATGTTATCAATGAGTGTCCTAGACCTATCAGTGATTCTGGTAGGTAGAGAAATACTAGGTAAAAGAAAAAAGGATTCAAGAGAGTCTACGAAGTTATTTACATGTGGAGAGGTACCACATTCTAGCAAGTTGATATTAAAATCACCCATAAGCACAAGGCGCTTATTTTCCTTGTTAGCTTTTTGTAAGAAGGGAATGAAGAAGTCGTTTGTAAAAGTTTCGATTTTCATCGTTGGATGTTTATAGATACATCCAACAATTACATTTCTTGCTTCTCAAACAAGAGTTCGCAAAAAGTAGATTCAAGCTCCTTTTCTGAGTTGAGAAGATTAGAAAGGTCTTTTCTAGGTTTGGATTTTAGCTTGTCAGAAATGAAGAGGGCAGTGCCGCCGGCACTCGCCTTTGTATTAGTAAAGAATGATTTATAGCCATCTATCTCAAGCCTGTGTGGGATAGACGAATCTGTAAGCCTAGATTCCGAAATTCCTAAGACTTTGAATTCGTGATTTAATGTTTCTAAGAGGTTATTATACTCATCAAAATGTTTCGGTAAAGAGCAGATATTTAAGTGAAGAAAAGAGAGGTGTGAAGATGTATTAGAAAAAGCAAAGTTAAAGTCGTCACAATCTAGATACCTACAATCAATAGTGTTTAAATTGTACTCTGAATTAGTTTCTCGAATTTCTTCTATAGTTGTTAGATCAGAAAAAGAAGGATGAAAATAGTTGAACCTGAAACTTTCGTCATCGATATCGTGACAAATACTGAAAGGGAATATATTGCAATTGCAGTTTACGCACGCGCTAACTTGCGGTGGCTTAATCGTGAAAGGTAGATTGCACTGATGATGAAACCATTTCTGGCATAAGTCACAAAAGAAGGAAGGAACTCCTTGAGTTGAATCCTCGCATACCGTGCAAATTAGGTCCATGTCCTAGATATGAAGTTTTGCAAATGTTTTGAATTTTTCAAAAAAGACTATAGTTTAACTTTTGAGGCTCGGTTAAGAGTTTTTAGAGTTTCAGAAGTTTAGCTCAATTCAGCTTAGCAGAGTTTGTTTCTTAAATTTTGATTGATAAATTTGAAGATATCACATTATTATATATAGAAAACACTATTCGTAGCGATGCAGATTTTCGATTTCAAATACCAGTTCTGATAGTTCATTCTCAGAGTAAAAATTGTGGACAAACCTTCCATTTAGTTGTTCTTTAAAGCGTACCTTCATGTTGCCGTGAACATCAGTATAGAAAAACTCCACCAAATCACTTCTTTCGAATCTATTTCGAACATCATTTTTAAGGTATTTATCCGGTATTTTGTTAGAGATGGTTTAACACTAATCTTCTTGGTCGATTTGCGTTTATAATAGATTTTTTCCACCAGAGAATGTTTCTTGAATCTCACGATTGTTCTTTGTTTGTTGTCTCTGATAGGGCCGATCCTATGGGTCTTGTCGAAGTTAGCATCTATTTCAGATTTTTCGATCCCTAGCTCTTTCGTTAGTGCGGCAACCACTTTCCCCTCCAGAGCCGGTATGGTTTCGTTGTTCGAAAGCGTGATTCCTTCAAGAACGAGACAGTTTCTTCTGCTGTACTGCTGGTTTTCTTCCGCTCGTGTCTTCAGGTTCTCTACTACAGAGGTGAGTACCGCATTTTGGTCAGTGAGCTTGCTGATTTTTAATTTCAGTGGCTCAACAGTGTTTTCAAGAGATTCGACTTTTTGATCAAGAAGTTCTACCTTGTTCTCAAGCTCAAAAATTCTTTCCATTAGTCGTTTTTCGGCTGCAGTACGGGTTACTGCAGGTGATTGCGGTTGTTTTTTTCCTTGTTTTCCCATGATATCTTCTTTTGTTTTGATTTTTTCTGCTTTGCTGAATTGACGTTAAAAGTTTAAAAAATGCTCATAAATGTTGTTTTTCTCCACGAATAATTCTTCTTTTCGTCTCGTTTTTTCACAGCACCTTCAGTTCTGGTTACTTCTTCTTTTTATCCAGTTTTTGTTACACGGTAACAAAATTTTAAGCTCCAAATTCCACAAGAAGAACACTTTTTTCTCTGTTTTGACGTTAGAACGAAGAAGAGCGTCTGTTCGTTACAAGAAGCTATTGCAGTGTGATAAACCAGTACACTCCTACCGTGAAAAGCACAGCTCAAAATCATATATTTACGCTGTGCCGACGAATCGAGATTCTATTCATCGCGCAATCAACGAAGACAAAAGTAACCATGGCGACCATCCAAGATCTTGGATGAGCGTCATAGTCGATATTTTTATTCCCGTCGTTGAAAACACAACTTACAAAAAGTCATCAATGCTTTGTAAAAAGAGTCAGTGATAGAGAATCATAACATAAAGTCTGTCTATTATTTCGATTCAATCGAAGTGACATTTCCATAATTAAAAGTTAGCAATTAATTACTGTTATACATTTGGGGATCATATAAAAGATTTCTTTCGAATAAACTAATTTCGATTACACTTGGAGGTTTCTGGGGAATTCGTAAATAGTAAACTGCATACTGATACAGTCTGCTAGATATTAATATGGTAATATTTGCTCTTCATCTTTGATTTTTTCTACAGTGATTAGATTGACACGCACATGCGCGATAAAATTTTTATTATTTGTCTTCAGAGGTTACTATATTCTTTGAAAACTTAACCTCTGATACTCAGGGTAGTACACTCCCTCTCAGGATCATATAGATTCATCACGGACTTGGGCAAAAAGGGACCAGACGCCAAGTTTTCATCAGAGAAACTGAATTAATATGCCAAGAAAGTTTCATTTCAAGAAGTTTCATCGCCGTATTTTCGTATTACGGCTAACTCAGTTTGATATTTGTTTACAACACTTGAGACATCAAAAATTCGCGCAAATAAATTTTACTATGATTTCCAACCCGGTACAGATAGAATCAAAACAAAATGGCGAGCAAAGGTTCACCGATAACCTCCAGTAATTATCAACAAAAATTGGAATCTATCAAGGAGAATGGGATTATAAATGAAGTTGCAAATGATCCAGAAGATCGAGAAGATGTTTTTCAAACAGATGCAGAGTCGGAAACTAAAAGCACTTCCAGCTCTGAGAGCAGTGCATCAAACATTGTGGAGACTTCAACCATGAATCGTAAAAAAAGTGTTTTGAAAAGGGGAGGAGGCGAACAACGAACTAAACCTTTGCTTCAAAAGAGAGTATCATTTTCCTCTGTCCCTTCAGAAAGGAGAAGAAGAGTCTCAAGTGGTAAGGTTCTTCATTTACATAATTGTGTTATATAGAAATCTTTTTGCTTTTTTTTTGTTGTTTGTGCTTTTTTTTTACAAGTCCACTAAGTTTTAGAAGAAGTAATTAATATGTGTGTTATTGAACTGTCAGTGCTCAGGGTACCCAAGGCATTCCGCAATGGTAAATATTTAAATTCAAATTTTCACCAAAGGTATAAATTGATGAAAGGAAGCGATTCACATAGCTATAAAATATAAAAAATTTTGCTGACGTCAGTAAAAAAATCAATTTTTTTCGTTTAGTGATTTACTTCCTTTTATAGATTTACACCTTTGGTAAAAATTTGAAGTCAAAAACTTTCTCCTATATATTGAAAGTTATTCAAGTGCTTATTTCTGTGACGTCATCACAATCATAAAAAAAATTGGCAAAAAAAGGGTTTTTTTTTGCTTCCTTGAATTTGTGATGCTGGAGTTTTTAATTTTATTCAACATGACATTGCACCTAGCGTATAGACTTAAACTTGCATATCAAGATTACGGGAATTATAGTACGGCCGATTTTACATTCGTTTTGAGTGGTTTCGTTTTCGATTTCAAGCCAACATCTTAATTCTTAGCAACGAGTAGCTCGCCCATAGTTACTGGGGTTTGTGCAAAAAACTAAGCATAAAAAATTTTCCAAATCCCCCATTTCGATTAATGCAATGAAAAATGAAACTTTTCTATTCTTCAAAATTACAATATTTAAGATTTTAAGTTATTCTTTTATTCAATGATTTTTTACGGCACTTTGTTACAATCTTACTCTTGCATCAAATTCCCGCTTTCTTCAATAAATTGAAGATGAGAAAAAACCTAAGCCACGGATCACAGATTGAATCAAATATATTAAAGGTGGGATTTCACAGCTGCCCTTCGTGCAAGGCACTGAAAGCAATAAGCAAAAAGCTCGTCCCAAAAAATCTGAAAAATGGCAAAAAATGAAGTTTTCAGAATGTCAAAAATTTTTATATAGACATAAAGAATATCATTTCATGAACAATATGTGAAAAAATCAGAGCAGGAACATGCTCCATTGAAAAGTTATGACCAGATTTCCGATTTCCAGGCTAAAATCCCTGGAAAGCTCACAAAAATCAAGATTTTTACAAAATGGGCATATAAAGGCTACAAAGTAGTTTACCTTACCAAATGTTTTTAAAAATTGATAATTTTCAAGTTACTGAAGAAATTAAGTCATTTCAGATGTCCAATGGAGTTTTTAGGGGGTCTAAAATTCTGTTGCGCCGTGACGGAAAATCATAATTTCTAAATAAAATTGAACAAAGCAGAATTTTTTCAGTTTTTAAATGTTTAAAATATTAGACCTATTAGGACTGTTGAGAATCACTAAAGGAATTCACTCTAAAACACCAAGGTAATTCTTTAGTGTACTTTAAAGTTTGCGTTGCGCCGTGACGGAAAATCCAGGTTGGCGTTTTAAAATTATCTTTTCTCCAAAACTTGTTCATCAATCAACTTGATGTTTATATGACATGCTTAAACAAGTCATCTGGTAAATATTTAGCTGCTAAAATTTAATTTTAGACTTAGTCATACCTTAGAAATAGCCAATGGTAAAATACTAACAGATTTTTTTTCAAAAATGTTTCATTCTCATTTTTTTCCAAAAATGTCCATATTTTTTAAACAGTGCTAATTTTTCAGTATATGATTTTTGATCTTCGAAAATACATGCCTTGGGAAATATTTAATAATTGTTTTGATGGCAATATGTTGAAATACGATGAGAATAATATATTATTCATATTTGTGATTTTCATTGTTTCATCAAATTTTAAGCCAAAATGGGCCATTTATTGACCTTTCAAGAACCAATATCTTTCCAGCACATTCACAAAACCCCATGATGTTATATATCATTGAAAGCAAAATTTTTCATAGATTCTGAATATCTAATTCTTAAAATTCACAATTTTGTTGGGTGAGAGCTATAGTGCTTTAAGTAGTTTTTTCAACAGCTGGGACGAGCTTTTTGCTTATTGCTTGAAACGCCCCAGGTGCCAAAAAAAAGGGCCATTTGAAATGCGGCAACCTCATTGGTGGAAATTTGATAAACAGCTGCGAAGGAGCACTGGGAAGCAATCATTAGAAGAGACCACTTTCGTTTTTGTTGCAGATTTCTATAAAAACTTCTCTTAGGGATTACTTGTTAATGTACATGTACACATGTGTTGTGTCAACTTGTCAGCATTGTATTGTTGTAAAGGAAAAGACACAAGAGGTAAGACTAGCCTAGTTTCTAATCCTGATATAGGAGTTTAAGTTTAGACTGCCTAGCAAAAGGACTATACTAGCTTCCTGCCAGAATTTATGTCAAAGATTAATGCTGCAATAGCTAGCAGGCAATAGCCATGTATTGGCTAATTTACCTCTACTGTATTCTGCAATGTATGAAAAATAGGGATAAAATTTTTTAAAGGATCTTTTTCTTTCTTGTAAAGTTGTTCTTTTTATTAGTTTTTGGTTTGGGGTTGATTTTTTTTTATCTTTGGTTAAAATTCAGGAAATTTCTTTTTGTTTATTTAAATTTAATCAAAAGTGCTGATTATTTTTTGTCATGAAAATCTTTAGAAATTCCAATCGATGGCTCATTCAGCTATAGGCTGCCATTCCACAAATAGACCCATTCAGCAAAATTCAGTTAGCCCCTATCTTTAAGCAAACCTCAAACAAGCTGCCTGTTCCTAACTGACATAAATTTCACTCACAAAGAAAAAAAAAATATCATCCTGTACATAAAGTTTTTACCATTTCTTAATAAATATAAATGGCTGATCGTGGGTGAAAATGATCACGCAGAATCCATCTATGCATGTTATAATCTACTAATCAAAGAATGTGCCACAAAACTTCTAAAAGAATTTATAAATAAAAAAATTGGCACTTTTTAATACAGTTTATATACATGAAAACTTTAAGCCATAGAATATTGAACTACTGTAAGCCAATCTTGGAAACTAATGTAAGGAAAAGAAAAGATGAACATAATAACTTATTGTATCTAGTAAATGTATTTCTTTACTATGTCCAAAACCTGGGTTTCTTCTTGAGTTAGTTATCTTTAGATCCTTCAGTCTCATACTGGTAGTAGTGATTGAAAATAATTGAATTGAATTGAATATATTTTCGCTGCAACGCAAAAAAAATTAAGCTATTTCTCTTCTGTTAAAACTTCACACGTAGAAGTAGGAATGTTCTATCACTGTACAAAGAATTATGGATGATTCCTTAACATATCAACAGCTAACATACATTATTTCAGTTTAAAGAACCTCTTAAAAGCAGTCTGAAGGGTATGCGTTATTTTGAGGAGGACTTTTATGGATAAACTCTTATCTAGCATTGACAGTCTAGCTTCATCCAGGTTCCTTTACTGTACCCCATGATTTTAGTTATTTTGTGGCCTGTCTCCTGTCTAGAAGTCGTTAGTAAGCATACTTGCATTTTGGTTCAGTGCTTATTAACAAAAAAAGACTTAATTAAGCTTGATTTTGTGCGAAAACAAACTATCATGCAATACACACTGCTTTTCACATAAAGTATGACTCACAAAGATAAAGTATTTGTCAGATCACATGTCCTGAAGAAAGTATTCTCGATCCTTGCTTATGTCCCTAGTGCTTTTTGGAAATGCGAGTTTCAGATTTTAAGATAATTTCCTGCACTTATTTGTAAATTTTTTTTTAATTTACTAAAATAAATGAAAAACGAAAAAAGTCATTATATCTTGAAAGTGTGGGGATGTTGAGTATATAGTGGTTGTTATTTTTTCTATCCAATGAAATGTTATATATAATCTTTATTTTTCGAAAAAAATCAACTGAAGCAGTGCCCAGAAAATTTAAAAAACAGTTGTGTCTGATTATAGCTAGATTTCTTTAGAAGGAAAATAATTAGGATATACTAGATGATTTTGTAAAAAAATTCTCTAATTGAATCCCTGATCTGTTTATAGGTTTAATTTATAAGTCTATTTTCAAAGCAAAATGAGGTGATCTCCAGTTTTTTGGGAAAGTTGCTTAATTAATAGCATAACAACTGCTTGACTTTGAACCTTACCTAAAAAGTGGTCTCATAGTCGTCATAATGAAATATAGCTTTCAGGAAGGTCCATACTCAGTCTATATTTGCATTGCGGTTGAACAAAATTAGATAATAATTAGTTTTTGAATTGTTGACATGAGGGATTATACCAAAGTCCAATTAAAAGCTAATTTATTCCTGATTATGGAAATAGTTTAACAGAGTTGGGCCAATATGAAAAGTCTTTCTTTGAAATTGAGAAATGAGAGATGATAGGGCTGTCTCAGGTACTTAAGAAAAATGGGATGAAACTTTTTGAAAACCTAGGTTTACTCTTTTGAAATAAAAAAGATAGTAACACATTTCCTCTTATCTAAAAATATGTGAGTCCTTATATCCTTCTCAAGTTTATCCCATTCTTTTCTCTCCTATAGTTTTACTCTAAGACTTTCAAAATGTACCAATATTTCTTGGATTACTTATGAATTAAACCTCTTATCTTATCAATGAAAATATTCCGAATGTTGATTTTCAAGAGTTATTTCAAGCTATTCGTTAGTTTGTGGTCTAGATAAATTTCAAGGAATCCCTGTTTTTAATTCTTATCTAAATCAAATGTTTCTCAATTGCAACAACAGTTTAGAACACATTTTCCAAGTTTCAGGCTCATCAAAATATTGTTTTTGTAAATCTTACTTTTCTAATGAGAGTCCTTTTGCCTTTATTATTTGATGTTTTTCTGCAGCCTACATGTTTTGACTGAAGAAAGTCTACTTTAACAATTTTTTTCTGGGAAAACTATTATTTTTAGAAACATAACATTTTAAGAAGGTTACTATTTTTAGAAGCTTTAAAAAGGATTATGAAAACCTCCAATTTTTCAATGTTTATCTCCATTAATGATTTTTCTCCTCTCTAACCGTGCGATTGGAGATAGTTGGGCAAACTAGCCATTTACTTTTTTAAACTCAATCTCAATCTTTCATAAACTTTGATTGAATTTGTCTGATATTGAAGTAACAAAGTCATTTAACATGTAAACAAAGATACACAGATTGAATTGGATTGATGAAAAAATGTTTATAAACAAACTGTAAATTGGCAAAAGAAAAGTCTCATAATGAATAATTTATAAAGAATAAAGCCATTTTACTATATGGATATTGAAGAAGTTTTCTTTTGCTTTTTTTTCTATTCTTTTTATATCCGAATTAATTAGAATGTAAAAAGATGAAAATATAAAATAAAATATGAAAAAGGGGAAAGCTCTTCTAAACAACCTTGTTTTGTTTAATTCCCTTTCCCTTCTGATCAAATTCAAATACCATAATTTTCCTAGAGCTCTTTTTCCCCACATAAAATATCATCCCTCAAAGCTAAAATTCCTTACACTTAAAAATCTTAACCCATACCTGTCTCGAAAATACACATTTGATCATCAGGATAGAAAGATTACACAATTTTTCTTTTATAAGAATATTCATAATGACATTGGCCGAAGATTTAAGAATCTCACCATCATGGAGTTCAGCAACTAAACTTTAGAATGCCAATTTTATTACCTTTTTATAACTGTAAATTGTCAATTACCAGTAAGGATAGAAAATTTTATGCTTTAGGTATATATTACAGGTTAAAGTTAGGTTGAATTTGGATCTTAACCTAAGAATATTGTAAGAATATTTTAGAATAATTTTCCCAAAAATTTAAGAATATTCGTGATGAAATGGAAAAACATCATTTTTATAAAAAAAGAACCTTTACTTTTTCAGATTTTACATCAGTATTGTTATATACAGCGTACCTGCTTAACCTTTAGTGGATTAAATTTTGCTTTGATTAATTTTGGCAAAATTTAGTCCATGAAAAATATTTAAAACTATTATTTTTCCTATCCTAAAACCCTGGAAATTGGATTACCCTTCTGAATAGGAAACAATATATCCTCGTGATTTTTATGCAAATTCTTTTTCATCAAAGCGTGTTTCTACCATTTCATTTGATGCCAATGCAGGGGGACTGGGTTGACAAATATTTCTGAGAAGAAAGACCCAGGTGGTCTAGAGAAGATTTTGAGATCTTGCTTGGGAGTTCAAATTTATGGTCAATTTGATATCCCACACATTCCTTTGAATATCCACATGTCTAGTGAAATTCTTTGTTTTGAGGGAGGGAGGGGGTGCTAAAAACATTTCTAAAAAATTCTAAAATAGCTGTTTTTGCCTCCAGGTATTGGAAATATTGAATGAAACAGACAATGTGTTCTTTCTTTTTGAAAATCCCCTGTATCTTTCTGTCTCTTTTCATCTCTTTTTAAAGCAGTTTTTCTAATGTAATGATTATTATTAAGACTAAAAAGCTGTGATTGAACTATCTACCAAGGTATAAACTTCTATGACAAAATATATTGCGATAGACTCTAATATGATTTTCTCCATCCTTTCATTTGTAGCTGCAGACTGTTTCACCTACATGCAGAGTGGTACTGAATTTTTGAAGCTTCGTCCTGGTGGTCGGCAATACCAGCGTTTCTATCAACTTGATCAAGATATGCTGCTGCTACATTGGAGACCTTCATCAAAGAAACCAGAAAAAGCCATTTGTAATTTCTTTATATTATTGTATATATACTGGGTGACCCATGAAAACGTTTTTACGTGATTTTTACACTTTTGGAAAATTGAATTTTGACTATTGAAAGCTCATAAGTTTGGAACTAGTGAGTATTATTTAAAAAGTAATAGTTCAAAATTTAATTTAGGGTATCTTATTTCCAAATATCAAAACTCCAAGCACTTTGGGGCATTTGTTTGACCTAAGGCGTTAAGAAACATCCTAACTTTTTCGTTGGTCAACCTCAACCGGTGGCACATTTACCCAAGCTTTACAAAATTCTAATTTTTTTTCACCAGCATCTAACAGCAACATATTAATCTGCAGATTATAAGGGTTGACTTTGGATTTTTCAGTGTAAATGTCTCTATCCATCAGATATTTCAATTTAACAACATTTTTTTATCTTTTGACCCTGCCCTGGTAAGTTCAAATCCCTCTTCATAGCTGGTCTCAGTATGTCTCATAATTCATGTTTTTCCTTTCATAGTGCCGGTGGATCTACTTTATGAAATACGAACAGGGAAAAATACAACAGTCTTTAAAGAACAGGGAATGTCATATAATGAAGATTGTTGCTTTTCACTGATTGTCGGTCCAAATTACGACTCGATTGATCTGGTTGCAACAAGCTCTGATGAAGCTAATATCTGGATTACTGGTTTACGACTGCTGAATCAGAAATCAGGAATGTTGTATGTTAGATCAGGTTTGAATGTCAACTTTTTTCTTTTAAAGCTCTCTAAATTTGATTCACTTTCGAAATAGTTATCTGGATCACCTTTGTCTTATTCTTCAAAACTACATCTGATCGTTTTAATCACTAAATTTAATAGCAAAAACACTTTTGAGAATGGTGACAAGTTTACACTGGGCTTTTTACCTAACAAAGAAGATAGAGTATACAGGAATATAATCTTTAGAATTTTACCATTATGAAAGAACTACTTAATATTTTTGAAATGGTACCTTATCTTACAGGATCCTTATAAGAGTGTTCTATTTTTGAATTTAGAAGTGTCAAAAACTGTAATTTTTACATGCTGATTAATTTTATTATGTGATGATTCTGTTTGGTAGGAAGTGTTGGGAGTCAAGACAGTGTTGATGGAAATACTCCAGAAGAAGATGACCAGCAAAAAGATGTTGACATGAGAGAGCGGTAATGTTATTCATTTAATCTATACAGTTATCTACCCTTAGCGCTTTTGACAAGACTGGTAACAAAAATGCAAGGAAAATACTAATACGACGATTTTGAAAACAAAAGTGTAGGAATATGCTCTTGTGAAAAAATATACGGTACCCTTGTATTGAATTGAGAAAGTTAACGTCAGTAAAGTTAAGTTATTCGAATGCTAAATAAAAATAGTTTGCACTCTACCACAGAGACTCAAGAAAATGCGTCTTGAATTTTGGCGGAAATCTGCTTAATATGATCTATTTTTAGCCTAAAAATGCTGCGCGCGGAGAACAAATGTTGCTTGTAAACTCATTAAAACAGTCCCCTAAAAAGCAAACCGCGAAGATAAGGGTTGATAGAGGCATATTGACTGAACACATCCTGAATAACATTTCCAATCGATACTGATTCATCTAATCCGTTTTGGCACATCTTTTATTTTTACTGTATAAGAATTTGTTTTACTGCATATAAGGGCCCTAGCGCTACCCAGTGCTACTCAAAAATTAAAAGGTCCTTGGAATTACAAGTATTCTAGATTGGTAAAAATGCAATTCGAGTGCTGTCTTTGATAAAATGACTTTTATAGTTAGATATGATTGGAATATAAATTATGGCTAAAATGCTCTCTTTACCTGATTTCTCATTTTGCTCATATTTTATTTTATTTTAATGTTACAGTTGGTTGAGGCAGCAATTCCGATTGGCAGATAAAGAACACATAGGATATATAAACGACAAAGCACTTTTCACATTACTCAAAAAATTACGCACAAACGCACCACAACAAATGGTCAAACAGAAATTTAAAGTAAGCTCAATTCACTCATGGTGGTTGTAAAAATTTGATATTTTCTAGAACTTAAATCGTTTAAAATCATTGCAGGCCTCGTCTTCAAAGTCATTAGATGAGAAAAAGTGTGCGAGCATTTGCTATCGGTCTTTTGGGAAGACATATTGAATGTCACCAGAGTGATTATTTTTGAAAATGAGCGTCGCATTGATTCTGATGCATCTGGAAAGAGTGTTTGTTTAAAGGTTTTATTTTTACATAAGTGATATTGTTTGCTTACTCATCAATTTTAATTTACAACCTTTTTCACATTGGATTGCCTATCATTATGATGTAAGCAAAAAAATGTTCTTCTTTTCTCTTTCTGACCAATCTTGCTCCACATCCGCGTCAATCCAATGTTAAAAAGCTTGAATTAAAATTGATAAATAAGCAAACATTATCACTCTTATTTAAAAACGAAACCTTTGAAAGAATCCATTTTATAATGAATATTCTACACATCAAAAATGACCACTTAACCCATTACTTTTAGGAATATGCAACTCATTCCAGTTTGGAGGGTGGCACGTATATTAGCGAAGATGATTTTTATCAATTGTTTATAGACTTGACTACACGCCAAGAAATTTATTTTTTATTAGTAAAGTGAGTATCATCATTTTATTTTTAAAGACAATTTTATGATGGGTTATTTTTAAAAAGGAGTATGATATGAATTCAAAAAGGGTTGGGGTAGACATTTATGAAGATAAACTACATTGTTTTTTCCCGTTTTCAGTGAATTCTAAGTATTTGTAAACAACTTTCTTATCTTCCTGTCTTGTTTTTTCAGATATTCAAGTAACGGTTTATTTATGACAACAGATGATCTTCTATTGTTCTTGGAAACAGAACAAGGCGTAAGGATTTTGTTTTCTACTGTCATGCTGTTGTTTTGTCTATCGACAAATATATACCGACGACATAATTTTTTTAAGCAATAATCTCCAAAGTTGTACCACTGTGGTGTGACCAATTTGAATCAGTGAAAACGATGTTAAGCACTTGTCATATTGACAAAACCCTTCCAAAGAGCAGCATCCAATGTATTGTATCTAATGATCTTTCTTTTGGCATTGACAGGATTGCGATTTTGCAAAGTAAACCGATTTGAAATTATTTTAATCGAAAATTATCGAAACCAAAATCAGGCACACGTTTCCGACAGAGTAGTTTGTATATTCAGCTCATCCAATATGTTTTGTTTATAATTATACCTTTGTCTCTTCATTTTCAGATTACTTGGGCTGGTAAAGAATATTCATTAGAAATCATCAACCGATGTGAGCCCTCTGAAGAATGTCGGAAAAAACAAGTACTTGGTTTAGATGGTAACACCAACATTGATCATTTTCAGCATTTTCAAATATATTTTCATTTCTCTACTCTGTTGCTTTAAAGCTGGCTTCTTCTCTTCAGAGGATTATAATTATGATATTTTTCTATGAATTTGACCGAAATATTGATTACTTTACTAGCTCTATACTTCCAATACTTTTACTCTAGTGCAACTTTAGGTAAGTAATGTCAATCAAGAATTGATCATAAATTATTTTTCTTGCAGGACTGACGAAATACTTTTCTGAAAAAGACTGTCATATCTTTGAACCGAACCATTTCAATGTTTGCGAAGATATGAAAAAACCCCTTTCACACTACTTCATTGCTAGTTCACATAATACGTAAGTGACTTGTTTTTATCAGCTGTTAGACACAATCAAAAATTGCGTAACATTTTTAAGGAGCTTTAGGCTTTAAAATTTGGAACACAAGTCGGGTATCTTAGCACGGTACTACCATAAACTTTTTGGACCATTTTTGAGGTTACCGTCATTTTTATAGGATAACCTTGCAATCACCGCAGAACTAAAAATAACCAGTTTTAACCAACATTGTCCAATGTTTTGATAATATTTTTGTGGCACTTTTACAACTCAACTTACGACATATACAATCTTTCTAATTTATTTATTTCATTGTAAATTCATTTTCAAAATCAATTCAATTCAAATTCTAGTTTTCGCGATTTTAAGGGCCAATCTCATATAAATAGGTCAGCCTACCTTCCAACCAGTGGAGCCAACGACCTTTGACACACTCACGTCAATCTGACATAAATGGTGGGATTGATATGTGCTTGAGCCCATTGTGGACAAAATTATGCTATGGATTAAATGAATCTGAATTTCTTGTAAATAACCCTTTTCTAATTCTTTATTTTATCTTTTAGGTATTTATTAGATGATCAATTGCGAGGACGTTCAAGCATCCAAGGATATATCAATTGTCTTCAACAGGGCTGTCGATGTGTCGAATGTAAGTGTGTTCTTTCTCTGTGGAAAACTCTAAATATAATTGTAAATAATGATGAAATGCATGATTTATTCCTAGCTTATTTTATAATTCGATTTTTAATCCTCTTTAAGAAATGAATACGTGTTGTGTCTAGATGGTTGATGTCCGTAAAGATTCAGAATTTCAGAAAGATTAAGAATTTTAGAGAGATTCTACTCTCAAGTTGATTGTTGTAGTCATCCAGGAGTTTACAGCATTTTCTAACGAGGTTGGGTTTAAAAATATGACCTTCACTACAAAATGATTTACAGTTTCCTAGCCCATTTAAAACATTCTTACACAAAGACCTTGCTTTTGCTGCAAAGTGGATTAATTCGGGGCTGTTTCCGTACAACTATTACATTACGATATAACGTTTTCTTTTTCTTTGTACAGTGGACTGTTGGGACGGTCCGAACAATGAACCAATCATATACCATGGACACACACTCACCACTAAAATTCTTTTTCTTGACGTCATACTCACCATAAGAGAATATGCATTCCTCACATCAGAGTAAGCATGTTTTTTTTCTTTTCAAGATTACCGTATAAAGCGTGGTCTAACATCCCTTTAACCACTCTCTTCTTATTTCGTCATCGAGTGAAGAAACAGCAGAAAGGGCGGAATCACTGATGATTAAGAGTGACTGAATAAGAGGTAGATAAGGTCGCCATTAGATCAACTTAGAGTACGCCTTATAACTGGAATCCTCTAAAATAAAGACAGGGCTGGAAATCTCCATATTTTGGTGAGGTAAAATATTAAAAGATATCTTTCATCGCAAAAATAAAAAGTAATCTACTCCGAGTTTCGTACTACTGCTTAGGTATTTTGGTGAGGTAATAATTTAAGCAGATACTGCTTTCAGACACAAAGCACCGAGTTTAAAGCTTAAAATGTTTGTTATTTTGAGACACATGCAGACCCAGTTTTGCCTCGACTTAACAGTGTGGGCCTAACTAATGAACCTAATCGATCAAGAAGCTAATATCTTAACAATCCAGCCCTCCAACGATGGACTAAGCTATTGGCACGTTTCCTACATTGACTTTCGTGCAAATCGATTTTCAGAACTTTGCGTGTAAAACACTTAAGTTAAGGATTACTTAAAGTTGTTTCACCTTTTCACCTTTCACTTTTCACCTTAAGCGAAAACAAGGCTTTTGGCTGATAAATAATGCCCCCTCAATTCAACTACGCTTTTTTAATAACTTTTCTTTTTTTTCAGTTACCCTCTCATATTATCAATAGAAAATCATTGTTCGGTAAAACAACAAGAAGTAATGGCCCAACACCTCAAAAAAGTATTTGCAGGTTCGTAGTTCACACA
The DNA here is from genome assembly GCF_902728285.1 of Clytia hemisphaerica. Classification (NCBI taxonomy): domain Eukaryota; kingdom Metazoa; phylum Cnidaria; class Hydrozoa; order Leptothecata; family Clytiidae; genus Clytia; species Clytia hemisphaerica. The sequence goes on from NW_027103621.1 coordinate 2,334,253, forward strand.
TCCAGGTTCTGTTTCAAAACTAAATAAACCTATATTTAAAAAAAAGATTACTTTAAAGGATTATATTAGGTGTTATCTATAAAAGAATAAATTACATCGCTATCGTATCTATAACTCGAACGTTTCTTTGTCTGTCGATCGAGATTACTCATATAAACAACTGCAAAATATACTATGAAAGTTTTGTCCCCTGCGTGCCGGAAGAATGGAAGGACTACATTAACCATCTTTGTCAGCCGTGTCAGGATAGCTACACATTTTTATCAACTGTCCTAAAACACTATCACCACCTCCACAGCTTGCTATCAGCTATTGCATTACCCAGTTCCTCAATCTCTAAAACAAGATAAGCTTTTTTTTTTAAATTAACAGAAGCAGAAGGTGTCAGCTAGACTGGAGCCGTTTATAATGCATGTAATACCATAGGCGTTATATGGTATTACGATTATTGTTACGGGATTTAGTTTGTATAAAACTAAAATTGTTCCCTCCATTACTTTTTGCTTTATTTCTACTATGTCTGAATTAGTCGTCTAGCTTGCAAGACTAGGTTTGAGCTGCAATCATCCACTAAATATTTGAGACAAAGGGGAGTTCCCGGTGTAATTTTGAACACCACGATTGGTTTTTAAGCGTCTTAAACTACAGTTGGAAAGTAGAGTTTTAACTCTGAGTTTTAACATGAGACTTAACACTAACCCTTAGGATCTCAGGATTTAAAAGCTCAAATTTGCTCCAATGAGGCTTGGAATATAGCCTAAAAGCCACCAAACCCCTCTAAAATCGAAATATTCAATGGAAGAAAGTGGAAGTGCTAAAATAGCAATTTTCGCCCGAACTTTAAATTCTGAAAAACGTTAAAATACACTTAAATCTCAATATATTTCGAGGGTGATTGTGGCTTCAATCTCCAATGAAGATTCGAGCTATTTTAGAGATCAGTCGTCTGAGTAATACTCTTGTATTCTTTATTTTCTTTTTTCAGAAACACTATACAAAACACCAGCTAACGAAAGTCTCTCCTATCTTCCCTCACCCGAATCGCTTAAAGGAAAAGTTATAGTCAAAGTAAGTTTTTCTCTTGCACATCAAAATGGTGTAAGCCCAACGCTTGTTTTCTAAGATAACTTCGTAACCGTAACGAGGCTCAATTTTGTGGAAAACAATTAAAGAAACAATTTAAGGTTGAGGCTCAACTTGAAATGGTAAATGATGAAGAAAATATGAGAAAATCAACGAGGATCAACTAAACATCCTTGGTTCTCGAACTTGCAATATTTCTACCGAAAAATCAGCTACTGTTAGGCCTAGAGCCAAGTAACAGTATTTTATTCTCAACTTCAGTTGAGCTAGAATCTGAGAATGTCTGTGTGTGTGTCTGTGTGTCACAAAAACTTTGGGGCAGGCTGGAGACTTCAAAAAATGGTCCGATTTGGCTGAAATTTTGCACACTTGATCCTTGGGCAAATCCCTGGGGGTGTTTTTTTTCATTTTTTCAAAATTTTAATATTTGGGGCCTGGGGACGAGTTTTTCGCCAAAACGAGGCTAAAACTTTGGGGCAGGCTGGAGACTTCAAAAAGGGTCCGATTTGGCTGAAATTTTGCACACTTGATCCTTGGGCAAATCCCTGGGGGTGTTTTTTTAATTTTTTCAAAATTTTAATTTTTGGGGCCTGAAGACGAGTTTTTCGCCAAAACGAGGCTAAAACTTTGGGGCAGGCTGGAGACTTCAAAAATGGTCTGATTTGGCTGAAATTTTGCACACTTGATCCTTAGGCAAATCCTTGGGGGCATTTTTTTCATTTTTTCAAAATTTTGATTTTTGGGGCCTGGGGACGAGTTTTTCGCCAAAACGAGGCTAAAACCCAAAATGCTATAATTTTTCTTAAGCCATTAAGTTTACAATTGGGCCTACGAATGATTTCAAAGATACTGAAGTTGAGCCAGTGCGGTTATCACGTTTGACAGTGTTTAAATCAAGTTTTTTTCTTCCCTATAGGAAACACCCAAAAAATTTGGAGTTTCACCCTTGTTTAGCTTAATTTAGAAAACGACAGTGATCTAATTCCGACTCTTTCAAAGTGTTTCCGATAGAAAAATGACTTAAATTTTATGGGTTACACTTATCAATCGTTTGATGTCTCCATGATTGTATTCAAAAATTAATCTTTTCACTCAAAGAACAAGAAACTTCCACGTAGCTCTAGTGGCTCCACGTCAGAGCTTGGTGACGTCAGCGAAGAGGAAGAAGAGGGCCGTCGTACGGTGACGTCACATTTCGCCGACATGACGTCATCGCAGCAAAATGGTAGCCCTTCGACCAATAAAAGCGAAGGAAATGTGAACGATACGGGAGCTTTTGAAAATGTGGATAATTGTTGTGCTGAAGAGGACGATGAAGTTTATATCAAAACAAAATCGCCCCAAAAATTCGGACGCAGTATGTCGACTGATGTAAGTGTTTTCAAGCCATGGAATAAGTTCTAAAGCAATGTTTCTATTGTTTTATAGAACAAAAAAATACATTGTAGTGGAGCAACATTCGTAGGGGGAGCTGGGGGGGAGGGGTGTCTTGGGGTATTTTAGTATATTATTGTTGGCATTAAAGGTTATATCTTCAAAGCTAGACAATGACTTTGGTATCATTGGAAAGGCGTTTCTTGGCGACCTGTAGTTCAAAAGTAGAGCATTCGGCTACAATGGGAAGGGTCGTGTGTCATGGCAGGGTCATACCAAAAAATACTTTTATTATAATATTGTGACTTGAGGCCTCTTTGCTTAATGCTCAGCAATTAAGAGTAGGATCAAGGATAAATCAAACGATTCAGGTAGAAATAGTAGAGGCGCTCTCCCCTACCTTTGGGTACACAACTATCGAAAGAGGAGCCTACGGGTCGACTTCGACTGCCTACTTGACCCTACTTTCTTATAAATTCGTTCTGAAAAGCATTCTCATCTTAACCTTTGTATTTCAGGCAAATTTATCACAGAGTGGGAAATTGATGAAGTTGGCACCCGATCTGTCCGATCTCGTCAACCTCTGTAAATCTGTCCGATTCCAAAGCTTCCAACATTCCTTCGAAAGACGTAAGACAAATACGTCATACCGTATCATATCGTTTTTTTCATTAGACAGTCCATTGATAGTCTTAGAAAACACCCTCATCTCAGTGCCATTGTAGACCTCCGTTTCAAAAATACGCTCATCGGCGTATAAAATGTTAAGGATTTTTACTTTTTACCAACAAAAAGTTTGACCTGATATCTATGGAAATTTTGAAATCCGTTGTCGTAGGGGCACTACGTTACGTGATGCGTTAGGCACTCTGGTACAGAGTAACAAAAAGTCGAACAAGAACACCTTGTCTGTACACAGACCCAGTATCTACAGCTAATTTCAAAATTCATTGCAGTAGAGGGTCTGTTGTCATTGTCTCTTCTCATTTGAGATTTATCAAACCGCTTCGATGAAGTGTTGGTGACAGAGGGGAAATGACAAGAGAAGTTTTGCTTTTTATAAATCATACTTCTTCACAGAGGTCTTCGTACGGGAATTATTTTATCAAACAGAGAATACGCACAGAGTGTACTACGCAGCGATGAACGTGAGATACACTTTCGTTTGGTACAGAGAAGTGATTACCTTGTGATAGTGAAATAACACTATTAATTTGTCTTTTAGAGAAATATTGGGAGATTTGCTCAATCGGAGAGACGACGGGGAGAAAGTTATGTCAGACGTGTCCAGAAGAATTTGTTTCGTACACAAAGAAGTTTCTAAGTCGCATATATCCGGCTGCGAAACGCGTCGATTCAAGCAACTACAACCCGGTTGAATTTTGGAATTGCGGCTGTCAGCTAGGTATTTAATTAGTTGGGTTTGCGGCTAGAGAAATGTCGCTCCTCGGGGTATGTTAATTAACCATACCACAAAATCAACTTTTCTGCAAAAAAGCCCCCTTTTTATGAAAACATAGAATGAAGATATATCTTAAATCCCTGATTTCAATTCTCAAATATTTATTTTTCTTTCGTCTTATCAGTTTCTTTGAATTATCAATATTCCGGTCTGGCGATGGATCTCAATCGCGGTCGATTCCTAAAGAATGGTCAATGTGGGTACGCACTGAAACCCGGAGTTATGAGAGATGGTTAGTGCTTGTTTAATTTTATTTTTCAATACTATTTTGAAATAAACTTTTTAGGAAGTGACCGCTGACCTTTATATACCCTAGACTAAGCTTCACCCGCCACCCTCCATCGGAGTTTTTCTGGGAAGTGAAACCCTAATGGTAGCACTACACAATGTGTGTTATTCTGTAATTCGATGCAATTTTTTGTTTGAAATATTTTTCACCAATATTGAGTAGTACTACCCAATAGGGGACCACTTTCAAAAATCCCCAATCAAAGATTTTGCCTTAGATCGAAAAACTAGGGTCTGGGGTATATAAAGGTCATCGGAAGTGACGCGTTACTGTTTTGCCGTGAAGAATGAGTCTAACTTGTGATAAAGTAGTGATGTCTTATGTGTTTCAATATCACGGAGAAAAGGAGGAAACACTGATGTTCAGTGTTACCATTCCGTGTGTAGGCGCAAATCCGTTCATCCCAATAACAATCATTGAAATAAGAAATTTTGTAAAATTCAAGCCTATTATAAGAGAGTTGCAAAACTGGATATTACATATTTTCTTCAATAAAGAAACAAACCTTGCATGGTGTTTTACGCAAGCCGACCTTCAAATGTGATCTGAATAAAAAATAAATTTTCTTTTGTTTTTCTCATCTTTCAGAAGTGGCATATTTCAGTCCGACGATGAAGCACGAAATACCGGGTGTATCTCCTCTTACGTTGCAAATTAAGGTAACTGCCCTTCTCATGCCGTTAGAAAAAGAATAAATTCATTACGAGATAACCCACTGGCAAAGATGTGTCACAACCAATGCTACCACGTTTTTATTTCTTCCCTAAATAAAGTCGAAACTGGTCGAAAGTGGCAAATGTTTCTCAATTTGTGCCTGTACGCGAAGTTGAAATCATAAATTATTTTAGAATTATTACGGATTAATGAAACTAATCAACTCAGAGTCGTTTACAAAGAATGGTCGTCCCGTAAAGACTTTTGTGGATCAATTGAAAACAAACAATATGAATATGAATAGTTTTTGTACCCTTGCCATGAGCAAGAAATTAGGGAGGTCTGGTATGGAATAATTTCTCACGAACACATAAGTAGGCTTTGTGGGGTAGAGAGATTGTTCTATCCCGGCCAAGCCTACGACGTGGCCGTTGTAAAATTTTATTACTATATCATTATATATTTCATACTATCATAATTCTCTTTATATTCCACTTAAAAAGTTAAAAGGTCTCTTTGTAATTTAAACTCTTCTCTTTCTAATCGCTCTTCAGATCATAAGCGGTACACAACTTCCCAAACCACGCGGCTCAACGTCCAAAGGTGACGCACTAGACCCTTACGTCATGGTCGAGTTGTACGGGCTAGCTGCGGATTGTCACTACGAAAGAAGTCGTACTATACCTCATAATGGATACAATCCGGTAAATAAATTTCAATTTGTTTTTCATGACGTATCTTTAATTGAGCTGCATTGAATTGTGTGATTGCAACTCGTAAAAATGTCAAAAAAAGTGAAAAGTAATAACTATGACGTATGCGTTGCGGAGCGGAGCACCGTTACTTTGGTAACACGAGGTATTTTTCATCCAACTTTTATGACAAAGTTTGAATGAAAAGATCAATCCATAAAAGTCTTTAATTTAAACGTTTTTAGGGTCTGATTCACACACCTTATAACAAAAACTACTCAAGGGATGTGTGCAGCATATGCCAGGTCCTTGACTTTGCAAAATAACACCGCTATAAATCATCCACAATCCAAAAGTTCATTAAGCTTAACCTGAAAACTTTACAGCTATTATCTCTTTAATTTAATCACAGGTGTTCGACGAAACGTTTGAATTTCGCGTCATCTTACCTGAACTAGCGCTCCTCCGATTCGTCGTGCTGGACGATGATCACATAGGCGATTGCTTCATCGGACAATGTACCATACCACTCGAATGTATACGCCAAGGTAATTTACTTAGACAGAATTTTAAAACAAAAGAAAGGATTTTCTCCGCCTCCCGCACGGGTTTGCCCAAATTTGAAAATCCTTTTTACCAATTCTGTTTTGTCAGCATAAAAGTGTGCGAGGCAAAATAATGTCTTTTGAACAAGATGTTGTTTTACTACGTAAACATGTGTATGTGGACATGTACATAATTTTAACTAACACTCCTTACCGAGTTGAATATACAGAGCATAGATATCCTCCTCGTTAACCAGGGTCTCCATACCTCGAACACGCACGAGGAATTAATATAAATAATGTCGAGTTATGGAAATTTCGAGTTTTATAGTAAGATTTATGAGACATTGTTATCTGAAAGGACTAGAAGACTTGTTCGAATTATGAGGACTCGAGTTAAAGAGACTCCACGGTAATATATGTCACTACATCAAATAAAATTTTAAGGCCATTGATTGGCTATCTGGCAAGTACACCAACATAGAGGGGGTATTCAATTATGATTTTAAAGCCTTTCTTTCAGCGATTTGAGGTAATTTATTCCAACCTTGCAATTTGAACGATCAAAACCGTCAAAACCACTTTGACAAGATTAGTTTGAACCATTTTATTTTCTCTGCTTTCAGGATATCGCACGGTGTATTTACTATCAGCAACTGGTGAAGACTTGGCCCCAGCCTCTTTATTCGTACACGTTTCTTTTCTAAGGGAAGATGAAATCGTAAGTATATTAATTAAATCATGTGGAGGAGAATTTCACTTTCTTTATCTGTTCTTTTTCTGGGTCTTTTTCTTGGCCCTGACCACAAATGTAAATTCAGTCAGAATGATCTAATCCCTCTAGCGCCAAAATTAAAACCAGAGGAAATGAAAAATCCTTCTTTTTGACGCATTTTCGTTTTCGCTAATGCATTGTCTTATGTCATCGACCAATGAAAATACGATCTGCTAAATTATTTTGTGTTGATTGAAAGAGTGGAGACTAATCCTAATAGACGAATGTTTTGTGTTGATTTAGGTATCTCTTTCAAATCACTAATATAGCCACAACACGCATGTGTTTGGTCTCGGGATCGGGCCGCCCTTGCTTATTCCTCAGCCTTATTTATTTGACCTTCTATTTTCATTCCTCATATATATTGATAAATATTCTTTTGCGACCCTTCTAGACGGTGAAAAACAAAGGATTTTCAATCGCAAAGTCACTACGGAAAAAAGAGGTAAGACTGCTTTTAGAACTTTATTTAGTATTTTCGCAAATAGTCGATTCGGATTCGAACGGAAAATATTATTTTCTTGAATTATGGAAAGTTTCACGAAGACTAAGGAATGGATTGCTCACTGAAATGATTTTACATTTTTGTGCCTTTTTTATTTTATCAGTTTACAAGCTTGAGAAGTCTGGGGATGAAAGTGATCGATGACACGTTTAAGGTATGATTTCTTGTTTGATTTCCATTACTTCTAGTTTGAATTTGAATAGCTATATGAACCAATCTTAGTATCTAGATAATAACATCTCTTAGATGCTCGTAGTTATTTCTTAGTTCTCATCAAATTTGCGCTTTTTCGTGCATACCTTTTTCTTAAAAAGATTCAGGTTCTTTCTCCATTATTCTTGAACTACTCCCATGTTATTCTTACTTTTTTGAGCATTGTCATAAAACCTGTCCATCTTATCTTTCAGCTTTCTATCAATCCGCTAAGAGAAGCAACAACGTTAAGAGAGAACTATCAAAACAGTTTGAACAATTTCAAGGTAAAGACCCTACTTGTCTTTTCTACTTTACCCAACCAGTTAGGACTGGTTGGGTAAAGATCTGATCTTCGTGAAACTTTGTAAAAATAAATGAATCTTCCTAATTATGGAGTGAGTTGTCCTGATGGCAATTGAGATAAGAATATTGTCCCTTGAATTTTAATTTAGAAGTTTTTCAACCACCAAGTCCTAAACTGTCCTAAATTATAGTGTCCTTTTTATCTAACTAATTTGCAAAAAATTGCTTGGAAACTGTAAATCGTTTTATTCCGCCAATATTTTCACCTCCTCTCTAAACAAACAGGACTGTTGCGGATTAACTCCAAGAAATAACATCAAGCAATGTATGAGGATTTTACTGAACCGAATACAAACCGCCATTGAAGCGACACCCACATTGAAATGTTCGATAGATATATCGAAGGAGGTAAAATTAGTCTATCGTCATTAATACTAAAATTAGAATGCTTTCAAAGTGGGGGAGATGTCAGAGGAAAAATTGTTTTACTAATTATTGAAAGAAGTATTACTGTCACATTACGCCTAAACTTGTCTAAAATGCTTATCAGACTGCTTTACTTACGACTTATATTGTTCTCCTCTATATTTCAGTTTCCTTCGGTGTACAGTGAAGGCGAAATACCACCCATTGTAAACAAAGCATTGAACGCTTTTGAACAGGTAAAGAAATAGAATACAAAGACATTATCAATTCAACAGTCTTTTGTGTTTTATGCCTTAGTTAGGGGTTTTGCTTTACTACAACTGGAACGGCTAGACGTTCTTCTATAAGAACATAAGGCTTCGATGGGCAAGATAATAATAACAAGGGCTTTGCGAACTTTCGAAAACCTTAGTTTAAAGAAGTTCAGGGTAGTTTTTTTTCAATATATTTGTCCTTTGTGTTCTAAGCCATTTTCCAAACATTCCAAATTTATTCATTACCGCGAGATTTCATAGATCATAGTTCATTTCTAGATCACAACATGTTTCTTCACTTCCCGGATCTTAGACTTTTAGATTACTATTTGGAATCTATTAGAATCTTTTTTCCCAATAAAGTAGACAAATTACATGACTGTTATTTCGTAATCTGACGACTTTCATTTATCTTTTACAGTTGGTGAGTGAAAGTCAAACGATATCAAATCTAACGGGAGATGTTTATGAACGTTTGACGCATGCGCGAAGATCAGCTTTCGAATGGCATGTAAGTAACCTGAATTCGAACTTGGGAAATGTGTAAATTTGAGAACCATCAGTAGAAGCCTTCTTCTTCAAAGACAAAAGGAATAAATTTCCAGTTTATTGTTGCTACTGCTTTTTTGGTATTACTTTTTTTATTTTACAAGTTTATCTTAAGTACTTGCTACCGTTGCATTAAATATGTTTTTGATTCCCTTGAAATGCTACCTTAGGATAGCTAAACTTTCTCATTCACGGGAAAACTTTCCCATTTGCCACTTTTAAACGGAAAAGGCCAACGCTATTTTTATCGGTACGCCTGGAAAAAAACAGAGGAAAGATCCCGGAAATGAGTCAAGAATGTTTCCCAGGGAATAAGAAAATTTAGCCATCCTGCGGTAATTTTTCCTCTCCCCTTGTAAGAACACCGTCTATTCGTAGTCCAATAAACGTTGTTTTAGTTCAATTCTCGCGTTTCTTTACCAGGGAGACTTACGGAAGAAGTGTCAACAAGAAAATTTCAAGGATAGGCGGACTAACAAAGTAAACTTTGAAATTTGTTTCATTTTTATTTATTTTTGTTTGTCCTTTTTTGTGACTTTTTTGTAATAGCGATTGAATTTAAGTAACTGCTGATAGAAATTATTCCGGCTATTGGTATTTGTTATTCTTAATGAGGCTTGGTGAGAATAACTACAATTTCAGAGCGAGCTAATATGATTTTAATGTTCTTGGTAATTTTCAAAAGAATGCATATTTTGTCTATCGATTTGACGCCCTCCAAAACAAGCGTAAACACAAAATAAGGTACCCATGGTGGTAGTTCTAGGGTTTTACTGCTGAACTGCTGAAGGTAAAAGTTCATGTTTTCTCATCATCAGGTGATTGAGAACTTCTCTTGGAACATCAAGATCTTATGTGGTCAAGCTGACTTGTTGAAAACCACTAAGCAAAGATGCGATGAAAGTCTAAAACAGGTTTGTATGCGATTTTTTTATCGATTTTTATTGCGGCTGTGGAAGCAGTGACGTTTAAACTGAAATTTCATAATGGAAATTCCCTGGCGTCCGAAAGTACAAAGGAGGGAATTTCCAACCCTCAAATGAGGTCCTGAGCTGTTTTTGGTCCAGTAATTTGGATACAGTATTATAAAAATTCATGAAATTTAGAAAGGCTTTTGTGCAGTGATCTATCTTTTGTTAGGGCCTATTCCCATGGGAAGGAGTATGTTTTATTTCGTCTCGTCTCGTCTCGTCTCGTCTACAAAGGGTTGAAATCTCAACAGAAGCTTACTAACACCTATTCTTTACTTATTGTATTTACAGATCAAAGACGTTATACGAGTCAGTCAAACAACTTCCAATGAAAATAAAGAAGCTGGCACTTGATGAACCTCCAAACGAGGCTGTAGAGAAAGGAAGGTGGTGATTGTATCCATGGTGAAATGGTAAACTGCATAAACACAAGATGGTAGATCTCCAATACGATGTCGTCTTTGCACACATTATCAATCTGTTGTTTATCAATAACTTGCTTTCTTACTTCGTTGGATTAGTACGTTTCCAAGAAGGCTGGATGATCAATTGGTAAATAAATGGTAGATCATGTAGCCTTTGGACCTTATTGCCGATGATTAGTCAACTTCAAGCAAGACATGAAGGTCCAAAGTTGACACTTTCTCTGGTCACGTTTGACTCTCTAGCACGTATACGACTCGTTGTGGTGGCTTGTTATTTATTCATGTTGTGTTCTTTGAAATAGCTGGAAAATGACATTGTTGATAAATGGATGGGTTTCATTTGCTGCATGAAATTTGGATGTGTATTCTCTGTTTGTGAACTATCAAGCCTGTAGACAATATACAAGTTGTGAAGGAGTATTTCCTTATAATAAGCAGAAGTTATATATATAGTAATTTCCTGTCTATGGGAGGTAACTGATGGGGTAACAAGCTTGCGTTTCTATTCAATCAAGGCTACCTTAAAGGAAGAGATCCTAGAGGAAGTAAATTTGTCTGCTTTGACGGTTTTTGTCAAAACTTATCGAATTAAAGACCTGACAAATTGAATTCTTTTGCTTTATTTTCTATCCTATTTTCGCCAAATAAATTCCCTCTATGCGCGCCTACAATCTTTTTCCTTCAAAATTAGTTGACCTTACGCAATCTTATGAAACTTTTAACGACTCTCTTCCATCGAAACCTCGACGCAATGCTATATGTATGTCTCGATGACAACCTAAGCATACTGCAATACCTAGGTTGATTGACAGTTCGTTATTAACCAGATTATCCCATACCACCGTATTTAAGTTTCTAGTATACGATAAGTCTTTTCTTTTCTATAATTGGCTTCGAAATAAGGCTTTGGAGGAAGTATAAACAGTAATATGAGTAATAATTTGCTGACTAGACGTAAAAGGCTTTCAAAGAGATCTTTTTACGTGATATTAATATGATTCTTGGAAGCTTTCGATAATAGCATTGCGAGAAAGTTAGACAAATGACCTTATATCTTTTTATCTCGCAATTTATTTTGGAAATTGCTCTCGCAAACCTAATAAGCGCTCTTATTAGCTAGGGTGAATTAATTTGTCTTCTTAAAACATTCTTATTTCAATACCCGCGCTTCTCAAATCTTATCAAAGTTACCCACCCTTTTGGTCATTAGCCTTTGAAACTTTGTCACCTGCCCCTCTTTTTTAAGACTCCTGCCTTTTAACTATCCGAAAGTAACCCCGGGGGGGGGGCAGCCAAGCAAAATGACTGACGGGTATGTGCGGGCACTAAGGGTGTGTTTTTCAAGGCATCCGAAATGCACTGTAAGGGTGGGTTTTTTTGCCGCCTGCACTGTAAGGGTACGAATTTCTAAATTCTAACAAAAATGAAATTGTCCAGTCAAAGTTTTTTTGAGGAATTCAATCCCCTTTACCTAATTATTTTCAAATATTGGATCAAGTACGTATTGGATCCCTTTTTAGATGCAAAATACATAAATATATACCGTATAGAAGAATCACACCTAAATTCACAAACGAAATCTTTGCTTGACCCATTTCAATCACTTCAGGGGAAAAAGCTAGACTGCACTGTAAGGGTATTCAACTTGGCGAAAAATGCACTGCAAGGGTGTATTTTTCGGGAAAAACCACTGCACTGTAAGGGTACGATTTTGAACGCCAATTTTTAGCCCGCACATACCGTCAGTCCAAAATCCGACTGCCCCCCCCCCCCCCGGGAAAGTAACCCTCTTCGTCAAAAATTATTTTGGGGAGGGATACCCATATCATCTAATGCAAGCTGACAGGTCACAATGTCATCAATGACCTGTTTAATCATTTCCTTTTCTTAGAAATGTTATTTTAAGGTATTTACAGGTAGGTTCAAACTTTCTTTGCTTTTGGATTCTCATGAAAATAAACCTGTTGATTGTATAACAGCCGGATGGGAGCTTGCAGAGGTTTTTTTCGTGGAAAATGGAATCAAACTCACTATTTCTCCTGTGTCATCTTAAATCGGTAGCATCTTGCATTTTTATAACATCTATATTATTTTTATAAGGCCTAGAATAATCAAACTATTGTTTTCACGCGATAACCATTACGTAAAGTTGTGTTGTCATGTACTGTAACGTTCTTTACGTCTATTGCTTTTGTGTTTGTTTTTACGCTGTTTTGTGTTACGAAATTAGGGCTTTAAAAAACAAAGTCGCACTTTTACGCTGATGACATGTGATATTTTCGCATGTATATGTAAGTACGATATTGTCTTGCCCAACCTACAACTGGAATTACAATTGTACATAATATGTTATATGTTTATAATTACAAATTTATCTTGTCACTCTTTTACATGCACATACAATAATTTTTAATTCCTAGGCTCAACCAAACTGTTACCCTCTTGAATAAATACCCTTAATTACGCCCATTATAATATTTTATGTAAATATATGGTAGTAAGTAGAAGAAAAAAGAATTTAATTAGTAATTAGGGCGTTATAATATGTTGTATGATGTATAATATAAACTGACATTATATGTAACATTCTAGAGATATATTTTTGTTATTATGATATTATGGTTTATATAATTTTGTTTGTTATCTGGTTATTTAATGCACTTTTAGACACCCCTGACAAAAACTCCCATTTAATGTCCATGTAACGTCGTCCATATAACGAACGTTGAAACAACTATGAAACAACTTCACCCTAACAGATCTTATCGGAGTTTTTGATTTTTTTTAAAAGCGATGCATTGTGGGATTGTTTCGGGAGTATTACAATAGAAATCTAGGAATTCCTCGAGGGAATTCTATTGTAATACCCCCGAAACAATCCCACAATGCATCGCTGTTTTAATAAAATCAAAAACTCCGATAAGGTCTATTGGCCAGATTTTGAAGTTTCAATGTCAATGACAATGTCTTCTGATATCACATCACGGACCCGAAAGCTGATTGGTTTATGATGTAATGTCAGAAGAGATTGCAATGACGCAATGCTACACGATTTTTTATAAGAATGTCGAAAAATTTTGAAGCTTTCGGTGCTCTTCGCTTTTTGGGTTTAAAGCCTATTAAGTATTCTTAAAATGTTCTTATTTTCAGCATTTTGAGGGTATTTTACTTTACACAGGTTTCTAAGAATGTTCTTAATATTTTGACATCAAAACCTTATGTTCTTAAAGAAACTGTGTATCAAGTTTGAGTTTGATGTTTGAGCTTACTGTAACCTGGCCAAGGGGCAGACAATTTTTTGTGAGACGAAAACGTTTCTTCGCCCTATCCTTCGTGAAAAAATAAGATTATATTATAGTAGCAAAAATTGTTTTTTCTTGTAATTATGGTAATTTAGTAGTAAAATAATGAAAAGAAGGCTTTATTTTTTGGTAGAAATCACATGCTTTTTTTTCCTCTTTGAAAAATTTTCCTGCTCGTAATTTTCCTTTTTCCTATTTTGCCTAAGTACCCGGGTACATAGAGCGCCAATTCCTGAATCTTACAATTATATCACAATGAAAAGGGCTGAAAATATTGACAAAGATGAAACCCAGATGAAAATGTACGGGGGGAATAAACCAAGAGACGATGATTTGAAAATGAATCTGTGATCGATTTTGACAAAACCGCACGCAGGACTACGCAGGCATATGAATTCCGTCAGATTCCGTTGGTTTTGTTCAGTCAAAGCCAGGGTTTTCTTTATTGCCCTTTTCAGCCTCATGAGTTTTCCGTAATTTCGCACCAAAAGAACTAATGTTCGGTGATATAAAGCTCCGCTGCTAGACTAGGGCGATATCAAGAAAGGAAATGGAAAAAGTTGCCGAACGCCGAAACTTATGTAATCGATAAGAAAGCTTGGGTGTCAGGTAAATTAAACTTTGCGGTCCCGTAAAATTATTCAAGATGGAGGCGAGAAAGTTTTGGATTTTTTCGAATGTTCAGCTTTCAGATCAGCGTACAGTTTGTGTCGATTTTGGTTTCCTTTTTTCTATTCTTTCCCACAACAACAACAGTTGATTGCTAAATACATTTGTTCTTTTACTTACCAACTATTTGCTAAGCTTGAAATGCCAATTGCTGCATGATGGTCTGCATGACAGACATCAGAGATGAGAAGAGATGGAGAGAAACATTTTATTTGTATAGGTCCATCCAATGGCAATGCGCAATCACAATGGGCCATTCCAGAAAATTTTTGTTACCCCTGTTGAACGACAAACAATTTTATAAATTTTTTCTAGCCTCAGAAATAATTTTTTTCCAGTGGTGGTTGTACTTTCGCCAAATGCGTCGCTCGGAAATTCCACTTTTTTCCACTCTTCTTAGTAGAAAGGTGATGGCTTCTTCATAAAAGCAAAAGACACAAATACATAAAATACACAATATAGTCTGGTCTGTACTGTGAGTGGTCCTAAATCTGACAGCCCTGCCTAAATCTCTTTCAAAGTAGATAACGACCCATGGCATGGCCCGAACATGTTCGGGCCTGTTCGGACCATGCTCGGGCCACAAAAAAGTATTATTGAATCGGCCTGAACATTTTGTTTGGACCATGTTCAGGCCATGTATTTACAATTGATACAGATTTTATTTACCTTTCCTGGTTTATCATCATCCATTGTTAAATATTTTCATTAGACAAATTCAAAGTTCTAAATACCAGTTTGATTCACAAAGTTGTATAACAGTACAAAAAACGATCCAGAAAAATTATGCTTCGAATAGGAGAAGACCACGAGAAAAGGGAACGAGATAAAGAATAAAAAGAAGACCATATTATGTAAGATTCAAATCATTCTTTTTAATAATTTTCCTAACTTACCGTAGAGCAGTTAGGGAAACCATCCAGGATCCTGCCATTCTATAAGCCAGCAAAAACTAAAAGACACTTGCAAACTTAAGTTTCTTACCATTTTCCATCGAAAACAATCGAAAACATTGCTACTTCCCAAAGCCGGAGACCAAAACAAATTATCTTCCAAGATTATGGCGCCCTTTCGGATCTATTGTTAAGGCCATCTAAAATGGTGGAAAGAGTTGCGGAAAGACAAAGGCGCTCGCTGCGTCGAGGGTGTTAACGCCAAAACGCCCAATATGATCTTCCAACAGAAGGCGAGTTAGTTGCCGCGCGAGTTACGTCATGCACTCCACCGCAACGCATAACGAAGCGTGTTTAAATGAATATCATTAATTATAAGAATATCTTATGTGCTTACTTTCAGTAAACTTCGAGTGCTTCATTAAAGATGAAGAAGGTAAGAAGATAAAAAATGCGCTGGATAATTTTCATTGTAACAGTTTGATCAATCATTGCTGAAAGTTTGAAAAAGTTTTTCCAACGCAAAAGAAATTGTCAGCCAATTAAAAGCACAGTGTGCTTATACTTACTATGTTTGCTACATCGTCTAGGCTAAAAAAATTGCGAAAAGACACGAACGCCATTTTTTATTGAGTGACGTTATGATTTTTTTGATTGCGGCCGCGTACAGGAACTCGCCAAATGTTCCTAACTGTAGAGTCGTCTAATCTCGTCATACGTCTTGCAATCTCGACATAGCTGTAGGCTGGTCTTCGAAATAAAAAATCAAACATAAACAAATACATACCAAAGTTATCAATCCATCACTAAAATGTACTCTCTCTCTATCACGTCACAGATTGTTAATATAATATGAGAAATGTGAAGTGTTGTTACTTATATTTGAAAAGAAAACTTTAACGATGTAGTAATCGCTAAAAACTAATTAGCATACTTTCAACGAAGATGTCCAAATCACAACAACACAACATTTTGCATGCGAGGAATTTTTCAGTAGACATTTTTACCGTGAACCGAAAATAATAAAAAGAACCCGGTTTCCTTTTGAATTTAATGTGATCGCCATACTGGCAATCACGGCGTGCGGCCTGTTAGCGCCTAGAGCGTGTGTTTTTATATATAAGGAAGGGGAAACCAGGCTAAGCGCGCGAATTATTTTTATCACGTGACTTGAAGCGTAATAAAATTGTTGTAAAATTTTAATGATGGACACGAGAAAGTTACGAGGAAGTTTGCATGCATTTCGTGTGTTGTGTAAAACTGCTTATAATTTGGCTGTTTTTTTAATTGAAAGGATTGCAATGTTTACTGAACTTCTAGTTTGATGGATGAACTTGTTCGATAAGAATGATACCAAGAATTTCATTCAAGGTTTGTTTTGATTATTTTACAGATCCGGTGTCGAGATTGCAAGACGTATGTCGAGATTAGACGACTCTACATTACTGTAATTGGAAAATAGATGATTAACTTTTATATTTGAACAATATATATTTGAATAAAGATGAAGATTTTTAAATTTGTTTGGTAAAATAAGGAATTTAAAATATAAATATTGGGTCCTGAAATTACACACGCGATCGTAGCAAGTTTTCAAAAATCTGGCCCGAACATGGTCCGAAACTGCGCGGGCCCACGCGGGCCACTTTTAAAAAGTATTAATCAAGAGGCCCGAACATGTTCGGGCCATGCCGTGGGTTGTAGTAGATACAAACTGAAATAAAAGCAAACCTTTCGCTGTGACTCAATGAAGATACCAAAAAGTGTCATCTAAACTGAGAGGGTGTTTTTCCACTGACAGCTTAAACTAACTGGATTAAATAACTTTTTCATAAAAATACGAATAGCCCAAACTTTTCATATAATTTTTGGATGAAAAGAGATAGTTGCACGTTAATTTTTTCTTTTCAGAAAAATATGCATTTCCCAAAGCAACACAGGAGAAAAATCGTTGAATCTTTTTCGATGGGAAATGGTAAGAAACTTAAGTTTTACAAGTGTCATTTGGTTTTTGCTGGCTTATAGAATGGCAGTATCCTGGTCCTGGATGATTTCCCTAACTGACATTATAATCATCTTGTTAGAAGTTTTGTTTCGAGAGTTCTTGCAATAGTTTATTGTTCAACTTGGAGAGGGAATGTTTGTAAACATTGGATTTTTTCCATAGCAGTTTTAATTGGGGGGTCGAATTTAGGCAGGGCTGTCGGATTTAGAACCACTCACGGTAGTTTGTACAGTATAAATCAGAAACAGTCAGAAACACTCTCTTGGCATGAATCTGTGACACAGTGGTGGTTAGGGCGTTGTGTTTCTGATCACCAGAACTTTGCATTTAGTGGTTTCGAATCCCACCAGTGGCAATCTTTCGGAAAATCATTCATAAACAGTTGAAAATATTGAAAATAACTCAAAGTCTCAAAAAGTCAGACAGTGAAAGTACCTTGATTTTAAAAGCATGTACAAAGTTCACAATAATCCAACTTTCTTCTTATTACAAAAACCAAATGAGTGAGAACAAGTCATAAAACTACAGTAAAAGCCAGCGCTCCGTGGTCGTGACGTAGTTTACGAAATTGTTGAGATAAAATGACATACTTTTTAACAACTTTTTTCTACATCATCTTTATGAAGACTCTTCATAGGAGAATGTGTCTTTCTATAAGGAATTTTATAACACTTTTTATGGCAGATTAAAAAGACGATCAGAAAACAAAAGTTTCTTTGTTTTTCATTTTCTCACTTATGAGGAAGAATGAAATTCTCAGAAGATGCTTTATTCGATATGAAGATTCCCATTTCCGTAAAATCGTGATCCCCCATGGTTGCGAAATGGTGGCAATGGGTAATTCCTTCGTTCTTAAATTGCTATCGTTAACTGCTCTAACTTGGGGCGATTGGTCAAAACATGGCACTGTTGATATCTGGCCTGTATTTTCACTTACTGTTAAATCTCTATGACAACAAAAATGTTTTGATAACCCCACCAAGTTTATCAATCATACTTTCTGTCATAACACGATAATTTTCACTGATAGCGCGCCCTTTTTAACTTTTTTGTTCTCATTCAAAATGACCAGGCGCTTATTGTAGAATTAGAGAACGCCCGTTGCCTGACTGATGGGATTAACAAATTACAAGTGTGTAACTTGCTGTGCAAGTGACGTCAAACGCTCCATGGTTTTGCCACTAATTTGGTCTTCTTCGTTCCAGACATTTCGCGTGTGTTTCACTACGGATTTTTTTCATATTTTGATTTAAAAGCCTACTCTGTGCGAAAGAGAACTTTTGTATTTTTTAATAGGCGTATTAACTCAAATCAAATGACTTTGGAGGTTCGGTGAAATGGTGGCCGAATTGCTGTCCCATGTTTTGTTAGATAGTCCCAAGTTAGGGCAGTTGACGGTATTTTCTTTTGTTCTATGTGACGTAAAGGCGCTTTACAAATCGAAGTACTCCCACTAACTGACTAGAGACGAAGAAGCCACGACAAGACCTTAGTAGAAACCTAATAGAAAGAACGAAATTGAATCTCAATCAAATATCATTTGAATCTGAAAATTAGGGTGTCGATTGTGTTTGATTTGGTTCAACTGGTTCGATCATCGATTTTGTTTGATTGAGATAGTCCAGCCAATAAAATTCTGCACCAGGATCATGTATATACCATCATTATTATTTGGCCCTGTAATCTATTTTTCTGTTTTAAATGCAAAGGTACATACATCAAATTTTTTTTATATTCAGACAGTGTAGGCAGAGCCTGCTCTCAGCTAGTGCAGCTCTAAAGCTCTAAAAGAGCATCTAGTAACATGAAAACCAGAATAATGGGAATGAGAATCAAAACTATAAAGTGCACACACAAACATCAGATATTAACTGAGAATCACCTTTGCAGCTTTTGGAAGACTGTGAAACAGTGTATGGAGCAAGCAAAACATCAACCTTAATTTTTCCTCCGCAGAAAATTGTGAGATTATTATCAACACTTGGTAACTTTGAGATGTCAATCAATAGTGTACGCTGGAAATAAGCGTCTCTAGAGAAAAACAAGGAAAACAAATAATGGCGTCAAAATGTGAGCAACGAGTGTGTGATTTAATTGTTAATTACTTCTTCAATTTATGTACTTTTAAAATGCTTTAAAAATACATTTGGTTGTGATTATGGGATGGTGAAAGTTTGATTGATAAACTTGGTTGAAGTATCAAAACAAACTTGTTGTCAAAGAGATTTAAACAGTAAGTGAAAATACAAGCCATATAATATCAGCAATCCCATGTTTTGACCAATCGTCCCAAGTTAGCGCAGTTGATCGTATATATAACTAATCATTTTAGATTATACCAATAAAGAAATTCAATAAACACAGCAAAATAATACAAAAAACAAAAATATTAATGGTTTGTGTATAGGGTTCTGTTGTCTGGATGATTGGCGTGAAACACCTTGTGAGTAAGAAGAAACGAAGATACATAGAAGATGGATTTGATCTTGATCTGGCCTGTATCCTTTTCCTCAAAATAGTATTTCATTATTTTGATTATCAATCAGATATAATTTCAAAAAATGTAGCATTTGTGTCAGATTATGTTGTGTATTATGTTTTTCTTTTCTGATAAAAAATTTGAAAAAGTTGAAATCCATCTTAAACTTCAAGGAATTTTGAAAAGTAAAAAGTTTTTCCATCTGTTTTGTAATTCTTCAAAAAGTTTATTCTTGGATTAAACAAAAAGTTTTCTTAACAGTGTTTTTGACTCAGATATCAAGCCCAACATCATTGCAATGGGATTTCCGTCAGAAAACTTGGAAGGTGTTTACAGAAATAATTTTGAAGATGTTATCAAGTAAGATTATTATTTCTTAAAATTTTTAGGACAATCTAATCTAATCTTTTTATAGGACACCATCCCTCCATCCCTTCGTATGATTGTTTTCAATTGAATGGCCCAAAAACATATAAATTAAGTTTCCACTGTGGCAAATCTTCTTTTTGGGCTCAAACGTGTTTCTGAACATTGTGATACTATAAATAGATGACAGGCATCTTTTCTTCTCTTTAGCATTGTGAATTTCCACTAAACTTCCACTTTTTCTTACTTTCTATTGTGGGGAATGAAATACTCAGGTTTGCTATTCAAACGCTGGAGACTTTTGATCAATATATATCTTTTTAGGATGTTTTGTTTTTGTAATTTTCCTTTTTCAATAGATTTTTAGAATTCAAACACAAAGACAAGTACAGAGTGTATAACTTGTAAGTTTCATTTTGTTTGTATTTCACATTTTTTCATTATTGTTTCTGTATGTTTTCTTAACCGGGAATTTAAATAAACCAGAGTTTTTCAGGTTAAAGTTTTCAAAAAAATGGTTCAAGGCTTGAACCCCATTATAAAAAAATAATAATGATTTTAATGCAATAGAAAATACAATCTTGGCTGTCAGTTTCTTAGTAGTCTAATTATCCAGTTGATACAAGTCTCATCATCATCATCCTTCCAATAACCCTCCCTCCACAGCTCGCGATCAGCCATTGCAGTACCCACTTCCTCAATCTCTAGCCCTGTTTCCTGTTTCAAAAATTGACAGCATTCAGGGAAGTTTTTAAAGGGAGAACATTTCTAGATGAGCTGATGAATTCAGTTTTTTCAGCATTGCAATAGAGACCGACTTGACTGGCGGAAGTTTCAAGTGAGTGAAGAAGGCCTTCAAGATTTTGAATAGTCTCAGAAACTAAGGCCTGCTAAGGCAAGGTCTTTTGCAAAGTCAAGATAGGTCATAAAAAGGCTGCAATTATGTCTGCGCAGGGGAGCTTTGACTTTGATTCCTTTAATAAATCAACAGAAATTCTTGAAATCTAAAACAATAATAAAAAAAAGGGATTTTGTAGAACTCCAGCATGAATATCAAAAGTATCAGTGTCTATGTCAGCTGTAATGACATTTTGCTTTGGTGGAGACGTAGAGTGCCCTAATGGCTGAAATAATTTTTTCTGGAATACCGTACAATTTAAGAATTTCAAACATTTTTACACAATATGGAATAAAAGGCTTTTTTAAAGTCAACAAAGCAAATAAAAGCATCTTTGTTTTAAGCTTTCGCATTTCTTCCAAGAAATGCATGATGGCTAGAATTTGTGTAAGAGTACTTCTTCCCTTCCGAAAACCATTTTGGGTTTTCCTTAAGAAGAGGATCAAGGACCGGAATGATACGTTGTAAAAGAAGTTTGTTGTAGATTTTGGCAGCAATAGCCATAAGAGTGATACCTCTGTAGTTGCATGCTAAGGTCAAATCACCCTTATCTGGAACATGAATGATACTGCCAGTTAACCCATCAGAAGGGGGAGTTAGAAATTCAAATGTGGGATTAAAAAAATCAAGAAGCATTTCCATAAAGACGGGATCTTTCCAAAGCAGAGTTGGAATGTTATCAAGGCCTGAAGATTTATTATTTGAAAAAAGTTTAAACATAGTTCGAAAGTTCATCAATTGTAAAAGGATAAGTTGATATGTCAAGCTCATCAAAAATTCGAGATAAAGGGAGCGCATTAGCATTTAAAATAGGTTGGTTTTCAAGTAAAGTTTTAAAGTGGTCGAGCCATCTTTTATCTGGTGAGCCACCTTTAAGCTGAATAGAGGGTTGGTCTTTTCGACCTGTCAGATCATTGATTGTTTTCCAAACGGCCGTGTGCTGATGATGGGTAAAATGAAGATTCTTACCCTAAATAAACATTAATTCAGCGGTCAGGTAGGCATCATCCAAGTGCGTAAAGTCTCCGTCTTTCCTGGTGATTTAAAATATGGTTTCTATAACAGTTGTATTATTGTTTTTCTATAGGTGCTCAGAAAGGAATTATGATGAATCTAAATTTCATGGTCGAGGTAAATTTTTCACTTCTCAAACCCTTATCTGTCCTCCAGCATTTTTCTAAGTCAACATTGAAGTCAAACCCCTTCTTACTGTGTATGATAGTTCTTTAATTAAAAGGGTGACATTTATATTTGTCATCCTCTACTTCTATTTGCTTCCAAAGCATTTTTTAAGCAAAAGAAAAATATGGAAAATTATTTTTATTAATTCTGATTCGTCAGCATAACTTGTAAGCCTGTCTGTATATGATCAGATACAACGCCTTTTACTGTATTTTAAATTCTATCTTTGCACCAGTCGGGAATTATGGTTTTGATGATCACAATGCACCTCCATTCAACCTCATTGAACCATGCTGTAAAGATGTAGATGCCTGGCTGAGTCGAGGCGAAGAATTTACAGCTTGCATACATTGTAAAGCTGGAAAGGTTTAGAGAATTTTTTTTATTTTGATTTTCACTGCTCTCCATCATTCAATGAATTTTTTTTGAAAAGTTCATCTGAGATTGTCTTGCTTTCCTTTGACTGTCCTTTTTTTTGGACCTACCCCGGTGGAGGTCCTATAAATTAACCTCTGTTCGTTCGTTCGTTTGTTCGTTCGTTTGTTCGTTCGTTTGTTCGTTCGTTACCAAGTTTTCTCGAGATTGGCTCATTAGTTTTTTCTGATTTTTTGCACAAAGATGTGTAGCTATAAACCCTCGAATGTGACGGAGCCCGATTTTCGAAAAAAAAAATTTTTGGGCAAATTTGGGCCAAAAAACGGCTGAAAAATGGGTATTTTGGACTTTGTGAAAAATTGGATCATTAATTTTTTCTGATTTTTTGCATGAAAGTAGGGTACCATCATAGGTAAAAGATGGCTCAAGCAGATTTTCGCAAAAAAATTTTGTTGGCTCAAAAAACGCATGGTTATCTATAAGAATCACTATTAATAAGCATACATCAATGTTCATAGTCAAATTACTCAATTTTTTTATGAGGTAGATGTTTTTTTTGCTCATGAGGGCTTACTTTTGAAGAATATGTGTGTTTAGACAAGAGCTTTTGTTTGCTTGGCGTGTTTTTATGGAAAAACTGGGCAAATTCGATATTTCTTTATAAGCACATTCTCAATTAGGTATTAACTTTTCTCGAGATAGGCTTTTTCATTGTTTATGATTTTTTGCACAAAGATGCATAACTATAAACCCTCGAATGTGACAGAGCCCGAATTTCGAAAAAAAATGTTTTTGAGCAAAGTTGGGCTAAAAAACGGTTAAAAAACGGCTAAAAAACGGGTTTTTTGGACTTTGTAAAAAATTGCATCATTAATTTTTTCTGAATTTTTGTATGAAAGTAGGGTACTATCATAGGTAAAAGATGGCTTAAGCAGATTTTTGCAAAGAAAGTTTGTTGGCTCAAAAAAGGCATGTTTATCTATAAGAATCACTATTAATAAGCATACATCAATGTTCTTAGTCAAATTACTCAATTTTTTTATGAGATAGATGTTTTCTTTGCTCATTAGGGCTTACTTTTAAAGTATATGTGTGTTTAGACATAAAATTTTGGTTGCTTGGCGTGATTTTATAGAAAAACTGGCCAAATTCGATATTTTTTTATAAGCACATTATCAATAACTTAGGTATTAGCTTTTCTCGAGATTGGCTGTTTTATTCTTTATGATTTTTTTGCACAAAGATGCATAACTATAAACCCTCGAATGTGACGGAGCTCGATCTTTGAGAAAAGATTTTTGGGGTAAATTTCAGCTTAAAAACGGCCAAAAAAAGAGTTTTTTCTGATTTTTTGCATGAAATTAGGTAAAAGATGGCTCATGCAGATTTTTGTAAAAAAAGAATTTTTCAGCTCAAAAAATGCATCTTTATCCATAAGAATCACTATTAATAAGCATAAATTAATGTTCTTACTTAGCCAAATTGGTTAATTTTTTGACGGGATGGATGTTTTTTTGCTCACGAAGTCTTGAATATGAAAGAATATTTCAAGAGCATGAAATTTTAGTTTCTAAATGTTTTTTTTATAAGAAACAAATGACTAATTTTAATAGATCGTCAATATTTGTGTTCTGAATGATTGTTTAATGGTCACGTAGATATCAATTATAAATGTGTTAAATGTAAAACAAGGTAGGTCCATAAAAGTATCACTTGTTGTCTTGAATAAAGAAAGCCATGAAAGTTCTTTTCTTCAAATACAAAGAGGATGGATGATCTTCTACCTGTGAAATTTCATTACATTTATTTCATAGATTGGGTTTTTGTATCATAAGCACCTTTCTCTCATCATCTTTTCTCTTTTCTCCTGTTGAAAACAATTTATGATAAGGCGTGGGTTTGTATCTTCTAACAACATATCATTTATTCTTACCTTGGGCTCTTCCAGAGAAACTTTAATATGCAGGGTGGAGGATATAACGTTTTTTTGAAATTTACCCCCTGGACATTGTGAATTTTTCCCAGACTGTAAATACCATCAGATTTAGAACTGACGTGTATTGAAACGGCCGATGATTTCGCTTGGCCATACATTGCAAGCTTGCCCCCCCCCACGGACAAGATAACCCATTTAACCCATTACTACCTCTTTTCAGGGGAGGACTGGTGTGATGATTTGTTGCTATTTATTATACAAGAAAATGTTTCTCAGTGCGAAGGACGCTATGGACCATTATGCCAAAGCAAGGACGGCAAATGATAAGGTAAAATTTTCATAGTGTCCTTATAAAAGGGGGTGTTTTGATTTTACTCCATTTTTTAAGGTATGGGGAAAAGTGAAAAATTTGAAATTTGATGGGGGAAAATACAGAGAAGGGGGACCATAAAAAACTAAAAAAACTAATCTATTTATTATTGGGTGTTCCATGCAAATTTTGGGACAGTTTATAACAGTTCTTTTGAAGCATGGTTGCATCATTTAAAAAACCTTACTCAATGTTCTCATAATTATCTTTTCAACCGAAATTTGTTCATTGCTTTAAGAACACAAGTGCACATTTAAAGCAAATGGGCTGAAGGATAATCATAAAACATTTGATTTTATGGCAAGCGGGTGAGGGGAATAGGATGCTGGCGCTAACTAATTTCCTAACAATCCTCTCATTATTCTGGTTTCACATCGTCTAATCCTCTTTACTTTAATTTTTATTTACAGGGTGTTACTATACCTAGTCAAAGACGTTACATAACTTATTTTGGATACTATATGAGGTGAGCTGATTAATGCTAATGCCAAAGATTTGATGTAAACATTATTAAAATATTCAGTTTGTTATGCATATTTAAAAGGCATTGGTTGTAAATTAGCTATACATTATTATGTTATTATGTTATTATTTTATTCTGTAAGACAGACAGCTTATCAGTTGGGGGCCAAACCTCAGGATCCGTTGCATGTCTTGTGGGACGCAACCGCATGTGATTGGTTCGAAAGTAGATAGGATTTTGAATCTTTTTTTGATAGGGGGCCATGGATTAGCCTGGTACAAGTTTTTATGACAAAAAAACTGACATTGTAAGCAAGACTCCTAACCCCCAAAATGAGTAAGAAATTGACAATTTTTCAAAGTCGTATTAAACGAAAATATAACAATAACGTTCAGTTTGAGGCTGTTGTTGTTATTTTCTGCCCGCGTAGTTTGATTATTCGCCCGATAGTGTCATTTGGGCCCGACGCGAAGCGGATGGCGCAAATGGCACTAGAGGGCTAATAATCAAACTGCAAGGGCAGAATTAATGACAACGAACAAAAACTTAACGCTATTACTATTATTATTCATATCGGACATTCAAACAACGTTTTTTTCTAGCGTCAACCAAGTCTTTTTGCTTCAATGCAATCTCTTCAACAAATTTTTAGAACCTTGCGAGCGGGCCGCAAATGACCAAAAAGTGTTTTTTTCTGACGTTATTTTAGTCTCTTCGCTTCAATGCAACGACTTCAATCCAATGCCGAGCGGGCCGCAAATGACGTTATTGCCCTATACCCGGGTGGTTAATGATATTTCAGCCCTCTGAAGCTTGGCGCTTTAGTTTCCTCAGCGCGGGCATGACAATTTGAGTCACAAAACCTTTCAATACCGCCCGCCGATTGAACCTTTAATGGCTTACTTAATGACCGCTATATGGATAATAATGATTGATATCGTCGGATAGAGAAATTCTAAGTAAAAAGTACCATAACAAGTCAGTGTAATCAAACATATAAAGAAATAGAGGCTTTTGAAGTTCAAAATCCTGTCAGATAGAGTACGATTGACGTCAAATTTTGTCTAAAACGTAACAGATTTCACAGGATTTCGAATGGCCATATGTTTTGTGTGTTTGTTTTTTTTTGATGGATTCGGCCTAAAAGTTTATAAATGTTTTGCCCAAGACCAAGGGAGGATTTTTAGGTCAAAAAGGGATTCGATTTTTTATAATTTTTATCACCACGTTACTGATCTTTCATTTGTAGACATTCATTAGGGGAAAAAGAAGCAACTAAATATTCACCAGTGCCCGTCCTCTTAAATTCCATAACTTTTGTTGGCACGCCAACGTTCAACTCATCTGGAACTTGCAGTAAGTGTTTTGCGATCCATTTGTTTTGTTTCAAATTTTATTCCAACTTGATTGTACACTAGATTTTACATTTTGTTCCTCCAACAATCATCGCATTTTGCAACCCATGTTAAAAATCAATCAGCAATGGGCTTTTCCCAAAGAAAAAAAACGTTTACCCCCCTGATGAGGATAGGGGGCCCATTTTACTTCCAAGAAGGTAAGGTTTGCAATTAGAGGAAATTCTAAAGTTTAAAACGTAAAAGCGCCTGGTATTCTAGAGAGTTACAAAATTTGAACCTTCTCAGCATGGGGGGGGGGGGTGGTATGTTTTTTAAAGGATGGTAGTTGTAAGGAATGCTTTTCTCATCTATTTTTTGTGTAATTTACTAATTAAGGACAGTTTTACAATTTTACGAAATTTTTTAAGGAGGCTACATAAGTATTTCTTTATTTTTTTTTTAGCTCCATCATTCGTCATATATCAAACTGGTGTCGCACTGTTTAAGTCCAAACCTTATGAGGTAGGGCCCTATTCATCTATTTTTTAGCAATTTCTGTTTGTATTGGTATATATTGCGTGACAATATATTTTGTAGCCCTTTCTTAACCTTAACTCAAAGACTTGCAGGGGAAAATGACCATGGCTTGTCTCCACGGCATGTCTTAAAAGATACAACATTCTTTCTATTTCAGGTTCGCAAAAGTGAATCCTCTCCGACAGTTTTGACGCTGGATAGAGAGATACCAGTTTGTGGTGACATCAAGATTGATTTCTTTCATCATAACAACCGCTTTCGAAAGGTATACATTAACCTAGTTTAAAAAGTTTTCCATAACAAAGAAACCCCAGATCAATGTCATCTTTCCAATGCATTAAAATCTTCTGGATACAGTAGATGTAGTAACTAATCTTTCTTTTGGGTATTGTCTTGTCCATGCGCGATTTTTAGTGTTTCTCTGTATGGGCAGTTGGAACTTTAAAAAACGGACTATCATTCCTCTCCATTAGCAAATTTGAACTTAAACGTGGGCGGCCGCCTGGACGCGGGCGGAATATCACATTAATTTAATTCCTTGATCTATTCGTAGGAGCGGATGTTTGTGTTTTGGTTTAATACATTTTTCTTGAAGCATGGCGTGACGTTAACACACCCTGAAGAAGGGGGCGGCACCATCACTACAGGTACGTTGCCTCATCTCTTCTGATAGGTAGTGTTATTGAGTTTAAAGTTCCAAAGGGGCTAGAGAGGAATCTTCTCAAGCAAGAAAAGATGAAGCCTTAACATTTGCACCTCATTTAGATTGACGGATTGAATGTAGCCCATTCTTTGTTTTCGCGCGACATATTTTTCAAAATGTGGCGATAAATTTTACTTTCAATCTGGTATTTGTGTAAAAACCACACGTGTCATAGTAGGGGGGCAAGCCTGGGGTTCCGTGACATCTTTTCTACGACCTAACCATTTTTAGTCTATTCCAAAGAACACTATATTACAAGATATTTTTGAGAGGGAGGACGCGGATTAGGCCCGGGAAAAAATTGTATTACAACAACTCTCTGACTAAAACACAAAAAGGAATACAGCCGCTTTAAGACCAACTAACTGTCAACTCTACTGTGATTTGACGTCAAATCTTGCTGCTTGATCGTACTGACGTCGGTATGTTTTTGAACTTCAAGCGGCTGTATTTCTTTGTGTGTTTTAGTCAGAGAGTTGTTGTAATACATTTTTTTGCTCAGAATTTCATGCTCTATCAGATGGTACCAATCATTTTCATTTATTTTGACTTTTGAAAATAAGCTATTTCTCTACCCCTTATTTTCCTTTGCAGTTTTGCCTATGGCGTCACTATTTTGGTCATAAAAAGTTTACCCGGGCCTAATCCGCGTCCTCCCTCTCAAAAATATCTTGTAATATACTGTTCTTTGGAATAGACTAAAAATGGCTAGGTCGTAGAAAAGATGTCACGGAACCCAAGGCTTGGCCCCCTACTATCATGCGTTTTAGATGGGAAATAATTACTTCATTCAAATGTCTTTAACCTCACACCATGAATATTTCCAAATAAACTTTTTATTACTTTGCTAACACAATCTTCATATAGAACTACTTGTGAAATTTTGTAAAGATTTTATGGCAAAAAAATGTGATAAAAAATACGATAAACTTGGTATACATTAACTCATCACCTGGATAATGCTATCACTGTGTCTCGCTAACATTCTAACTATTGCTATTGTGAAGGTTTTGATCACAGACTCGTACCCCAATGAACTGTGTTCGAATCCCAAGCACTTCCAGGCAGCTTGTTTAAGAAATATAATGATAGACTACCTTCACTCAAAATATGTGTGTTTTCAACAAGATTTAAAAAAATGCTCAAAAATACATTAAGGAACATTCTAGAAAAACACCCACCTATAAAGAACTAAACTGTATAACTAGAATGTTTTGAGAACACTAGTAAACGATTAAAGAACACCATTTAACGTTTGCCTTACCATTTGTTTACACAACATTTTAAAACAAAAGAAAGAACAACTTTTTCCCCTTTTGCCACCACGTGCGAGCACTAATTTTGAGAAATTCTTTTGTTATTCCGCTTTGTCTTCAAGTAGAGTTGTTTATATTTTCTTCCTCAGCTCGCACAGAGAAAGGTGACATCATAACATATTCATTGGAACAAGATGAGTTGGACAAAGCCAACAAAGACAAAAAACACAAATTCTTTCCACAAGGATTCAGGGTATCTCTTTATTTTTTTTCTTGATTTGTTTTGAACGTTCATTCTTCCATCTATATCTATTCGTTTGCGCTGATTGAAATTCTGGGTAAATTCTCTTTCTCAGTGTGTTTCAATGTGCTTTGTTTTAACACCTTTTTAATTAAAATTTCTCACCCCAAAAACCGTCCTGTTTTTCGACAAATAATTACAAAAGAAGCAAGTATACATATTAAGAAATACACAAAATAACTTCCACTGTTTGAAATTTTAAATCCTATTTTCTAGATCGAATTGAATATTACTGTACCAAAATCATCAGATTTGACGGACGGCAGTGTCCGGCCTTACTCCCCATCTCAAACCCACTCCTTACCTAAAAGCATGATAACCAAGAGTAACACGCCAAGCGGGAACATCAGTGATCCAGGTGAATCTGTTTCGGACGATATGAAAACAATGTCTTTGAAACAACTCGCACAGAAATCGGGCAGTAAAGACCCGTCCCCGTTACCAGGGAAAAGACTTAAAAATGCACACAGTATGCCCCAGAACCTTGATGGGACGGGTGTACCGGTGGCGTCGACTCTCAGCCGATCAGAAATTGACTTATCATGTGAGAACCTTTCTGATGACGATGAAGATTATTACGGCGACGACTGCGATGGTGAAATGGTGTTTTGATTTTCGTTAAGGCCCTTTTTATACTAGCGGATGATATAACGTCCTTTATATGCTGGCTTGATCAAGAAGTATTATGAAAAGAGAGAGAGCCTTGTGAAGGTTTCTTTATGTGTTTAGGGAGATGAAGAGATTTTAGCTGGTAGATATTCCTCCACGTTGGGAAAAGGTTTGGCTTGTGGCAGTATAAGCGATACTCTGATGGTTTAATAATATAAAAAGGTGGTTGACGATCAACTGTGTATGATTATTCACGTGTCACGTGAGACCTCTTACTCTATTGAATCGTATAAAACAAACACAGTACGCATGCGCAGTTGTCATCAATCATATCATGGATAATGATGAGAGATTTGAAAATTCGAAAATGGGAAGAAATAATAATTTATGAACGGATGTAATAACACGAAGAGCTGAAATTTCGCTTCAATAAACTTCTAACTATAATCGGCTCCGTAAAATACTCCGGCCCAAAGTAAAAAAGGAACCTTATTTTTAAAAGCGCGGTAATAATTTTCCATTGTGCTGTGCACATGCTTTCTTTAAAGTTTTGTTTTATTACACGGTATTTTACAATTTTTTTGATATAAGGTATTACTATTCTATTCTATATCATATAAGTAATATAGGTTTTCATTTTTTCACGGGAGAAAGTTTTCTACTCCTCAAACTCATAGGCTTAGTATTTTTTACTATTAGAGTTTTATATTTTGAAGTAAACAAATACCTCTCGAATCTATAAAACCGACTATCGTCTCAGGAGAAGTCGAAAATACGAAGCTGTCGCTTTTGTTTCATACAGTAATATCCAATTTTACCCTGGCCATTGGGAAAAGTTTTAACCACTTTTCTTTTTACAGTAGTCAGGCAGAATTAGTTGGAATTTCACCACACCCCGACCAAAATTGTCATCAAGCTGAAAATTGGCACAGATGTTCTTTAGGGTATACTGAGTATAGTCTCAGGCTAATTGTACCTGACTATTTGATCAAGTATATACATTTTCAAACTTGACGAAGTTCCGTAATCTAGGAACGAACTAACCTTAGACCTTTGAATACATAGCTCGTTTAGGTTTACTTATTTTGATAATTTTAGTGCAAATATATTTGATTTAATTTACATTTATAAATTTTTTTGTCCCTTTATACTTTTAATGATTTATTTGTTTATTATGGAGAATATTAATTTTAAGGACCAGAATTTATGGTTGGCTCTTTGACGTCGGTTATACTGGGAATTAATCGGCATCAAATTGCCACTGTTTTAGTTCTGAAGACTTTAATTTGTATAATGAATATTATTTTGGTTGCATTTATTTCTTTTAGCAGATAACAAAAAAATGCTTTTATTTCAAAACAACAACAACAGAACATAAAATTTATATTTGTTATCATGTCATTTATTAATAAAGCACCCTTGTCCCCTGGACGAGAATATGTTAGCCCTAGTTGGCCAATGAAAATTGATAGTCTGTGTTTTTAATTTAGCAATTTAGCAAAGGTTTTTGTCCTGCCTCTCTGATACTGCTTTCTCAAACCTTCAACAAACCGATAAAGATCCATTAAGATGACACTCAATTAAAGTTTGCGATTGTATTCTTCTGACTCATACATCAATCAAAATTATTCTGGAAAGTTTTTTCGAGTAAAAGACGTTTAGTACTTCTGAAAAAAATTACAAGATCGAAAGATTTGTTTTATTGGATTTTTGAGAGATTTTTTAAATCTTTGATGTTTTATGGAATTTTTAGGATTTTTGAGAAATTTTTGGTTGTTGGAAATTTTTACTATATTTTCTCAGGTCGTTTGATTTTTCACGTAATTTACCCCTGGATTCTTTTTCTTAGCTATAAAAAAATCAATCACATCTTTACTCCTGTCGAGCAAGTGGTCATGAGCAAAAGTGTTCAACATGATGAAATGAAATTTTTCAGACGTTATGATTTGAAAGGGTTAATAGGGGATTTTGTTGAAGAGTAGAGGTCTAAAACTAGTTAAGAGTCCATTCGCTACAGGTGCATTCTTCTTTGTTATCGTGTTGAAACCATGTCAACGTTAAGAGTAATTTCTTCTAGAATGATTTGCATAATTGGACTATTCCATAAAATATCTATTCAGTGGGGGTGGAGGAGCCTTTTAAAATCAAAATAATAATTCTTGAAAATGTGTGGATACCCCCTAGAAAATGTCAGAATTTGAAGAAAAAAACCTTTGGAAAAATTTCCAACTGAAATTTTAGAATAATATTTACCCCCTGGGAAATGAAAAATAAAACACTCCTTGAGACCCCCTGGAAATTTTTCTCGGATTACCCTGGAAATGTTTGTCCTCCCCCTGTATGGATATAAAATGGAATGGCCAAGATTTTATTAGATAAAACTTTACTGGAGTATTCATCTCAATCATCATTTGTTCCATTTTTCGAATTTCATTTAATCTCTTTCAACGCATGCTTGCTTCAATGTTGGGAGAGGATTTTTTCCCATTCTCTTTCAACCTTTGTAAAAAAGCTAGAGGTAAACCTAATCTCTCCTCGTGAACGCGAGCCATGTTATATGAATCGAGCAATGGCCTTTCTCATATTTTTAATTTGATCTTCATTTTTGTTATGCCTTAGGTTGTTCTTAAGTTTCTTTCTCAAAAATTAAAAAAAGAGCCAAAATCTTTACAAATAAGAAAGAATGAGCTATTCCATTTCCAAACCATGGGAACCATCGTTTAGAGCTCTGAATTTTCAAACAGATATCACCTCATTTCGAAATATTTTAACCAAGTCTAAATTTTTCATAGCTTTCAATCTGCAAATTCTTTCTTTTGAGTTTAAAGTCAATTCCAAGTCCAATCCCCAGATTAACAAATAATTCGTCAATAATAGAGTGTATTAGCTTAAGATTGGAATAGCCTTAATTCCCGGGGGGGGGGTACTACCCTTGTCGACCGACGGGGGTGCTCCGCTGAGTTTCGAAAAATGGACCCTACGTGAAACTCGAAATTTGCGAAAAAAGTGACCCTGAATGGGACTGAAATTCCAAAATTTTCTCAAATTTTCTACTTTTTCCCCAAATTATCTAAAAATAGGCACCCTACGAGGGACTAATTTTTATATTTTGGTGTTTTTGCGACCCTACCTGGGACTCGTGGAGGTTAAAAAAGGTACCCTGACCAGCGGAGCATCCCCGTAACCCATTTTGCCCTAGTACCCCCCCCGGGCCTTAATTTTATCGGTTACTTAAATAGTGCGTTGTACAGTAAATGCAATTTACTGCGATTTCAAACCACGTGGTTTGAGCTTTATTGCTTTACATTATAGGGAAAAATAAGAAAGAGAAGAAATATGAATGAAAATGTCAATCCAGATGAAATTCAAGAATATCTACATATCAAACAACTTATAAAGATTATATGATGATTAAGTATAATGGTGGTTATACAATGATGGTTATGGTTGTTCTGGTCGTGGCGGTTTCAACGCAGAGGAAGAATCAAGCCTTGTTATGATTATAATGTGTTATGATTCTGATGATTTGGAAGGAGATGCTTTTACAACACTGAAATGGTAAGTCACTTTAATCTTATTTTGAAATAATATTATATTTGTGAGTATGACTTTATAACACCATGCTGTGACAGTATATGATTTTTAGGAGATCTAGACAAAATTCGAGGGATACTGTACCTGTCTACTAGAGCCATACACTGGGATACCTGTCCTACTAAAACAAAGACATAACAGTAATTACACAACAAATTAAGTTATCAAGTCTGTGTTAAAATACGTCTCTGCGATTTTCGCTGTTTATTTCTTAAACACCAGGAAGCCTTTTCAACCGGCATTTCAATTTGACAATTATACTAAAGTCTGTCCACATATAATTGGCAGTGGAAACAAAAAAGGCTGCAACTTTTGATACCTTTTGAATCAGATAGCGTTTTTGCGCTCGTTGAAAAGATAATCACGAGTGGAATAACTTCAAATAAAAAAACCTGATTTTATTTTGAAAAACGAAGATGAAAAATGAAGAAGAAAAAAATCAACTTCTTCCCTATTTGAGCTATAAATACCAATTTCACAATAATGGAAATTTAATCTTAGCTTATCTTCATTGTGAAAAAAATTTTCAAAAATATTTATTCCGTCAAAAGATATTGACTTAAGTGTGCAGCCCATTGACCTCAAAAAGGGTACTTTTTGCTGCTTTTTGCTGTTTTTTGGTCCCAATCAGGCCAAGACTTTGATCCATAACTTTTGACGGAATAAATATTTTTGAAAATTTTTTTCACAATGAAGATAAGCTAAGATTAAATTTCCATTATTGTGAAATTGGTATTTATAGCTCAAATAGGGAAGAAGTTGATTTTTTTCTTCTTCATTTTTCATCTTCGTTTTTCAAAATAAAATCAGGTTTTTTTATTTGAAGTTATTCCACTCGTGATTATCTTTTCAACGAGCGCAAAAACTGTTGAGCTTGTCATGATGGAGGCAGATAGAAAAGTCAATTGAGACTGTCAGCTTTATGCTGGAAAAACTAGTATATTCGTTAGTAAAAACGTTATGCGTAGCTAATCTACCATTATGGAAAATGACATAATAAAATACGGAACAAAAAGCAAGTAAGACAAATAATAGCTAAAAACATAATAAAAATATCAACACTCCCTCTTGAGGATTACTTTCATTTTCGTTTACTGTCCGAAAAGAAATTGTCCGAATTTGACTAGGAGATGTCTTTTTGGTGGTTTGGTGAAGACATCTGCAACATTGTCGTCAGATGGTACATAATCAATAACTACATTTCCATTCGAATAGACTTCTCGAATAAAGTGGTAACGAATATCAATGTGTTTCGATTTAGAATGTTTAACAGGGTTCTTAATCAATGACAATGCTCCTTGATTGTCGTTCTTGATGATGGTTGGTTGTAAATCGTGCTCTGTCAGTTCATTTAGAAGACGAGCAAGATAGATGGTTTCTTGACATGTGATTGACAACGAAACGTATTCGGCTTCACAAGTCGATAGTGCAACGGAGGTTTGCTTCTTGGATTTCCAACTGATTGGTGGACCATGTTCGGTGAGGCTAATGTGATAACCAGTGATGCTACGACGGTCATCAGTTGACGACGCCCAATCAGCGTCGCAGAATGCGTGGATTCGAAGGTTGAACTGCGATTTTCGGAAAGTTAAATGTTTATCAACAGTTCCTTTGATGTATTGGAAGACGTGTTTGAGCATTGCCCAATCTGATGATTCAGGGCAAGATAGATGTCGAGATAATTTCGTCACGACAAAAGCGATATCGGGTCTTGTGCACGTCATAGCGTAAATTAGACTTCCAACCATTTTACGGTACTTCTGGTTGTCGGTCTCGTCGGATTTTGAATCATTGTAAGCTTTGAGGTTTTGCTCACATGGTGTAGATCGGGGTTTACAGTCCCATAGATTAAAAGTTTTTAAAACAGCTTCAAGGTAATGTGATTGCGACATGGTAATGAATTCCTCTGTCTGTTTGAAGTTGATACCGAGGAAGGTAGATAGTTGTCCGAGGTCTTTCATCTTAAATTTTGATGAAAATTTTGATTTCAGTTGTGCCATGTGGGACTCGGTACGTGTGGCGATAATAATGTCGTCTACCCAAACGAGTAGGATGGCGGTTCCACCCTGTTGAAAATAGACGCATGGGTCTGCTGATGATTGCTTGAAGGATAGTTCGTTAATGAGATAATTGTGTACAAGAGTGTGCCAGTTACGACCGCTCTGTTTTAATCCGTAAAGCGACTTGTTCAACTTCCACACTTTATTGACGGGTTCATATCCTTCCGGTGGAGTAACATATACGTCCTCATCGATTGGAACGTGAAGGTAAGCACTCTTGACATCCATTTGATGGAGTACTAGATCGTTCTGTATGGCGATTTGCATTATGGTACGGACCGATTCCATGCGGGCTGTCGGAGAGAACGTTTCGGTATAATCAATCCCTTGGATCTGAGAATATCCCTTGGCAACGAATCTGGCTTTGTAGATCGGAGAATCTGGATTTCCTTTGATGTGATAAACCCATTTTCCACCAACAATTGATTTGTTCTCAGGCGGTTCGGTTAACGTGTAGGTGTTGTTGAGTTGTAACGATTTAATTTCATCATCCATTGCGGCTGCCCATTTTTGCGAATCTGGGCTGGTCATGGCTTCCTGGTAAGTAAGCGGGGCATTCACCAGGTAGCAAAAATCAATGAGGTTGATGGAATCGGTGTCCTCTTTCACGTCTTCATCTTTCATTGGTTGTTGTTGACGGCTCCTCAATGGATAGCTTTTACGTTGCTCTGGACTGACTACTGGCTTGGATGGTTCTGTCTCTGTCTTAACTTCTTGCTCCTCAGGTTCAGTTGGAGGCAAGAGTACATCTGATCCCGGTTTAGTTTCAAACTTATCGGCGAACTTTACGAGTCGATATTTCATGACAGTACGTTTGTCTGGGTGATAGACGAGGTATGATGGGTTGTCGCGATCGTACCCAACAAAATAACCCTTTTTGCATCGAGGGTCTAGTTTCTTTGGGTCATGGATGAGAGGGTAACAAGCACTTCCGAATAGATGCATCTTCGAGATGTCGGGTTTCCTTCCAGTGATTACGCTGTACGGTGTAGTTTTCAATCTTTGCACATAGCAACGGTTTCGAATATGTGTGGCGGTTAGGACAGCGTAAGTCCATAGTGACTTTGGTAGGTTGGCTTCGATTAACAAAGATCGTGCCATCTCGAAAAGTGTTCTCCAGTTTCGTTCTGCTGTCCCATTTTGGTGTGGCGAGTAGGGCGATGTCAATTCATGTTTGATATTGTACTTTAACAAAAGTGCTTTGAATTCAGCTGATATATACTCTCCTCCATTGTCACTACGTAGACGATCGGTATCTCCTGTGGGTAGAAATTCAGTATGAAAGTTGAAAGTTTTAACATTACCAAATGGGTTGGTATCCGCTAAGAATTTCTCGGTTGCTTGCAATGCATCTGACTTGTTTTTCAGGAAGTATGTAAACGAGCATCCTGAAAAATCGTCAACGAAAATCATAGCATAGCGGTGGCCATCTTTAGCTACAGGATCGACAGGACCAGCAAGGTCAGTGTGGACTAATTCGAAGGGTTTGGTAGCTCGGA
This sequence comes from Clytia hemisphaerica, assembly GCF_902728285.1. Lineage (NCBI taxonomy): Eukaryota > Metazoa > Cnidaria > Hydrozoa > Leptothecata > Clytiidae > Clytia > Clytia hemisphaerica. Next base: position 2,371,589 of record NW_027103621.1, read on the forward strand.
TGTCAGCATCTCGGTTACGAGTGTTGGTCTGTTTGGCGAGAATACATGTTTCACAATCAAAGTCACTTTTATCTGAAATGTTCATACCTTGGGCGACTCCTTCTAGCTTTTTGACGTCGGAAAGGTTGCAATGACCTAGAAGTTTGTGCCATGTCTTGAGCGATTCAGTTCTGGTATCAGATACTGATGTCTTACAGAGGTAGTACAATCGACCATGTTGCTCGATCGGGAATGTGGTACCATCAGTGGTAATAAGTTCAGCATGATCACCTTCAAAGTTCAATTTTGTTCCTTTCTTTGTTGCTGCTTGGACTGAGAAAATGCATTGTGGAAATGAAGGTACATACAATACATTGTCTAATTTTGCATTAACGACTTTTCCAGTGGAAGATAACAAAGAAATTGACACTGTCCCTTTTTTCTTTGCTAGATTGTTAGATCTGGAACCATCAGCAAGTTCGATGAAATGTTGGTCTGGTTTGAAAGTTGTATCAATGTCAATAAAGTTTGAGTCTGTGTTCACAATGTGGGTGGTTGCACCACAATCAACTAGAAATTTGTCTGATGAAGTTTTTAAAAGCAGTTTGTTGCTATCCTCAACTGTGAATACAAATGAATGTCCTTCTGATTCGTCCGAAACGGTTTTAGCTGTGTGTTGTTGTTTTTGTTTTCGACATGTCTCGTTCGAATGGGAATTGGTTTTGTGGTACGAGCAATACGGTTTGTCGTAGTTTTGCTTTTTGGGTTTGCGACAGTCGGTTGATTTGTGGCCAGCAGCACCACAATTAAAGCATGTGAGTTTCTTGGTACGATAGGAGTCTGTCTTCATGATATTATCACCTTCAGTTGAGTCAGGACGTTTGTTACGAGTCTGTTCTGTATCCTCGAAGTTCTTGAGGGCTTGTTTGAATTTTTGAAAATCTTGCACTACGTCCTCTGATTGGGTAGTAACGGCTATAAAGGATTTGTATTGATCTGGGAGTCCTTTTACAACCATGGCCACAAGTAGGCCATCACTCACGGTTTCCTTGGCGGTACGTAGGGCATTTGCAGCTGACTCAGCACGTAAGATGTAGTCAGTGATTGATTCATTGTTTCGTTTGATCAAAGAGGTTAACTGAGTGTACAAAGTTATTATCCTCGGTTTGCCTGAACCAGCATAGTGTTCCTTGAGGATTTTGAATGCAAGTCTACCATTGTCTCTTGCATCTCTCATAATAAGTGAAATGGAACGTTCGTCTAAGAATTGGATGAGTTCAGAGAAAGCTAATTCGTTTTTCTCAGCTGTAATTTCATCTTCAGAAACGAAAACATGTTTCAGTTTACGAATGTTCATGTATCCTAAGAACTTCACCTCCCACAGCTCAAATTTTCTTTCATCTCCATCGAAAGCAATGTTCTGCCAAAGATTGTTCGCACTGGGCCCATAACCTGTTGAGCTTGTCATGATGGAGGCAGATAGAAAAGTCAATTGAGACTGTCAGCTTTATGCTGGAAAAACTAGTATATTCGTTAGTAAAAACGTTATGCGTAGCTAATCTACCATTATGGAAAATGACATAATAAAATACGGAACAAAAAGCAAGTAAGACAAATAATAGCTAAAAACATAATAAAAATATCAACAAAAACGCTATCTGATTCGAAAGGTATCAAAAGTTGCAGCCTTTTTTGTTTCCACTGCCAATTATATGTGGACAGACTTTAAGACTGTTGGCATCCACTAGCACATTCGTGACCCTATTCTTCAATCGGTTTTGTGGAGGCCTGCGATTCAGGGGATTCAGACTGCAATTACACAGATTGGATTTCTCAATATAGGTATCTGCATAACCATAGCGGGCTTGCCTTAGTAGAGTTTTGTGACTCAGACCACTTTCGCCCAAGCTGATGACTAATTCAGACAGACATAGTAGAATTAAAACAAAAAGACATGGAGGGAAAAAACTTAGTTTATAGTTATACAAACTAAATCCCGTAACAATAACCCGTATTATCATATAACGCCAATACTACTGTATTACACGCATTATAAACGACTCCAGTCTACCACTTTTAGGGTATAAAGAAACGCATTGAAAAGTTGACCCGCTCCTTCAAATTTCAGATTGATAGATAATAACTAAAATACACGTTTTTTTTTATATAAGGAACCTTAACTTTGCTCTGAGCCTGGAGTTCCTTATTTTTACAGAAAATTTCAGCCCCAAAGTTCCTTTTGAGTTCCTTATTTACATAGCTAGTTCAAGTGAAAACTCTTACTTTTACTGTTCCTTAGAACTTGTTTTCTTATTCTTAGCCTGAGCAGTTCCTTAACAATTCCTTATTTTTTGGACTACTTCCAGCCTCGAGTTCCTTATAAACGTGTTCCTTATAAAAAAAAAAACGTGTAATTAACCACAAAACAAAAAATCTCCCGTTAACACTTATCTAGAACCGCATTGTTTACTTTAGAAGCGTTACTATTTCCATTTTTTGATGACCAGTTGACAAAAAAAACAACATAAATTTGTTGTGTCTATTTCCTTTTCCTTTAACAAAAGGTGTCTTTTCAAAATGTTTGTTTTAACTCCCCAATGTCACTCTTTTGAATCTGTGTATCAGATATTTTAATTCTGTGAAAACGGCTGTTGAATGGCTACAGTATATTCGATAAGTTTCTAAAAGGAAAATAATTTACTTAACCGAATTCTGAAGTTGGTTCGATTTTAGGAAAGATTTTTACAGTATTTCTGTGGCTTGACCATGGCAGTACTTTTACGGCCAATCACAATTTCTGTGGCTTGACAATAATGACTTAAGTTGCTCTTCTACTGGAATTTCTTTTCAATCTCGATGCTTTGTTAGAAAAAGATAGAGAATACTGTTGCTCCATTATTCGATTATTTTTATAAGAATTTGTCGACTTGTCGAGGAGATTTCCAAATTAATTTGAAATCTGAAATTAACTGTCTGTTGCCTGTCGAACTTTGGGCAATTTGTAGATAGAAGTGGCTGGATTTGGCTGAATTTTTCTCACAATATTGTTCATAGCGTGAATATTTGGAATTTAGGTGGCCCAGGGACAAGCTTTTCGAAATAACTGCAAGACTGGACCCTCGAACAGTTGGAAGATACTCAGGCTAAGCCCAGTTCGCGCTTTTGATCTTCTTTTGTCCTTAAAGGTTTAGATATGTCAAATCAAATATACACATCTGCTTAGACTATTCTTTATGAGGTGCCGTTTGTTGCAAAATTATTTTTTTTAATAAAACAAAAAAGACAGATGTCGCGAGGTAAAAAACGAAAATGTCGCGTGGTAAAAAGTGTTGCCTGTCGAACTTTAGGCAATTTGTAGACAGAAGTGGCTGGATTTGGCTGAATTTTTCTCACAATATTGTTCATAGCGTGAATATTTGGAATTTAGGTGGCCCAGGGACAAGCTTTTCGAAATAACTGCAAGACTGGACCCTCGAACAGCTGGAAGATACTCAGGCTAAGCCCAGTCCGCGCTTTTGATCTTCTTTTGTCCTTAAAGGTTTAGATATGTCAAATCAAATAAACACATCTGCTTAGACTATTCTTTATGAGGTGCCGTTTGTTGCAAAATTATTTTTTTTAATAAAACAAAAAAGACAGATGTCGCGAGGTAAAAAACGAAAATGTCGCTGGGTAAAAAGAGTAAAATGTCGCGTGGTAAAAAGAGTAAAATGTCGCGTGATAAAATTTGTAACATTGTAACATTTTCTAAAAATGCAAATGTTGTACAAAATGTTACCGTGTAACATCGAATAACATTCAGAAACATTCAAATGTTAACGAATGTTACGCGCAGATAGCAAATCAAAAAAAAATGATTTGCTCTCATGGTTAACATTTTGAATCAAAGGATGCCGTCATTTAAAGGGAATTTAAAAGGATACTTCAAGTGCGCACGTGTTTTTTCGCCGATTTTTCTCTCTTTTTTAATAAAAACAAGAATCGCAAAATTGCGACTAAATATTTCCTTAAAAATGAAGGTCATTATTGACATATATATAAAAAAGCACACATAATAAAGTATACATATATATTTGTCCAGAAAGAACTGGCATGTTGTTTGCTTTGTTTTGGTGTTTAAAAATATGTACTTATCAGTCCTAAAAAAAATACAAATTTGAATATAATGAGGGCAATAAGTCTGGTTAAATGTTACTTTATTCACAAGACTTAAGGATTACTGAAAAAATACTACTGCAAATGAACTAAACTCAAAAACTAAAAATTTACAATAAATATACATTACGACAAAGTAAAAACCTATCTTTAATAGCAACAAAGAAAAAAATGTGGCTCAAAGTTTTAAAGCATTTAAATAGCTTGTAAACAGTAGACCTTTTTTTAAAGAGGCAGGCCATATTGAATAATTATGTACTCCAGCATAAAAACAATGATACAGCCATGCATAATTACTGTATCATGCACATTTTAAAAATCATGCATGGCTGTATCATTGTTTTTATGCTGGAGTACGTAATTATTCAACATGGCTGCCTCTTTAAAAAAAAGTCTATTTAGTTCAGTAGGTATAGAGAATTCAAGATTTGAAAACAGACACTGCATTGGTTTACAAGACTAGACTAGAGAAAGATGTCAACCATCCACACGGCTCATGAAAAAAATAAAGTATTTATCAAAAAAAGGTTCTCTTTTTTTTGGTAATCAATACACCGTTTAATAGGTGTCGGTTGCGCACGCGTATGAACAATTTTCTATTGTTTTGATTTTGGCAACCACAAGAAACTTCACTCTCCCCCGTAAAAAATGGTAGGTAAACATCCAGTTCTCATAAGAAAACCCAGCAGAGAAATGGTAGGTAAAGAACTACTTTTAATCATAACTTCTTTTCCTCTTGATGAATTTTTGTGAAATTTTCAGGAGAGATACATAAAACATTCTCTTTAAAGGAAGGAAAAAAATGGCAATGTTTACATTTCTCTAACCTTCCAGCCACAGTACTAAAGTGAGCATTTTTACCTACCGCCTCTACGGTGGAGATGGCGAGACTGTTAAACGGTGTATTCCAACAAACAACAATCAATATACCGTAACAGGATCCCACGGTGTAAACATTATCAACCAACAAAACCCACACCACCAAAATTGTAAAAATAAGTCAATATAATATCAACAATTTCTCGTAAAATGTTTTTTTTCCAACATTCTGACTGCCTGATACCAATCATGGCTGGAGTCATCATGTGTAAGAGTGACTGTGTATAACAACAAAAGTTTATTGAAAATCATCCCACGGTCATGGTGAAGCTAAAGATTTATCAACCAAACAAAACTGACGCCAAGTCAAATCTGTCGCTTAAAAATTTCCATGAAAATTACAATCGAAACTTATCTCATAAAATGCTTTTTTCAACATTCTGAGGTGTTCAAAGTTAGAGGTATCATATGTAGAGCCAAGCAATACATGAAAAGTCATTTGCTATCCCATTTGCCATGAGATATACAAGTCAAGAAATCAAACAATAACCAACAAATCATGTCTCTTCACTTTCATGTCACATCGTGTTTGGGGTAACCAGAAAGTCAATCCACAAGAACAGCCATCTTCCTTTATTATGGAGTGTTCCAAAACTATTGGTAGGTTGTTTGGAAGTAAAGAAACCCACACAGTTTGATTTATTTTAAAGATTTAACTTGGTGAAAACAAACTGCATCTTTCTAGCAAAAACTCATGTTTCAACCTGCTACATAACAGTTGCCAGTCGGGTCTGCCACTAACATGTAATAGTTTTATTATAACCGGGCTTGAGAATCCGTAAGGAACTTGTAACATATATTATATATATAGTTTATCAGTCGACTCGAATCATGATACATTACTTATACTTCACTGGGTGCATTTTTCGCTGTGAAATTAAAAACGGGCGTCAGTCAGGGCGTACGGAAGGCGTTTTGACACGGGAAATTATGAAGGAGAAAGCCCGTTTTAACAAATATTTCCCTTTTGGAAAATGGGAAATATTTAAAAATCAAATGTTACGCACAAAATGTTTGCGTGTAACATATGTTAACATTTCTTGAGCACATTTTTGAAATCTTCTATTTTTACAAATGTTAGCAAATGTTACACAAAAATGTTACCGTCTATCACGACCTTTAACATCGTTTTCACAAATATCATGTCTTACAAGAGAAAAACAACAAAAATATTTAGCATACCGAATGTGATGATAACAATATGGCTAGATATAAAATTACACAAATATTGTTGCCGAAATCCTTCCATATGAGTGTGTTGAATTTTTAATCAAGAATTGCTATTTCAAAGTTGGTAATCATATACTCAGACAAAACATCGGTATCCCGATGGGAATAGATCCAGCTCCATTTTGGGCTAACCTTTTTCTTTATTATTACGAATCTAAATATGTACAAAATTTGATATCTACTTATCCTAGAGCATACAATTTTCATTCAGTTGGTAGATTTATTGATGACCTTTGCGCTATTGATGATAGAGATGATTTTTTCTCATGTTATAATGATATATATCCGGAAGAGCTACAGTTGAAAGTTGAACATCATGGAACACATGCAACGTTTTTGGATCTAGATATAAGCATTGAAAATAACATCTTTCGCTACAAATTGTTTGACAAGAGAGACGCCTTTCTCTTTTTCATCGTGAGAATGCCACATAAAGATAGTAATTTACCATCAATCATCTTTTACAGTTCTATATATTCTGAGGTCCTACGCATTGCTAGATGCACTCTTCTTTTTGAAGATGTTCTGCCCAGAATTTCAGAACTTTTCAAGCACATGCTCAATCAGGGAGCTGAAAGATCTTTCTTGCGAAAACAAATTGTAAAGTGTTTTGATAGATTTCCAGAGACTTTTATGAAATTCGGAGAATCTTTAAATGGTTTTTTAGCGCAACTGCATTTTTGAAAAATTGAAACATTTTTTTATATTATGTATGAGGCCCCCCCAGTCGACCCTCAATTCACGTATTCACGTGCAAATTTTTGCCAATTCACGTATTCACGCGCGAAAAAAAACCATTTTCACGTTCACGCGGTAATTTTGTTTTTAATTCTTTTGTTAAACGATTGTGAACTTATTGGGCTAAATATGACCTTTTATGGCCTCTTTTAAAGCTGTTTGACCTATTCTTATACCAACAATTTTCATCAAAATGAAGTTTTCTGCAGTTTTGTGATTTTATTCTCGATAGCGTCGACCCTTTAGGGAAATGTTTAAGGTCTGTCACGCCAAAGTTACAAAGAACTACCTCTCTGGCGTACAGTGATATAGACCCTGTCTGAATTTACTTGTTAAGGGTCGCAAATGCAATGTTAAGGCTTAGCTTTAAGGATTTCCCTCCGATTTTCTTCGTCGCAGACCCGTATTAAAATCTATTAAGGATAAATTTAAAATCGAGGCTTAGCCTAAAATCATGGACTGGAAAGTCTCAGGCTTTTGAGGCTTCAAAGAGGTGGTGCAACTAAAGGTCGTCTAGTTTGACCTTCGTCTCCTAGAAGGAAATTTTTTGGAAAAGAAAAATTTTCGACAATTTTTTCTTCTTTTATTCCTGAGAAAACGCTATTGTTACCCAAGTATGCCTTCTTGGTCACACAATTCATTTAAAATCTTTCATTATATTCAACACTGACCATTTACTGGCAAAAACCTGGTACGGCGAGCGAGGTGCCTGCCCTACACGGTGCGGCGTCACAAGAGTTTCTTCTGAATGTTCGATGATGCATTTATACAAATTTATTAGAACTACCTTTATGTAAATCATTAAAAGAGCAAATACCGTTCCCTGTCTCCAAGTTAATGCAGTATCATTTTGTGTACTGCATTTAGTAACAATATAAGTGACTACAGAAAGACGACCATCATTAGCGTCGACCGAGAAAATTTTTTCTAAGACTCTTTCGTTTTTGCTCAAAACACTATCGTTGGATGCAGTATTTGCATCACAAAAGTTGTCATTAAATGTTACAAAACGCGTCCTCAGAAAAATAAGGAAAAATATTTGTTTATCTTTATATTTTATAAAGTTTTGATTATTTTGAATAACTTTACAATAACATTACGTCAGTATGATATCGAAGATTATATGCAAGCGAAGCGAGCAAGAAAGTTTTTTAGATTTAGGTTTATTTAGTTTTGTTCTAGACAATAATTCGCTTTTCACGTTCACGCTCAAAATCTCGATTCACGAATTCACGCTGGAAAAATCTTGTTTTCACGTTCACGTTGATATCTCAATTCACGTATTCACGCGCCGAAAAAGTCCAATTCACGTATTCACGACAGAAAAAAAGGTCATTCACGTGTCACGCCAGCCCCTGGGGGAGCCCCATGTATTGTATGTTAGTTTTCTCAGTCATTTTCTTTTTCGTTATTTCCCGTGCAGACGGCTGCACGGACTTTAGGTGTCGAACCGGGTTCTGGGCCTACTTTTTGAAAATTTGTGTTTTTTGATACTTGTATTTTGTCGTTTGTCTTGTTCTTGTCTGTTGTTTACCCTTTTTTGTTTCTTTGTATTTGTGTGGGAGTTTTTGTTTATTTTTCTATGTTTGTTAGTTTGTTTGGACTGCGGGTCGGTTCAGGGTTATGGAATCTGGGGGAGGCTGAGTGTTGGACGTCCTTACAACATGTTTAAAGCCGCTGTGCCTGTCGCAAGTCAGGGACTCCAGATTGCATTGGTTGGGTTTTTGAGTGGTTTTTGGTGTTTGTGTTTTTCTGCTTGGCTTTTTAAACTTAATGTCCATTGGTTTGTTGGACCTACCCCGGTGGAGGTCCTATAAATTAACCTTTGTCCGTCCGTCCGTTAGTTACCAGCTTTTCTCGAGATTGGCTCATTAGTTTTTTCTGATTTTTTGCACAATGATGCAAAATGGCAATGCCCAAAATGTGACGGAGCCCGATTTTCGAAAAAAAAATTTTCGGGGGCAAATTTGGGCCAAAAAACGGCTAAAAAACGGGTTTTTTGGACTTTGTGAAAAATTGGATCATTAATTTTTTCTGATTTTTTGCACGGAAGTAGTGTACCATCATAGGTATAAGATGGCTCAAGCAGATTTTTGCAAAAAAATTTTGTTGGCTCAAAAAACGCATGTTTATCTATAAGAATCGCTATTAATAAGCATACATCAATGTTCTTAGTCAAATTACTCAATTTTTTTATGAGATAGATGTTTTTCCTGCTCATGAGGGCTTACTTTTGAAGAATTTGTATGTTTAGACAGGAAATTTGGGTTGCTTGGCGTGTTTTTACAGAAAAACTGGCCAAATTCGATATTTTTTTATAAGCACATTATCAATTACTTAGGTATTGGCTTTTCTCGAGATTGGCTCTTTCATTCTTTATGATTTTTTACACAAAGATGCATAACTATAAACCCTTGAATGTGATAGAACCCGATTCTCGAAAAAAAAATGTTTTTGGGCAAATTTGGGCCAAAAAACGGCTAAAAAACGGGTTTTCTGGACTTTGTGAAAAATTGGATCATTAGTTTTTTCTAATTTTTTGCATAAAAGTAGGGTACCATCAAAGGTAGAAGATGGCTCAAGCAGACTTTTGCAAAAAAAATTTGTTGGCTCAAAAAACGCATGGTTATCTATAAGAATCACTATTAATAAGCATACATCACTGTTCTTAGTCAAATTACTCATTTTTTTTATGAGATAGATGTTTTTTTTTCTCACAAGTGTTTAGACAGGAAATTTTGGTTGTTTGGCGTGTTTTTATAGAAAAACTGGCCAAATTCGATATTTTTTATAAGCACATTATCAATTACTTAGGTATTAGATTGATTGGCTCTTTCATTTTTTACGATTTTTTGCACAAAGATGCATAACTATAAATCCTCGAATGTGACGGAGCCTGATTTTTGGAGAAAAAAATTTTTGGGTAAATTTCAGCTAAAAAAACGGCCATAAAAAGGGTTTTTTGGGTGAAATATTGGATCATTGTTTTTTTCGTTTTTTTCGATTTTTTGTATAAAAGTAGATAAAAGATGGCTCCAGCAGACTTTTGTAAAAAATGAATTTTTCAGCTCAAAAAAGCATCTTT